>NC_061105.1:20578626-20598626 GCF_015104395.2 Macrobrachium nipponense | reverse complement strand
TCTGATTAACTGATGCCTTTGTGACGGCTCCTCCTCAGACTTGTTTTGGCCTCATAATTGGTCTTCGAGTTCGACCTCTTCTAGCTTTGTTTTGGTCTGTCTAGAGTTGTTGGTTTATCTGTTCTGGTACATTGGTGTAGTCTGACTCTCTCTCTCTCTCTCTCTCTCTCTCTCTCTGTCTCTCTCTCTCTCATATGACATATGGAAAGGGATTCAAATTATTCTTTAACTTCTTATTTGATAGCAGGTAATCATATGGCTGTGGTTGGCCTATTTCCGAAAGTTTAAGAAAATCCAAAAGCATGTACAATCGTTGTCCCACCGCCAGGTACCTTAATTCGTTTCCTTGGATGGGTTACATCAGGCCAGTACACATATTTTTTCTTTCTAGGGGTTGGGGGTCTTTTTTCCCAAATCTTGACCTTTTCTTCTATAGATGTTATTGCATATATAGATATATAGAAGATGAAATACTTAAAAATGTTATTTTAGTTATATTAAGAAGACAAATTGGGTATGCTGTCTATCCCCTTCTACCCGATTAGATGTTATTCAAAGTACTGACTTTGATTAACAGAATTTCACTTAAGATCATTTACAAATATGGTGGCCTATATCATATTCCTATCATCACTATTATCAGTAAATTTCCCCTAACTGATCAATTCACTACAGGATAGTATGTTTTATCTACAACTGCTTTCGTCAGTAGATATACTTTCATGTTATTGTTTAATATGTCTTTCAGAGAGTCATTCACTTTCTTCACGTAACTTTTCTCTCGTGATAGTAATCATTTCTACATCGAGGTTCTTTCATGTTGGCCTATACTGCAAAGGTACTCTATTCCATCAACCACACTGGGTTCTTGTTCTGACTTTCTCGTCACTCGCCCCTTTTCTTATATCAGTCTAGTTTCTATTCAGGTACTTCTATCCTCTCCAACCAGACTACTTCCCTCGCATTACTGCAAAGTTTATCCCGATCTCTCCGTCGAGCGCCCGAGGCAAAAACGCCCAATTTAGAGCAGTTGCGCGGGGCTGAGATCCCCCGAATGGACTATGGAAATCGGCCTCATTGGCGTCATTTCATCAAACAGGTGAAACAAGGCGATAAAACGCGAGGTATTATTCGACTGCCTGAAGATAAGTCCCATTTGCCCAGTTTTATTCTTGACCAAGAAAGAAGTTTGACGACGTGCGACGCTGTTATTGAGATTTTCTTTCTTTTCCTTTTTCGTTCCTCAAAATTGTTTTCTCTCTGTCTAGGTTCATTTTTCTCAGTTCTGTTTTTCGTTTTCCATGATTTTGCTTTTTGTTAATTTAATGACTTCCTTGAGTCGGTAATTTTGTAGGGCTATTGTGTTTTGAGACATATATAATAGCACCTTGATTGGATCACATCAGAATCTTTTCTTGGTGCTTTTTATTAAAGTAAATCGGTTTTTGAAAACATATCTGATGAGTAAAGTCCATGACATGTAGTTGCAAGGAGTTCTTCTCGAAGCTGGGTGTTTGCCAGAAATAAGATCATCGAGTCCCAAAGTGCAGTAAAACGACGAAGACATTTCCCCTTTGATAACCCTCTCACCTCAGTATGCATTAGGATTCCTTCGAACTCTTCTCCAGTTTTTTCTCAGGAGAATTAACGAAAGAGGCGATCTGGAAGAGAATTCGATTTAACCAATTTTATCACGACATTAATGTCATCAAGCAGACGACCGCCCTATTGCTTTGCAACTAAGTGTTGAGGGTGTATCACGCAATGTATGCAAAATACTTCAGAGACTGCCTTTTTCAAGATTGTAATAAAACTTTTGTATCTTTCAGTCGTGGAAAGTGCCCCATGAATAGCGCATGCAATTATTTCTTTGAGTCGAACATTGCTTTCCTTGAAATATGTAAAAGGTTCATTAAAAATTGGGTCCTTGATCATCTATGAATCTCATATATGTTAATAGAATCACTTCATTATCTCTTAAGGTCGATTCTTTGGGTTGAAGGGCAGAATGTTTTGCTTGCAAATTAGCTATTGATTATTTTTCTATGTCCTTCGCTTTTTCATCAATGCGTTGCGA
The DNA here is from genome assembly GCF_015104395.2 of Macrobrachium nipponense. Classification (NCBI taxonomy): domain Eukaryota; kingdom Metazoa; phylum Arthropoda; class Malacostraca; order Decapoda; family Palaemonidae; genus Macrobrachium; species Macrobrachium nipponense. Next base: position 20,596,549 of record NC_061105.1, on the reverse strand, counting down.
CACAGATGAGTTTCTTAAAGGTGAACTTAGTTATTTTTTTTTGCGTTTTCCTTCATAACTGATGAAATTATAACAGACATGGTTGGCAAAGTGATTGTTTTGCCTATATTATGGTTTGTCCTAGCCTTTGTTATCATCTCGCTAATTTCATAAGATTCCAGTGAACCATCATTTATTTTACTTAATTGGTTATTAAACTCATGAGTTTGAAATTCATCACGGAGATTTCCAAGCAAAGCCAGACAGGTTCTCTTCACTCTTAGGGTTATGTTCCCAACGGAGATTAGTGGGACAATTTGGGCTGCTACAGCAAATGCAACTTTTTGGTTCCTGCGCCCTTTCGACCATCAAGGTAAAATAGATAGACTGTAATCTCGCTTTAACCTTTGTCAGTGAGAGAGAGAGAGAGAGAGAGAGAGAGAGAGAGAGAGAGAGAGAGAGAGAGAGAGAGATTCTTCATGAAAACAAACTTCAAGGTCGCTGCCACCTACCTGAGAAAAAGATGGGTGGTTTTCACCTGCGCTTGTTCTTGGCACTACCCAAAGGATGAGTAGCCAGGTCAAAAGGAAATCCAAAAGAAATAAAGCGGACATGTTAAACAGACAGGTCAAAAGGAAATAAAAATAAAATCTTTATTATTAAAAAAGATTATATAACCAGATCTGAGGCTTTATTATACGGAAGGTATTTGTGGGAACTAAATTTACATTTTAAAATGCCAAGCTCTTCTGTTCTACGTGATTACTTTAAAAATTCAAAGCTGCATTAATTAATATTTCTACTCTAGTATTTTAACATGGTGTAGATTACTGGAGAAATTCCGTACTCAGTAATACCATCTTTTTTAAAGTGATCTATGGATCACTAAAATATCACATGGACCCCCATTCATTATTTTTGCCTGTGGTCCCCGGTTGAACACATCTGCTCTAAGTAAAGCCAATAATTTTTTTAGCGTAATAAAACGTTGTCCAGTTTTATTGCATTCATATCAGTAAATCCATTGACTCTTGAAGAAAATAATAAAATATAGAATCTGGTCACCCTCTTGTTATTCACGGCCCGTGTTTTCCCTTTGCTTATCCAAACCATGAACTAGAAACCACCTTCCCCTCCCCCATCCTCCTCTCTCTCTCTCTACTCTCTCTCTCTCGTCTCTCTCTCCGTCTCTCTCTCTCTCTCTCTCTCTCTCTCTCTGCATTGATTCTTTACCCTGCCTATTCAACATTTTAATAATTGTTCATTTTGATTCTTTTGTTGCCGAGTTTGTATTTTTCTCTTGGGTGCAATAAATTTCTTCCCTATCAGGACTTTGTAAGGGTCGGTTTTTGTTATTCTGTTTGTTTATATTGCCTCGGTAAAGCAAAGGACAAAAAAAAAAAAAAGCAAATCTTTTTGAAATTTTTAGGCAGCTTTAACAAGTGTTTTATTTATTTATTTATTTTTGCTCTGTGAGAATAATGCACATAATAAATATAAATGTGCAGGGGTGCGCATACTTTAGGGGAAGTTGTATTCGGCCTTTATTCCCAGGACCTCCTTCGAGAGTTATTACCTCAGTGATTCCTGTTAAATTTTTTCTCATTATTTACTTCTATTTACATCAATGTTTCAGTCTCGTTTGAGATATAGTGGGAATTATGACTTTCTATTGTATGTTCAGTATCATTGAAAGAAAAGTTTGGGAGAGAGAGAGAGAGAGAGAGAGAGAGAGAGAGAGAGAGAGAGAGAGAGAGAGAGAGAGAGAGTCTTCTAAGTATATAACATACGAGCTCTCCATCCTAACCAGAGATTAGTTGCTTTACTAAAGTAACCCTCAGAAATAAAACATGTGAAGGTTTTAAATTTCTGAACCTCTCCAGTCAGATTACAATTCCCATCAAGAGAAAACTTTTTCTTCTGTTAATTTTTTTCCTGTAGAGTCTTTGTTAGACTCTTGGAGCAATAAATTATTATTCCGTGAAACATCACTGCCCAGCTCTCTTAAACTTTGTAAATCAGAGGAGTAAATCATACTCCTCCAGACTTCCTTCTAGATGCGACAGTTTCCAGTATCCAGAGGACAGTAAAATCCCAACATTCGGAAGAAGCCCAATGTTTTAGATTTCCTTCAAATGACTGTATCCAGATTCCGCGGACTCCGTGTGTCTTCAGGATCTTTTTCCAGAGAAGACAGTTTCCAGTTTCCATTAAATAATAATCGTTATTAAAATGGCCCTATCCAGCATCCGCAGACTCCATCTGTGTTCCAGACCTCTTTCTTAAAAACACAGTTTCCAGTTTCCATAGACAGTAACCAAGACTGGAGGAGAATCTGTCCTGAAGATTTCGTCGTATGAAAATGGCCCTTTCCAGCTTCCACTGGTTCCGTCCCTATTCCAGAACTCTTTCTTGAAGAGACAATATCCAGTTTCCAAAGACAGTAATCAAGACGGGACAATAAACTGCCCTCCTGACTTCTTCGTTATTAAAATGGCCCTTTCCAGCACACACAAAGTCCGTCTGTGTTGTAGACTTAAAGCAGGGATTTTCAACAGCTGTTACGCATAGCACAGGGGGTACGCGCCCCCTAGGCACTCGAATATGAATGTTAGATGCCGACCTTCAATGTGCTTCAGCCAAAACTGCTCCCCGGCCAACTAGGATAGTTAATGACAACAGTTTCAGCCATTTCGTTAACTACCTTTGCAGCTGATTGTAATAATAATGTATTTTGTTTTTGAAGCTGTGTACCATAACCTTGAATATTTACTGTAAAGAAAAGGCAAATAAATATTAAAACTTATTTTTTTTATGGAATTCTTTATGTTTACAATATTATTGGTTTTTGTTTACCAAAGTTCTGAACAGATATCACCTATAATTCTTTAATTGTCTTGTCCTTGTATCTGAGATGTTTATCTTAAACTTTTAATCGCACCCATTGTTTATGCTTGTTTGGGAAGGTTACTCTCTCCCAGGTGTGTCAGATTCTAGGTACTAATCTCTTTATAATCCCTATCTGTCAATTATACGAATCTTCTTGTTTTGTCTTTTGTCCCATGTATGTCAGTTCTGCTCAGTAAAGTACGAGTAAACGTCGACAGGTCTCGCAGTTACTCATTCGTTTATTTTTACTTCGTGGCATATATCTTTATTTATATACACACACACACACACACACACACACACACACACACACACACACACACACATATATATATATATATATATATATATATATATATATATATATATATATATATTATATATATATTTAAATGTCTGTTTGTGTGTGAACTACAGGCCTTCTATGGAAGTGTCTGCTAGTCACAAGTCCTGCACCTGCAGTTACTCAGAAAGCTTGTATATCGAAAGCTTCTAAATTTCTCATCGATTAACCTCGGATATAGGTGTCGATAATAACAACAATTACATTACATCTCCCCTTCCAACCGTGAAAGCCGAAGGGGATCTGCTTATTCGAGTTAGTTACACGAGGCACTTGGGGCATCAGATACCTCACAAAATCACGTGACATGACATGACCCACGGTCTTGTTGGTGGGTTCCCTCGAGATACAGGATCAGGTAACTGCTCCTTTCGTGTGCAGAAGAGGAACAAATGTGGAACGATATTTTCTAATAGCGGGAAGTGTTAAAGGAGTCCTCTTACTTGTGCTTTGGTAGAAGGGATTTGGGATTTGCGTGACGTGTTATATTTTGCAAATATTTTTGGCTGTTGCGAGACTTTGTTGTAGAAGAAACACGATTGACTGTTTATCAGTACAGAGTTGGCTTGGCCGTTTTGATCCTAAATCAAGACATAAGTCATTTAGATCTGTCCCTCTGTAATGCTTCAGAGGTTGATAACAATATTGTTGAGATCATTGCAATGGAAATTGCATTCACCCTGAGAGGGAGGCTAAGCTTATTTCTTCTAATCCCGAATAAACCATGGCAAACTAAATGTCAAAATATTCTTGATGATATTCTCTTTTCACACACTATTAATTTAAAAGGAGAGAGAGAGAGAGAGAGAGAGAGAGAGAGAGAGAGAGAGAGAGAGAGAGAGAGATTTTTCCGTTAAAAGCGATAGTGGTGAAATGTCAGTTTATAAATGTTCGTGTTATGACCGGTAATTGATAATACGCCACTCGAGCTATTAACAAAGAACTCCCATTGTTCTTATTGATCCTTTGAAGTTCCATTCGTAACTTATACATTGTAGTTCCCGTTACTGTCACTCTCTAATGACTCCAGTCTTTTATATGAGATTAGTGTTAATGAAACTAAAGAATGAACGATTTCCGTATTTGCTAGAAAATTGTTACAAAGGTCATATTCAGCTGGCTTTAGTATAGCATCGTTAAGACAAGAGTGACACACACACACAAATATATATGTATATATATACATATATATATATATATTATATATATATATAATATATATATATATATATATATATATATGTATATATATATATATAGTGAGTTTGTGCGTGTGTGTTGCACTGGTACCAAGCTGAAGGAAAAAGAGGAGGAAAGGGAGAAGGAAATTGAAAAATGGTAATGGTATACGAAATGGGAGCAAATATGAATGGGAGAATTCTTGTAAAGTCAAAGAAACTGAGTCTGATATCTGATGAGAGAGAGAGAGAGGCGCACAAATAAAACAGGTATACTAGTACATTGATGGGTTTGATCTTCATAGTAACGAGAGAGAGAGAGAGAGAGAGAGAGAGAGAGAGAGAGAGAGACGCGCGCAAATAAAACAGGTATACTAGTACATTGATGGGTTCGATCTTCATTAGGTAACGAGAGAGAGAGAGAGAGAGAGAGAGAGAGAGAGAGAGAGAGAGAGAGAGAGCTAATTAAGGGAATGTCAACGAGAGGGACCAAAAGTTCTGCTGATTTCTGTCTTCCCCGACTGAGAATCTTTTTTTTTTTTTTTTTTTTTTTTTTTTTTGCCACGGATCAAATTCTTTCGGGATTAATTCGGATCAATGTCCCACTTATCAAATGCAGTGATTTAGTTTTAAAAAAAATTCTTTTTGAAGTTGTTTGTGAAGCCCTTCGAGTGAGCATCTGTTTTGGAGTACTGGTAATATGTTTTTTATAACTTTTTTTCTAATATGACGACAAGGGACTTTCCCTTCAATTAGATCAGTCTTGAATCTCAAAAAATTAATAATTAATTATATTTTTAAATAAGCACTGAGAAGATTTTATTTTGCATTGATGTAATCCTGAGTAATAAGAGACAGAAAAATCAATATCGTCTCATGTTTCCGAGATCAGTTTCCGTGTCATGAATTCAGAAAGGGAGACCAACAAAGAAAAATAATTCGACATCTCACTGGAGATATATTATGTTCTTTGGAATGTGGAAGGAAGCTTTTAGCAAAAGTTCAGTCTGAGTTGATTCCCCATCAAAAAGTGGTTTATTTCCGCTGAAGCCAAACAAACACGAATCAAGATAAATGAGAATGAAATAACAAAAATGATTAAAATCTCATTTCATGATGAATGTTTCTTCATATATTTTGTTTCAAAGGAAGGCACCTCACTCTGTGGACATCATAAAAACACCAGCAGTAAAAAAAAAAAAAAAAAAAATATATATATATATATATATATAGATATATATATATATATATATATATATATATATATATTATTATATATATATATATATATATTATATAACTAATTTCAGCCCATCCTCTTTCATATCATCCATTTCATCACTGGGATAAAAGAGAGAAAAGGGGAAATAAAAATTAACGGAAGAACAAAGAACATCAGACAACGACTCTGTAACAATCGTCAACTCTGGCTAATTGGCAGTTAGCGAAATGAATCATCATATTTGTGCGCTAAATTCACTGAAGGTTATTTTTTTTTATTTTGAATCAAATTCCCTTCGAAGACTAGTGTTTTAATTTTTATTTTCATTTACTCTCCTCGATGTAGATCAGAGAAAAATTGCTTCTTTTTTAATTTTTGTAAGAGGGACTAAAATTTCATATCTTTTCACCGTTAGTGACAAAATTAATCGACAAATAATCGCTAATTAATGTTTGTAAAGGCGAAGTAAAACACTCAAAGTAAAGAAAGTAAATTAAGATGCACACGCTGGTATTGACAACATTTATTACCTTACCCAGTTGAAAAGCCTCTCTTGATGTGAAAAAAATTCTACCTTTTCCTGGGGTTTTAGAAAGAGCAAAAATGTCTCAAAATAAAAACAAAAAGTGCTATCGAATGGTATTATCTTTTACCGTCATAAACTCATTTCTGATGATTGGGGGAATCCATAGGTCTACATCATTTTTTTTTTGTCTTTTCGGTACCAGCTGCCGTTTGCCATCCTGCTCGTATAGTTGTTGTTATTGTTGTTTTTGATTGAGCTGGCCTTTTGCCAGCACGGGCTCTTGCTCATAGAGCAGTCCGTATAGACACTTTCAGTTTAGGGTGTCATGAAAGCTCCCAGTCAGAAGTAGTTGTCGCCACTAACCAGATGCAAATGGGACATTTCTCCTCTGGGCTCCTATGCGTGTTCCCTGTACAAATGAGATTTGCGTCTTCAGTCACCCGACTCTAAGTACGTGTCCAGGAAACTTTTCGGTCATATCTGTCCTATGAAAATAATATAATTATTTCTTGGATACAATCGTTTATTGTAGGTGAATTTCTTTGTGCATTCATTAAGTATAAATGTATTGTAACTTCAGTTTACATTAAGTTGAAGTTTTATTTTGTATTTACACAAATCCTTGCGATGTTTGATTATGGAATGAAATTCTCTTTCTTGAATGAATTGAATGATGAAATACAATAAAATGCCAGAAAAGGTGGATTGCTGTATCGTCACTCATCTTTAACTGGGATATTGCAAATTGTGTGATGAATTTGGGCTTTGCTGTGATTCAGAAACCACCAAATGATTGTTTTATCGCAGTGAAATTGTCATCAGGTCTGTCCTGACCGGGTATTATTATAAATCTGCAGTGTGTATTATGCCAATTAATAAAAGCATCGGGAAAATGTTTAATTTTTACTATTGGGAAATCATTGTGAGAAAATATTATAGTTTGCTGAGGAATATGGCCAATCAAACTTCGCAAATCAAAATGTTATTCTAGTCATAACTTAACATGATAAAACAGCCAAAAAAAGGAATACCAAATAAAAGCAAGTGGATTCGCTATTGGAGGGACTCGGCCCGCCCCAGTTAAATGCCTACCCCCCACCCCGCAACACCAGAAATTCCCTTTCTAGCTAAACATTTTGCATCTTCTTGATAACCTTATGTTGGTCCCTATTATATGTACGGCTTGTACTCAAATATAGATGATTTTTTTTTTTTTTTGGTGGTGGTGGAGGGGGTTGGCTTTTAGCAAATGTCTATGGCAGGGCCTAAAAAGTCTGAATAAGTGTAGTGCAATTTGCTACTGCTGATTAGAGTTAATTTCCAGGAAGAGGAGATGAAGAAGAGGAAACGAGATAGGTTGAAATTATTTGTATATTGTGGAGGGTCATCAGTCATTTGTGTTATTGATGATAGGCACTATTTTGATATATTTACATGACAACGATATTATTCTATTTATGAAGAGTAAAACTTGATGATAGATGTGAGGTTTGTGTTGAATATAAGGTTGTGAGGAAATTGATGTTATAGTATTTAATACATTTCCAAATAGGAGAGTTGAAAATTTATTGGAAATTAAGTTCTATAATTTCATATGCAAGTTTACTAATTACTAATACTATTCATTTCCTTTATCGACACGTATATATACATTTGATTATAGTATACTTTACTAATGACAGGATTGGTACATTAGTGTTCTGTAATTTTCTTTGCCCTCCCCCACCCAAATATCTTGCCCCACTAAGGCCCGCCTACTGATGGAATGCCAGCTACGCCACTGAATAAATGGATGACATTTATGGTGCTATGACACCTATAATACAGAGGTTAAGTTGCAAGTACTAAATCTTTAATTTCAGACATTTTCTTTTGTAACCTCATCTTCCAACTTCGCCAAATATGATCGGTTTTGTTTTTGGTTGCTTGTCGACCATTGGAGCTTACCCTTTTTTGTTGCCAATGTATTAACACCGGAAAACAATTAGATTGGTTAATGCAGGTAGTATGGAAGGTAATACGCATATATAATATATCTGTATATATATATATATATATATATATATATATATATATATATATATATATATATATATATAGAGAGAGAGAGAGAGAGAGAGAGAGAGAGAGGAGAGAGAGAGAAGAGACAGACAGACAGACAGATTGCTGTAAAAGCATTGCTTCGAAGATTAATGAACATCAAGGCCATGCAGTTCCTCTCCTGCAGTCGGGACTAGGCGGTGGGGGCTCTTTAACCTTTGCTCTCTGATGACTTCTGCCGCGTTACATATGGATCTTGGCCTTATGCATCTTTCAGTATATTATGTATATCAAAGAGTGATGCACCTTTTGCAATGGTCATGACCCTTCGTAAGGTTATGGATCTTGCATAGTGTGATCTATCTCTCTTTAGGTTGTGTACTTGTCGATATGCATTGGATCTGTCTGAATCTTGCATTTATACCTAATATGATAATGGATTTTCTTTAGTGTATATGTATCATCAACTCCAAAAAACAAAAACAAAATATGCTCTCTAAATGGGTATTTATGCATGTATTTATATATATTATATATATATATATATATATATATATATATATATATATACATATTTATATATATATATATATATATACATATGTATATGTGTGTGTGTCTGCGTATATATATATATATATATATATATATATATATATATATATATATATATATATATATATATATATATATATGTATATATATGTGTGTGTGTGTGTGTGTGTATAAAAAGGGTCCAGGAATCCACCAAACATAGTGAAGAGTATTTTATTAGGAACGTTTCATATTGCTTCAGAGTACATCTTCAGCCTGTAATTATAAATTGTGACAATTTAATTAATAGTAAAATAATACATTAAGACTAAAATATCAAGATAATAAGTTAATTAAAAACCTTAGAGAACATTTAAAACAAACAATAGACTAAAACTTTAAGAAATATGTTAATTAAAATTTACAGAAACATTTAAAACAAATAATGAGAGGACAAGTACCCTAAGTACAAGTAGAGAAGGGAATGAGTTTGAAAAACACAGTTCGGCCCAGATCTCAGCTATGCTAAATACAACGTGGCAGCAGCCACGTTTGCATTTAGAGAAGGAACCAGTCGTTTGATGTATAATGACTCAAGTGTCGTTAAGTAATTGTTGGGAGTGCTGTCAATGATTGAGAAATGTGTTTTATCAATATTAATTTGACATATTTTGGCGTGGTTACGGATATTGGATAATTCTGGGTTTGTTATCCTTTGTCCTGTTCTGTAGCTAACACCTAAGTGACTGGAATATCTCACCTTTAGTTACCGTTTGGTCGATCCGACGTAAATACCAGGACAACCCGGATAATTAAATTTATAAATGACGTCGGATCTCATGAACGGTGGTAGTTTTTCTTTGTGTGTAAAAAATGTTCAAATTTTTATTGGGTTGACAGGAATCAAGTTTAATTTTAAACAACCTATTTAACTTTCAATGATTTTCCTTATTCGCTCGCCTAATTTGTTTTTATATGTAAAAGGAATGGTACAGTACATAACTAGCTTCTTAACATCATAGGAATAAGGAAAATCATTAAAAGTAAAATAGGTTGTTTAAAATTAAACTTGATTCCTGTCAACCCATTAAAAATTGGCACATTTTTTACACACAAAGAAAAACTACCACCGTTCATGAGATCCGACGTCATTTATAAATTTAATTATCCGGGTTGTCCTGGTATTTACGTCGGATCGACCAAACGGTAACTAAAGGTGAGATATTCCAGTCACTTAGGTGTTAGCTACAGAACAGGACAAAGGATAACAAACCCAGAATTATCCAATATCCGTAACCACGCCAAAATATGTCAAATTAATATTGATAAAACACATTTCTCAATCATTGACAGCACTCCCAACAATTACTTAACGACACTTGAGTCATTATACATCAAACGACTGGTTCCTTCTCTAAATGCAAACGTGGCTGCTGCCACGTTGTATTTAGCATAACTGAGATCTGGGCCGAACTGTGTTTTCAAATCATTCCCTTCTCTACTTTTACTTAGGGTACTTGTCCTCTCATTATTTGTTTTAAATGTTTCTGTATATTTTAATTAACAAATTTCTTAAGTTTTAGTCTATTGTTTGTTTTAAATGTTCTCTAAGGTTTTTAATTAACTTATTATCTTGATATTTTAGTTTTAATGTATTATTTTACTATTAATTAAATTGTTACAATTTATAATTACAGGCTGAAGATGTACTCTGGAGCAGTATGAAACGTTCCTAATAAAATATTCATCACTATGTTTGGTGGATTCCTCGGACCCTTTTAATGCTCTTATCTGATTGAATATGTATATATATATATATATATATATATATCTATATATATATATATATATATATATATAATGTGTTTGTATGTGATATGTGATACAACTTATCTTATTACCCGTCATTTTATCTTTAACCCTTAAATAGGCTTTCTCGCAATTACAAGAAGACACAGTTATTACAAAGATTTCAGCTGAGATCATATGCTTAACAGTTCTCACCTTGGTATACTACTTACAGGAATATATGTATATTTTGAGAGAGAGAGAGAGAGAGAGAGAGAGAGAGAGAGAGAGAGAGAGAGAGAGACTGTATGTGTGTTTGTATCAAATCCGTGCATGCTTGAGAAACTGTACCAAATGCGCTATGATACAATTCTTGTGAGGGAAGAATTAATGATTTAACAAATGTTGTGTTTGCTGGCTTTATAGTAATTAGATTCGAGAGAGTTCTGTTATGAGGTTTTGAGTTTCAAGTTTCGCTCTCCAGATGTGAACCGTTTAATGGGTAATCTCCTCTATGATTTTATTTTTCAACTTTGTTGTCTGTTTTTCATTTAAGAAGGGATACAATTATATCTAAAGAATTATTGGCTGGAATATAATTTGAACACGGATACGAAACACATTATCTATCTATCCATCTATATATGTATATGTTTTAGTGTCATATATATATATCAGTCAAAGTATTTATCTGTGTGTGTGGGTTTGTGTTGAAACCAACAACATATTTGTTGGAATGCAATATGACCACGGAGATAAAGTGTGTCTATCTATCTATCTATTTATCTATGTATGTTATAAAATACTATCCTACTCATATATATATATATATATATATGATATATATATATATATATATATATATATACAGTAGGTAATATATATATTATATATAATATCTATATATTAATATATATATATGTGTATGTGTACGTGTGTGCGTGTTATACAATATCATCCTTCTCACTAACTAAAGAACCGAACAGAAACTGAAGACTTGGGTCTTTCTTTGTCCCGGACAAACTAAATCACGTCCTCCCCAATTGGAACTTGAAAGACCCAAGAAAGAGTCAAGAGAGAAGCAGCTTTACGTCTAAATTCACTTTGTGCTAATATTGGTGGTTCTGGCTGTGTATGGGAATCATTTAACCACAGTAGCAGTGACATTAATAATAAATAATAATAATAATAATAATAATAATAATAATAATAATCATAATAACTAATAATAATGTGGCGCCGTGGAGGAGTGGGTTAGGTCGTCAATAGACTTAAGTCAAGTTAAGCAACATTGGGGCTGGTCAGTCGTTGGATGGGTGACCGCTCTCCTCGGCGTTGATTCCTTGGGAAAGGATCTTTACCATAATTTCCTCAGTCTACTCAGCTGTAAATGAGTACCTATCCCTGATGGGGTAGGGTCCAGCTATGGGTTAAATAGCAAAACTCAGCAATAAACGACAACGACGTAAATGGAACAAATAACTTGACATATGCAGGAGCAAGATTAGTAGCAGAACTGATGGGGATTCGAACACAACACTACCGTCACAACCAACCCAACAGAAACCTAAACAGCAACCTCCTTGGAAAAGGCGCCTGGAAAAGCAAATCATGGTGATGAGATCTGACTTGAGTAAACTGAAAGAGATGGCAGAAAAAAGGCTAAGAAGCAAGAAAACAAGGGAGGAACTCAACGAGAAATACAAAGTACAAGAGAGGGGACTAAACAACACAATAGAAGATGTAAAACAGAGGCTTAAGGCCAAAGCACACAAGATCCAACGGTACATGAACAGGAATAAGGGATACCAACAGAACAAACTATTCGCAACCAACCAGAAAAGACTATACAGCCAACTAAGAGGGGAAGACAACCACCCAGAAATTCCTGAAGCCGAACCAAGTAAGAGACTCTGGGAAAACATATGGAGCAATCCGGTATCACACAACAAACATGCAACATGGCTCCAGGAAGTCAAGGAAGAAGAAACAGGGAGAATAAACAAAGATTCACAGACATCACACAGACACAGTCAGACACCAACTAAAGAAAATGCCAAACTGGAAAGCCCAGGTCCTGATGAAGTCCATGGATACTGGCTCAAAAACTTCAAGGCCCTACACCCACGAATAGCAGAACAACTCCAGCATTGTATCTCAAATCACCAAGCACCCAAATGGATGACCACAGGAAGAACATCCTTAGTACAAAAAAGACAAGAGTAAGGGAAATATAGCCAGTAACTACAGGCCTATCACCTGCCTACCAATAATGTGGAAGTTACTAACAGGTATCATCAGTGAAAGGCTATACAACTACCTAGAGGAGACAAAACACCATCCCCCACCAACAGAAAGGCTGCAGAAGGAAGTGTAGGGGCACAAAAGACCAGCTCCTGATAGACAAAATGGTAATGAAGAACAGTAGAGAAGGAAAACCAACCTAAGCATGGCATGGATAGACTATAAGAAAGCCTTCGACATGATACCAAACACATGGCTAATAGAATGCCTGAAAATATATGGGGCAGAGGAAAATACCATCAGCTTCCTCAAAAATACAATGCGCAAACTGGAATACAATACTTACAAGCTCTGGAATAAGACTAGCAGAGGTTAATATCAGGAGAGGGATCTTCCAGGGCGACTCACTGTCCCCACTACTCTTCGTAGTAGCCATGATTCCCATGACAAAAGTACTACAGAAGATGGATGCCGGGTACCAACTCAAGAAAAGAGGCAACAAAATCAACCATCTGATGTTCATGGACGACATCAAGCTGTATGGTAAGAGCATCAAGGAAATAGATACCCTAATCCAGACTGTAAGGATTGTATCTGGGGACATCAGGATGGAGTTTGGAATAGAAAAATGCGCCTTAGTCAACATACAAAAGGCAAGTAACGAGAAACTGAAGGGATAAAGCTACCAGATGGGAGCAACATCAAACACATAGATGAGACAGGATATAAATACCTGGGATAATGGAAGGAGGAGATATAAAACACCAAGAGATGAATGGACACGATCAGGAAAGAATATATGCAGAGGGACTCAAGGTGATACTCAAGTCAAAACTCAACGCCGGAAATATGATAAAAGCCATAAACACATGGGCAGTGCCAGTAATCGAGATACAGCGCAGGAATAGTGGAATGGACGAAGGCAGAACTCCGCAGCATAGATCAGAAAACCAGGAAACAAATGACAATACACAAAGCACTACACCCAAGAGCAAATACGGACAGACTATACATAACACGAAAGGAAGGAGGGAGAGGACTACTAAAGTATAGAGGACTGCATCAACATCGAAAACAGAGCACTGGGGCAATATCTGAAACCAGTGAAGACGAGTGGCTAAAGAGTGCATGGGAAGAAGGACTAATAAAAGTAGACGAAGACCAGAAATATACAGAGACAGGAGAAAGACAGAAAGAACAGAGGACTGCACAACAACCAATGCACGGACAATACATGAGACAGACTAAAGAACTAGCCAGCGATGACAATTGGCAATGGCTACAGAGGGGAGAGCTAAAGAAGGAAACTGAAGGAATGATAACAGCGGCACAAGATCAGGCCCTAAGAACCAGATAGCTTCAAAGTATGATAGACGGAAAATAACATCTCTCCCATATGTAGGAAGTGCAATACGAAAAATGAAACCATAAACCACATAGCAAGTGAATGCCCGGCACTTGCACAGAACCAGTACAAAAAGAGGCATGATTCAGTAGCAAAAGCCCTCCACTGGGAGCCTGTGCAAGAAACATCAGCTACCTTGCAGTAATAAGTGGTACGAGCACCAACTGAGGAGTGATAGAAAACGATCAGGCAAAGATCCTCTGGGACTATGGTATCAGAACGGATAGGGTGATACGTGCAAACAGACGTGACGTTGATTGACAAAGTCAAGAAGAAAGTATCACTCATTGATGTCGCAATACCATGGGACACCAGAGTTGAAGAGAAAGAGAGGGAAAAAATGGATAAGTATCAAGATCTGAAAATAGAAATAAGAAGGATATGGGATATGCCAGTGGAAATCGTACCCATAATCATAGGAGCACTAGGCACGATCCCAAGATCACTGAAAAGGAATCTGGAAAAACTAGAGGCTGAAGTAGCTCCGGGCCTCATGCAGAAGAGTGTGATCCTAGAAACGGCACACATAGTAAGAAAAGTGATGGACTCCTAAGGAGGCAGGATGCAACCGGAACCCCACACTATAAATACCACCCAGTCGAATTGGAGGACTGTGATAGAGCAAAAAAAAAAAAAAAAAAAAAAAGAAAAAAAAAAAAATAATAATAATAAAATAATAATAATAATATTATTATTATTATTATTACAAGTCTGAATATACCACCAACAATGATACAACAATATCAATAATTACATTGCAGCAACAGAAAATGAAGGCTGAATGAATTAAAAACCAACCACCCTTTATCAATGGGAAAAGGTAGAGGAAAACACCTGCTAATCAACAAAGGTGGACGCAGAGCCAAAGTAAGGTTCTGCCTGGATAATCTCCTCCTGTTTTGGCTTCTGGAAAAGGAAATGCGACGTGGCAGCGTTGAAGCGCTTTCCAGCAAGGGAGTAGGGTTGGGAGAAGTTCTCTGGAAGTGTTGCTGGAAAAAGAGTAGTGCAGTATCCGGAGGAGTTCAGGCGAGTAATTTAGAGAGAGAGAGAGAGAGAGAGAGAGAGGGAGGGTGGATGGAGTGTAGTCATTACTTGTTTTAAAATCGGATGCGGTTGTACATATTGTTCCGTGCAAGTATATGTTGAAGGTCTCTCTCTTTCTCTCTCTCTCTTCTCTCTCTACATACACCCACACACACACACACACACACACACACACACACACACACATATATATATATATATATATATATATATAATATATATATATATATATATATATATATATATATATATATATATATATATATATATATATATATATATATATATATATATACTATATATATAGATATATATTATATTATATGTCGTCCGAAATATAGCTATAGCTTTCTGCCCATTTGAATGTTTTTTGGGGCTCCTTTTACTAAATGGACTAGATGTATGTATATATACAGTGCTGGGCTGATAATGAAAAATTCCACAAAGGTCTGTTGGCCCTCCCTTTTGGGCCCTCAGGTTCATCCACTTTCTATCCCTTAAAGTTTCTTCCATTCCCGGTTCCTTTCTTCTTCACTGTCCAGCATTTCCATCTCTCTTGACTTTACACCTTAATCTTTCATAAATCAACACTCGATCTCTCACTCCATCTCTGTCCTCCGTTGTCTCCACATGACGAACAATCTCAAAACTGAGCCTCCTTTTCTCCTGAGCTGAACTTTCTACCATTTTTCTGCATCTTCAGATTTCTATTGCTTTCTTTTCTTTGTTCTACAGCCAAAGATTCCCTCCCAGCTTCCACATTACACTTCATGTCAATGGGAATTTTGGGTTTGGGGAATGAGATCCTTATTCAAAAGAGGATTATTGGAGTTGATGTATGGTAGCTTTCGATCTTTATTGATTCGAAAATGAAAGGAGTTGATGGATTGTGTGGGGAAAAAGTTACTTTTTCCTGGTACTTTATTATGATGTGATGTGAGGATTGTAAGAATAAGAGCTTTATTCAGAAGAATTGTAAATAAATCTCCGAAAGGTTTGGCGAGTAAATCTTTATCCAAAATCTTCATCCGAAGGCCTGAACAGAAGTTGGTTAGAATTTTTGGAAGCAAAGCCTTTATTCAGTGGTTTCCTGTAGGGTATGGAATAGGAACTTTATCCGAAGGTGTATCAAGTTGCTGACTTTGCTCGGTAAGAGCTTCAGCGGAGATGAATCATAAGACTTGTGTGGTACTTAGGGATGAAGTCCCCCAGTCCGCGTTTACTTTTTAATAGCAGTTGATGGTGGATTTGAGAGTGACATCTTTTTTCACTGACGGAAAATTTTGATGAGTGATATCTCCTTTCAAGTAGTTTTGCAGGAGTTGATTGAAGGCTGAAGGAGAAAGATCTTTACAGAGAGTATTAGGTAGAAGTTGATGAAAAATTTGAGAGTAGGAAACTGATTGAATATTCTATGGCACTTGATTGGAGGTTCGATTATTCAAGCCTCCGATGAAGTACAGAAACTGATATTAGTGTTGTATGTAATAGTCATCATTCAGAGAAATCGTAGACGGGAGCTAACTGGAGGCCTGGAGGAAAAAAAAAAAAAATCTTTTATATTTAGAGGCTTTATATAAGAATTAGTGGGATTTTTTGGGGAAGTGGGACCCGTTATTCACGGTATTATATGGAGGTTAATGGAGGTCTTGGAAGGGAAGGAGCCTTTCTCTAGAGGTTCTCGAGAATTCTAGATTCCATCAGAGCCTCTGTGTCTGCTTCCGTTAATATTCACGAGACCATTTCCCGTGCATTTCCAAGTAGGAGGCGAGGGACAGAATTCAGGGAAATGCTGTTTATATTTTTCTTGATTTTAATGTGTTTTTAGAAGGAAGGGCTGTCTATTCTTTTATTGAACTGCAAACGTCATATTGTAATCTTTCCCAGTTTTGTATGTTGTTCCAAACGGATGACACGACGGACTAAAATATGTAAGAAGTATTATTCAATTGATAACATAATATTCAAATTCACTCCTCTTTTCTCTCGCACTTATTACCCATGGATACATATTTATTTTTTATTAAATTAGAAAACTCTCTCTCTCTCTCTCTCTCTCTCTCTCTCTCTCTCTCTCTCTCTCTCTCTCTCTCTCTCTCTCTATCTCTCTCTCTCTCTCTCTCTCTCCTTTATAACTCGACCAGTGCATTTTTGCAGTCAGAAATAATGCATTAAACTGGCGTCAGTGCGAGAGGGTCTAATGGTTGCAACGACGTCCTATTAAAATGTTGCTCTCACTATCATTATTAATCTCGTTTTTGGGAAGTTGAATTTCTGTTTGTTTTATCCAGTTGGTACCTACCTCTTCCCATACCACTTTCCATTTCTTAGTTAATTTTGACACACAAAAAAAACATATTATTGACACATAAACAAAAACATAGCTTATGAAGTGTGGACTTGCGACATTGTTTGACCTGAAATTAGGATTTAGGGAAAGCTAATGTATTTTGAGTTCTCTCTGGACAATGTTTCTTAATAAACTGATTCCGATCTTTCAGTTTCTTGCATTATTTAAGGCCATAAAAATATTAGCAATCCCCTAATTCGAATAAAGACATGTTGTCATGGAATGCCCTTCTTCGAAATGTTGCAAAATTCAGTTTTAATTGTTCATTTTGAGACGTTGGTAATCAAATTTTTTATTTGTTTATAACTTTTCCTTACATAAAAAGATGTTCATTCTTTACATTCTCAACAGTTTCACATATTTTCCACATTTTCCGTTGAA
>NC_061105.1:20566155-20578126 GCF_015104395.2 Macrobrachium nipponense | reverse complement strand
CCACATTTTCCGTTGAAGAGAAGAACATTGCTATCGGTTTCGTTGGTTCATCTTTCTAAGTTTTGTTGCTTCTTTATTCCTCAATAATAATAAAGAAAATTATATGTGGAGTATTAATTGTTAATATCATCCTTATTACTATTGTTATTATGTCACTATAGTAGAAGTTGTTATTATCATTCTTATTATTATTATTACTACTATTATTATTATTATTATTTATTATATTATTATTATTATTATTATTATTTTTATTATATTATTATTATTAATGATAAATATTCTTCTTGTTATCACTTACGAAAAACTGTTTATATAATATAATATATTCAGAGATATAATGACAAAGATAATTAGTTGAGTGACTAAAAGCCGCTGAGGCGACGACACATTGCCATTAGAGGGTATAATTACGCTCCTTAAATTATTTTCTCTGGAAAGAAATGGGGAAAAACTCCTCCCTTTGAAATGGATGAAGGTTTTACCTTTAATCTTTTTCTTATTTGCTCTTTTCTTTCTGCTACATTCCCTTTTTGGTTTGTATTTATTCGTAATTGAGATATTATGGTTTCATGACTTTATTCGTATTGTTTTTCAGTACATCATTTAGAGATATTTTACAGTTAACGATGGTATTGTTATTCAATTTATGATCAACAATACGGCAGTTTTATTATTATTATTATGATTATTATTATTATTATTATTATTATATTAATAATTATTATTTCAGAATTTTCATAAGTGATAAAAGATGAAACAATGTATGTATTAAAATGATCAATAACACCTTTATTTATAGTGACATAATACTGATTATAATAAGAATAATAGGGATTATTGCTATAATGAAGATGAATTTCAGTATTAATATTGTTATCATATTATATAGATTGAGTGTAACACAAGTCTCATTTCCAGTTTCCAAATCAGACCCATAAGACTAATTACAAGTAGATTAATCAAAGAAGCAGGAAAGTTAGGCCTGAAGAGTTCATCTGTTATTATGGATGTCGTGCTATTGGGACTTCCAAAGTTCAAGGGACGATGCAGTGTATTACTCTTCTAATACTCGTTGCATTTTAATGTATTTATTATTTTGTCAGTTTATTTTTCATTAGTAAGTTAGATTTCCTATCTCTTCATCCCCTTTTTCATTGTGCTCTGTTTCCAGGAGCACACACTTCTGCATGGTCCTGGAGCTCATTTTTCCTAGTTCCTTTTCAAGGATCTTGGGATTGCGGCTAGGGTCCCTATGATTGTCGGTGCAATTTCCACGGCATATCCCTGATCCTTTTTATTCTTTTTTCAGGTCTTGAGACTTTACCGTTTTTTTTTCTTTCTTTCTCATATACTCTGATGGCGGTGTCCCATGGTACTGCGACATCGATGAGTGATACTTTCTTCTTGGTTTTACCGATCAACGTCACGTCTGGTCTATTTGCACGTTTCACCCTATCTGTTCTGATACCATAGTTCCAAAGAATCGTTGCCTGGTCGTTTTATATTACTGTCTCAGGTTGGTGCTCGTATACCACTTATTACTGCAAGGTAACTGGTAGTTCTTGCACAGGCACAGTGGAGGGCGTTTGCTACTGAATCATGCCTCGTTTTGTCGTGACCGGACGTTTGGCCCGCGGACAGTGGGTCCCATGACATTTTGGGGACGAAATGTCCCGGGGGAGAGAGAGAGAAAACAGATTATGAGAAAAATATTTGAGAACGAGAAAGATGGATCATAGAAAAATGTATGTTTTTAATTGAGAGTGAGATAATGTTTATTTTTCTTACAAAATGATATTTATTGAACCTTTCAAAATGATTTTGACTTATTTTTCTCAAGGAAAATCATGTTCCCAATTCATAATCTCTTTTTAACAGATGAACAGGTAATCACTCAATGTTTTTTTTTTAGAAACCTTTTTCATATTTTTATCTCTTTTTTTATACTTATTTTCACAGTCGAACAGGTAATCACTCAATTATTTTTTTATAGAAACCTTTTTTACTTATGCATCTCCCAACTAATTATTTTATACTAATAAAACAAAATTTGTCTTGTCCATTTTCCTTTAGCTTCACAGGTTTCTTTTTAAAGGAAAAACGTAACAGTAAAATAAAATGCAATAAAACATAAAATAATAAGATTTTAACTCTAAGAATTAACAGTGCTTCCAGTGGAATAATGAATAAAATACATTTTTATTTTTCAAGTAATAAGTGCTTTCAGTGAAATAATGAATGATATAAATTATAGAAACTGCTACAAACTTACAAATTATTAACATTATAGAATAAATAAAAATTACAAATTATGTGCAAGTCATTAAGTACTGTAAAACTATCTAAAGTTTTCATAGTCATCTGAGAGTTTTTAACCTTTCATTAACAATTGCATAATTTTTTTAGTACTTGTAGGCATAATGCTGCATAAAGCAGGTTGTATTGTTATTTTCCAAGATTTTGCTCTATTTTGAGTTTGTTCATAAGGCGAGATAAATTTGTATGAACGACTGCATTCGTAGTTCAAATGTGCGTTGCTAGCCTTCAACCGAATTGTTGTTCGTGGTATTCGTAGCAATGTCTTTTCTCGTACATTCCATATGGAGATATCAAATTGTGGGCGTTGTCGCCTGAATTAATTATATACGTCTATGACATCATTCTTTGGAACGAAAGCCAGTGCTGTAAGGTTTTTGATTAGAAAGCATTCCTTGGCTCATTATATAAGTTTTGTATGCCACATGTCTGAATATTTCTCCAGAGGCATTGCACAAAGTGGAAAAAACTCCCAGAAGTATGAGAATTAAGAAGTTTTTTTTCATACGCTACTTATTGCTGTTTTTTTTAAATCAATAGTTATCTAAATAGGGTCCATAGCACGCTTTTCTGTAAGTTTAGAAAATATCGTATCGCATGTTCCTTGATTTCTGAATTTTGTAATGCAGTACACAAATGGAACCGTATGATTTTCTCAAAGGAAAGCATGGATGGTATACAGTTGATGGTGTTCAGGAGCACTATCGAACGTTCCGTCGCAAAACCAGCGCATACTTTTCGCCAATAAATCGAGATTACCGTCAGTTTGCCAATTAATGATTTTTATCTTCTTCGAATAAATCTTAACGAAATCCTAAACTGGTCTGTTACTTCGTTTCCATCTGTAAATTCCCTTTGTCTTCTAATCATTCTGCTAAGACTTTCTTTTGGAAGAGAACTACTCACCTCTAATGAATGAAAGTCAGATATGCATTCTGAACTATAGTACTCTCTGTACTGTCTTGAGAACACAGCTCTACTGGCGTCTGGTGGGTGGGAGGATGTGGCAATGGATCACCGTGCAATGTATATCATTCACGGTCTTACGTCGCCCTCCCATCTTCCTCTTTTTTCGCATCTTCAGTAAGTAATGTTATTTCTCCTTCTGGTAACTGTATATTTATACCCATATTATGCCATTAGCTTCCTTTCACACGTTTAGTAAAAGTGAACTCCATGGACTTTTAACAAAAAATAATAAATCTCACAGAACAAAATGTTGCTCTTCTTTACAGTTGGGATGTCTTCTCTCTTACAAATTCTTTGATGAATAATTTACTTAAAACTTTTGTATTTTTAATTTTTTAACAATATAAACTTCTTAATTCTCATACTTCTGGGAGTTTTTTCCACATTGTGCAAATGCCTCTGGAGAAATATTCAGACATGTGGCATACAAAACTTATATAATGAGCCAAGGAATGCTTTTCTAATCAAAAACCTTACAGCACTGGCTTTCGTTCCAAAGAATGATGTCATAGACGTATAATTAATTCAGGCGACAACGCCCACAATTTGATATCTCCATATGGAATGTACGGAGAGACATTGCTAGGAATACCACGAACAACAATTCGGTTGAAGGCTGGCAACGCACATTTCAACTACGAATGTCAGTCGTTCATACAAATTTATCTCGCCTTATGAACAAACTCAAAATAGAGCAAAATCATTGGAAAATAACAATACAACCTGCTTTATGCAGCATTATGCCTACAAGTACTAAAAAAATTATGCAATTGTTAATGAAAGGTTAAAACTCTCAGATGACTATGAAAATTTAGATAGTTTACAGTACTTAATGACTTTGCACATAATTTGTAATTTTTATTTATTTCTATTAATGTTAATAATTTGTAAGTTTGTAGCAGTTTCTATAAATTTATATCATTCATTATTCCACTGAAAGCACTATTATTACTTGAAAAATAAAAATGTATTTTATTCATTATTCCACTTGGAAGCACTGTTAATTCTTAGAGTTAAAATCTTTATTATTTTTATTTATTGCATTTTATTTTACTGTTACGTTTCCTTTAAAAAAGAAACCTGTGAAGCTAAAAGGAAAAAATGGACAAGACAAATTTTTGATTAGTATAAAATAATTAGTTGGGAGGATGCATAAGTAAAAAAGGTTCTATAAAAAAATAATTGAGTGATTACCTGTTCGGCTGTGAAAATAAGTATAAAAAAAAATAAAAAAAAAGGTGGGAGATGAAAATATGAAAAAGGTTTCTAAAAAAAAAAAAAACATTGATGATTACCTGTTCATCTGTTAAAAAGAGATTATGAATTGGGAACATGATTTTCCTTGAGAAAAATAAGTCAAAATCATTTTGAAAGGTTCAATAAATATCATTTTGTAAGAAAAATAAACATTATCTCACTCTCAATTAAAAACATACATTTTTCTATGATCCATCTTTCTCGTTCTCAAATATTTTTCTCATAATCTGTTTCTCTCTCTCTCCCCCGGGACATTTTCGTCCCCAAAAAGTCATGGGACCCACTGTCCGCGGCCAAACGTCCGGTCACGACAAAACGGAGGCATGATTCAGTAGCAAACGCCCTCCACTGGTGCCTGTGCAAGAACTACCAGTTACCTTGCAGTAATAAGTGGTATACGAGCACCAACCTGAGACAGTAATATAAAACGACCAGCAACGATTCTTTGGAAATATGGTATCGTTAACAGATAGGGTGAAACGTGCAAATAGACCAGACGTGACGTTGATCGGTAAAACCAAGAAGAAAGTATCACTCATCGATGTCGCAGGTACCATGGACACCGCCATCAGAGTATATGAAGAAGAAAGAAAAAAAAACGGTAAAGTATCAAGACCTGAAAAAAATAAAAAAAGATCAGGGATCTGCGTGGAAATTGCACGAGCAATCACTAGGGACCCTAGCTGCAATCCCAAGATCCCTGAAAAGGAACTAGGAAAAATGAGCTCCAGGACTCATGCGAGAAGTGTGTGCTCCTGGAAACAGAGCACAATGAAAAGGGGATGAAGAGATAGGAAATCTAACTTACTAATGAAAATAAACTGACAAAATAATAAATACATTAAAATGCAACGAGTATTAGAAGAGTAAATACACTGCATCGTCCCTTGAACTTTGGAAGTCCCAATAGCACGACATCCATAGAATAACAGATGAACTCTTCAGGCCTAACTTTCCTGCTTCTTTGATTTAATCTACTGTAATTAGTCTTATGGGTCTGATTTGGAAATTGGAAATGAGACTTGTGTTACACTCAAATCTATATAATATGATAACAATATTAATACTGAAATTCATCTTCATTATAGCAATAATCCCTATTATTCTTATTATAATCAGTATTATGTCACTATAAATAAGGTGTTATTGATCATTTTAATACATACATTGTTTCATCTTTTATCACTTATGAAAATTCTGAATATAATAATAATAATAATAATAATCATAATAATAATAATAATAATAATAATAATAATAATAATAATAATAATAATAAAACTGCCGTTTGATTGTTGATCATAAATTGAATAACAATACCATCGTTAACTGTAAAATATCTCTAAATGATGTACTGAAAAAATACGAATAAAGTCATGAAACCATAATATCTCATTACGAATAAATACAAACCAAAAATGGGAATGTAGCAGAAAGAAAAAGAGCAAATAGAAAAAGAAATTAAAGGTAAAAACCTTCATCCATTTCAAGGGAGGAGTTTTTCCCCATTTCTTTCCAGAGAGAATAATTTAAGGAGCGTAAATTAATACCCTCTAATGGCAATGTGTCGTCGCCATCAGCGGCTTTTGTAGTCACTCAACTAATTATCTTTGTCATTATATCTTTGAATATTATTATTGTTATATAAACAAGTTTTTCATAAGTGATAACAAGAAGAATATTTCTCTTATAATAATAATAATAATAATAATAATAATAATAATAATAATAATAATAATAATAATAATAATATAGTAATAATAATATAATAATAATGATAATAACAACTTCTACTATAGTGGATAATAACAATAGTAATAAGGATGATATTAACAATTAATACTCCACATATAATTTTTCTTTATTATTATTGAGGAATAAAGAAGCAAAACAAAACTTAAGAAAGATGAACAACGAAACCGATAGCAATGTTCTTCTCTTCACGGAAAATGTAGAAAATGTGAAACTGTTGAGAATATAAATAAAGAACATCTTTTTTATGTAAGGAAAAATTAGAAACAAATAAAAAAATTTATTACCAACTTCTGTAAATGAATAATTAACTGAATTTTGTAACATTTCGAAGAAGGGCATTCCAAGACAACATGTCTTTATTCGATTTAGAGGATTACTAATATTTTCATGGCCTTAGATAATGCAAGAAACTGAAAGATCGGAATCAGTTTATTAAGAAACATTGTCCAGAGAGAACTCAAAATACATTAGCTTTCCCTAAATCCTAATTTCAGGTCAAACAATGTCGCAAGTCCACACTTCATAAGCTATGTTTTTGTTTGTGTGTCAACAATATGTTTTTGTTTGTGTCAAAATTAACTAAGAAATGGAAAGTGATATGGGAAGAGGTAGGTACCAACTGGATAAAACCAACAGAACTTCAACTTCCCAAAAACGAGATTAATAATGATAGTGAGAGCAACATTTTAATGGGACGTCGTTGCAACCATTAGACCCTCTCGCACTGACGCCAGTTTAATGCATTAATTCTGACTGCAGAAATGCACTGGTCGAGTTATAAAGGAGAGAGAGAGAGAGAGAGAGAGAGAGAGAGAGAGAGAGAGAGAGTTTTAATTTAATAAAAAAAAATATGTATCCATGGGTAATGAGTGCGAGGGAAAAGAGGAGTGAATTTGAATATTATGTTATCAATTAAATAATGTTTCTTACATATTTTAGTCCGTCGTGTCATCCGTTTGGAACAATACAAAATTTGGAAAGATTCCAGAATGACCGTCTGCAGTTCAATAAGAGAATAGACAGCCCTTCCTTCTAAAAACACATTAAAATCAAGAAAAATATAAACAGCATTTCCCTGAATTCTGTCCCTCGCCTCCTACTTGGAAATGCACGGGAAATGGTCTCGTGAATATTAACGGAAGCAGACACGAGGCTCGGATGGAATCTAGAATTCTCGAGAACCTCTAGAGAAAGGCTCCTTCCCTTCCAAGACCTCCATTAACCTCCATATAATACCGTGAATAACGGGTCCCACTTCCCCAAAAAATCCCACTAATTCTTATATAAAACCTCTAAATATAAAAGATTTTTTTCCTCCAGGCCTCCAGTTAGCTCCCGTCTACGATTTCTCTGAATGATGACTATTACAGTACAACACTAACATCAGTTTCTGTACTTCATCGGAGGCTTGAATAACCAAACCTCCAATCAAGTGCCATAGATATTCAATTAGTTTCCTACTCCCAAACTTTTCATCAACTTCTATCTACCACTCTCTGTAAAGATCTTTCTTCTTCAGCCTTTAATCAACTCCTGCAAAACTGCTTGAAAGGAGATATCACTCATCAGAATTTCCCGTCCTTGAAAAAAGATGTCACTCAAATCCACCCATCAACTGCTATTAAAAAAAAAGTAACGCGGACTGGGGGACTTCATCCCTAAGTACCACACAAGTCTTATGATTCATCTTCCGCTGAAGCTCTTACCGAGCAAAGTCAGCAACTTGATACACCTTCGGATAAAGTTCCTATTCCATACCCCTACAGGAAACCACTGAATAAAGGCTTTGCTTCCAAAAATTCTCACCAACTTCTGTCCAGACCTTCGGATGAAGATTTTGGATAAAGATTTTACTCGCCAAACCTTTCGGAGATTTATTTACAACACTTCTGAATAAAGCTCTTATTCTTACAATCCTCACATCACATCATATAAAGTACCAGGAAAAAGTAACTTTTTCCCACACAACTCCATCAACTCCTTTCATTTTCGAATCAATAAAGATCGAAAGCTACCATACATCAACTCCAATAAATCCTCTTTTGAATAAGGATCTCATTCCCCAAAATTCCCATTGACATGAAGTGTAATGTGGAAGCTGGGAGGGAATCTTTAGCTGTAGACCAAGAAAAGAAAGCAATAAAAATCTGAAGATTCAGAAAAATGGTAGAAAGTTCAGTTCAGGAGAAAGGTGGCTCAGTTTTGAGATTGTTCGGTCATGTGGAGACAACGGAGGACAGAGATGGAGTGAGAGATCGAGTGATTGATTTATGAAAGATTAAGGTGTAAAATCAGGAGAGATGGAAAGGTTGGGACAGTGGGATGAAAGGAACCGGGAATGGAAGCAACTTTAAGGGATAGAAAGTGGATGAACCTGAGGGCCCAAAAGAGAGGGGCCAACAAACCTTTGTGGGATTTTTCATTATCAGCTCGGCACTGTATATATACATACATCTAGACCATTTAGGAAAAGGAGCCACAAATACACCAAATGGGTAGAAAGCTATAGCTATTTCGGACGATATATATATATATATATATATATATATATATATATATATGTGTGTGTGTGTGTGTGTGTGTGTGTTTTGTGTGGGTGTGTGTGTGTGTGTGTGTGTGTGCGTGTGTGTGTGGGGGGGGGGGGCGGGGTGTATGTAGAGAGAGAGAGAGAGAGAGAGAGAAAGAGAGAGACATTCAACATACACTGGCACGGTACAATACGTACAACCGCTTCCATCCGATTTTAAAACAAGTAATGACTACACTCCATCCTCTCTCTCTCTCTCTCTCTCTCTCTCTAAATTACTCGCCTGAACTCCTCCGGATCCTGCACTTCTCTTTTTCCAGCAACCGTTCCAGAGCACTTCTCCCAACCCTACTCCCTTGCTGGAAAGCGCTTCAACGCTGCCACATCGCATTTCCTTTTTCAGAAGCCAAAACAGGAGGAGATTATCCAGGTAGAGCCTTACTTTGGCTCTGCCTCCACACTATGTTGATTAGCAGGTGCTTTCCTCTACATGTTCCCTTTGCTAAAGGGTGGTTGGTTTTTAATTCATTCAGCCTTCATTTTCAATTGCTGCAATGCTATTATTGATATTGTTCTACAGGGTTAAGGTTGATATAATTGTTGGTGGTATATTCATACTTGTAATAATAATAATAATAATAATAATAATAATAATAATAATAATAATAATAATAATAATATGTGGTGCCGTGGCAGAGTGGGTTAGGTCGTCAATGGACTGGTTAAGCAACATTGGGGCTGGTCGTTGGATGGGTGACCGCTCTCCTCGGCGTTGATTCCTTGGGAAAGGATCTTTACCATAATTTCCTCAGTCTACTCAGCTGTAAATGAGTACCTATCCCATGATGGGGTAGGGTCCAGCTATGGGTTAAATAGCAAAACTCAGCAATGATGTTAAGAAATGAAGCAATAAACGACAACGACGTAAATGGAACCTCTGGGCAACAGAGAGCTTCGTCCGGCAGCCAGATATTCAACCCAATTGAAGGGGAAGATGGTCAGGTACTTGGAGGTCGTCATCCAGCAACTGACCACCACAACGACAATAACCAACAGCCTGAGATTGGAGTTACCGAAGCAAACCAAAGGAAAGAAATGGACAAGAGAAGAAAATAAGGAAAATATGGAGATGCTACATCAGAAGCAACCCGACGGAGAGAGGATATAGAAGAAGGTTGGTCAACATCTGGAATGAGAGGAATAACACCCCCCAAATAGAGCAGAGGCTGGCAGACCAAGTAAGGAACATAAAGAAAAAAAAAACTGTCTCTCCCCAACAGAAAGAGAAGAACTGGAAAGGGAAATGTCACACGACAGCGAATTACACAAAGACGAACTGAGAGACGATGCCACAGAAGACGACAGGGATGATGAGGTATCAAACAACGACACACAAAGAAACACCAACGAAGTAACAGAGAGGACGGAATGGGTAGAAAAAGATTAGACAATGGATGAAAGCCAGATACAGAGAGAGAAAGATCCCTCCATGAAAAAGCCTACAACACCAAGAAATTAAGGGAGAAAACAAGTGAGGTCAATGGAATGATGTGCATAATACACACCACCAGTATCACAGAAACAAACAACTTGGCATATGGAGGAGCAAGATTAGTAGCAGAACTGATGGGATTCGAACACTAACACCACCAGCACAACCAACCAACAGAATCCAAAACAGCAACCTCCTTGGAAAAGGTGCCTGGAAAAGCAAATCATGGTGATGAGATCTGACTTTATAAACTGAAAGAGATGGCAGAAAAAATGGCTAAGAAGCAAGAAAACAAGGGAGGAACTCAACGAGATATACAAAGTACAAGAGAGGGGACTAAACAACACAAAATAAAAAACTATGAAAAAAACAGAGGCTTAAGGCCAAAGCACATAAGATCCAATGGTACATAACAGGAATAAGGGATACCAACAGAACAAACTATTCGGAACCAACCAGAAAAGACTATACAGCCAACTAAGAGGGGAAGACAACCACCCAGAAATTCCTGAAGCCGAACCAAGTAAGAGACTCTGGGAAACATAGGAGCTATCAGGTATCACACAACAAACATCCAACATGGCTCTAAGAAGTCAAGGAAAGAAGAAAGAAACAGGGAGAATAAAACAAAGATTCACAGAGATCACGACAGACACAGTCAGACACACACTAAAGAAAATGCCCAAATGGAAAGCCCCAGGTCCCGATGAAGGACCATGGATACTGGCTCAAAAAATTCAAGGCCTACACCCACGAACAGCAGAACAACTCCAGCATTGTATCTCAAAACACCATGCACGCAAATGGATGACCACTAAGAACATCCTTAGTACAAAAGACAAGAGTAAGGGAAATATAGCCAGTAAACTACAGGCCTATCACCTGCTTACCAATAATGTGGAAGTTACTAGAGGAGACAAACACCATCCCCCACCACAGAAAGGCTGCAGAAGGAAGTGTAGAGGCACAGAGCCAGCTCCTGATAGACAAAATGGTAATGCAGAACAGTAAGAGAAGGAAACCCAACCCAAGTATGGCATGGATAGACTATAAGAAAGCCTTCGACATGATACCACACACATGGCTAATAGAATGCCTGAAAATATATGGGGCAGAGGAAAACACCATCAGCTTCCTCAAAAATACAATTTGCAACTGGAATACAATACTTACAAGCTCTGGAATAAGACTAGCAGATGTATATATCAGGAGAGGGATCTTCCAGGGCGACTCACTGTCCCCACTACTCTTCGTAGTAGCCATGATTCCCATGACAAAAGTACTACAGAAGATGGATGCCGGGTACCACCAAGAACAGAGGCAACAGAATTAACCATCTGATGTTTTCATTGGGACGACTCAAGCTGTATGGTAAGAGCATCAAGGAAATATATACTCTAAACCAGACTGTAAGGATTGTATCTGGGGACATCAGGATGGAGTTTGGAATAGAAAAATGCGCCTTAGTCAACATACAAAAAGGCAAAGTAACGAGAACTGAAGGGATAAGCTACCAGATGGGAGCAACATCAAACACATAAGATGAGGCAGAATACAAATACATGGGAAATAATGGAAGGAAGGGATATAAAACACCAAGAGATGAAGGACAACGATCAGGAAAGAATATATGCAGAGACTCAAGTCAAAAA
>NC_061105.1:20543655-20561155 GCF_015104395.2 Macrobrachium nipponense | reverse complement strand
ACTTGCTTTTATTTGGTATTCCTTTTTTTGTCTGTTTTATCATTTTAACTTATGACTGAGAATAACTTTTTGATTTGCGAAGTTTGATTGGCCATATTCCTCAGTCAAACTATAATATTTTCTCACAAGGATTTCTCACTAGTAAAAATTAAACATTTTCCCGATACCTTTATAATTGGCTGAATACACAATGCGGATTTATAATACTACCCGGTCAGGACAGACCTGATGACAATTTCACTTCGATAAAACAGTCATTTGGTGGCTTCTGAATCACAGCTAAGCCCAAATTCAAAACACAAATTGCAATATCGAAGTTAAAGATGAGTTTACGATACAGCAATCCACCTTTTCTGGCCTTTTATTATATATCATTTTTCAATTCATTCAAGAAAGAGGAATTCATTCCATAATCAAACATCGCAAGGATTTGTGTAAATACAAAATAAAACTTCAAAACTTAATGTAAACTGAAGTTACAATACTGTTTATACCTAATGAATGCACAAAGAAATTCACCTACAATAAACGATTATATCCAAGAAATAATTTATATTAATTTCATAAGCCAGATATGATCGAAAAGTTTCCTGGACACATGCTTAGAATCGGGTGACTGAAGACGCAAATCTCATTTGTACAGGGAACACGCAAAGAGCCCAGAGGAGAAATGCCCCATTTTGCATCTGGTTTAGTGGCGACAAACTACTTCTGACTGGGAGCTTTCATGACACCCTAAACTGAAAGTGTCTATACGGGCTGTTCTATGAGCAAGAGCCCGTGCTGGCATAAGGCCAGCTCAATCAAAAAGAACAACAACAACAACAACAACAACTATACGAGCAGGATGGCAAATGGCAGCTGGTACCGAAAACACAAAAAGAAATGATGTAGACCTATGGATTTCGCGAATCATCAGATATGAGTTTATGACGGTAAAAAGATACTACCATTCGAGAGCACTTTTTGTTTTTATTTTGAGACATTTTTGCTCTTTCTAAAACCCCAGGAAAAGGTAGAATTATTTTCACATCGAGAGAGGCTTTTCAATTGGGTAAGGTAATAAATGTTGTCAATACCAGCGTGTGCATCTTAATTTACTTTCTTTACTTTGAGTGTTTTACTTCGCCTTTACAAACATTAATTAACGAGCGTATTTGTCGATTAATTTTGTCACTAACAGTGAAAAGCTATGAAATTTTAGTCCCTCTTACTAAACTAAAAGTAGAAGCAATTTTTCTCTAATCTATATCGAGGAGAGTAAATGAAAATAAAAATTAAAACACAAAAGTCTTCGAAGAGGAAATTTGATCCAAAATAAAAAAAATAGCCTTCAGTGAATTAAGCGCACAAATATGATGATTCATTTCGCTAACAGCCAATTAGCCAGAGTTGACGATTGTCAGAGAGTCGTTGTCTGATGTTCTTTGTTCTTCCGTTAATTTTTATTTCCCCTTTTCTCTCTTTTATCACAGTGATGAAATGGATGATATAAAAGAGGATGAACTCAATTAGGTTTTTCTTTTTCTTTTTCTTTTTTTACTTTTTTGCTGCTGGTGTTTTTATGATGTCCACAGAGTGAGGTGCCTTCCTTTGAAACAAAATATATGAAGAAACATTCATCATGAGATGAGATTTTAATCATTTTTGTTATTTCATTCTCATTTAACTTGATTCGTGTTCGTTTGGCTTCAGCGGAAATAAACCACTTTTTTGATGGGGAATGGGGAATCAACTCAGACTGAACTTTTCCTAAAAGCTTCATTCCACATTCCAAAGAACATAATATATCTCCAGTGAGATGTCGAATTATTTTTCTTTGTTGGTCTCCCTTTCTAAATTCATGACACGGAAACTGATCTAGGAAACATGAGACAATATTGATATTTCTGTCTCTTATTACTCAGGATTACATCAATGCAAAATAAAATCTTCTCAGTGTTTATTTAAAAATATAATTAATCATTCATTTTTTGAGATTCAAGACTGATCTAATTGAGGGAAAGTCCCTTGTCGTCATAGTAGAAAAAAAGTGATAAAAACCTATTACCAGTACTCCAAAACAGATGCTCACTTGAAGGCTTCACAACCAACTTCAAAAAGAATTTTTTTTTTTTTTTTTTTTAAACTGAATCATTGCATTTGATAAGTGGGACATTGATCCGAATTAATCCCGAAGGAATTTGATCCGTGGAAAAAAAACACACACACACAAATAAAAAAAAAAAAAAGGATTCTCAGTCGGGGAAGCCAGAAATCAGCAGAACTTTTGGCCCGTCTCGTTGACATTCCTTTAATTACCTCTCTCTCTCTCTCTCTCTCTCTCTCTCTCTCTCTCTCTCTCTCTCTCTCTCTCTCTCTCTCGTACCTAATGAAGATCGAACCCATCAATGTACTAGTATACCTGTTTTATTTGCGCGTCTCTCTCTCTCTCTCTCTCTCTCTCTCTCTCTCTCTCTCTCTCTCTCTCATCAGATATCAGACTCAGTTTCTTTGACTTTACATGAATTCTGCCATTCATATTTGTTCCCATTTCGTTTAATATTACCATTTTTTTTATTTGCTTCTCCCTTCTTAACCTCTTTTTCCTTTAGCTTGGTAACAGTGTAATGTATACATACACAGACACACACACATACATATATATCATATGTGTCACTTCTGTCTTAACGGTGCTATACTAAAGCCAGATGAATATGACCTGTGTAACAATTTTCTAGCAAATACGGAAAGTATTAATTATTTAGTTTCATTAACACTAATCTCAGATAAAAGACTGGAGTCAATAGAGAGTGACAGTAACTGGAGCTACAATGTTTAAGTTACGAATGGAACTTCAAAGGATCAATAAGAACAATGGAGGTTCTTTTTCAATAACTGGATTGGTGGTATTATCAATTACCGGTCATAACACAAACAGTGATAACTGACATTTTACTACTATAGCTTTCAAAGAAATAATCTCTCTCTCTCTCTCTCTCTCTCTCTCTCTCTCTCTCTCTCTCTCTCTCTCTCCTTTTGAATTAATAGTTTGTGAAAGGGGCATTTTATCAAAGATCATTTAAAGTTTAGTTTCACAAGTTTTATTCGGGATTGGAAGAAATAAGCTCAGCCTCCCTCTCAGGGTAAATGCAATTTCCATTGCAATGATCTCAAGAATGTTGTTATCAACCTCTTCATCGGTACCCCAAGACGAAGGCTGAAGCTCACCCATTACAGAGGGACAGATCAAAATGACTTATGTCTTGATTTCCTGTCTTAGGATCAAAACGGCCAAGCCAACTCTCTGTACTGATAAACAGTCAATCGTGTTTCTTCTTCCACAAAGTCTCGCAACAGCCAAAAATATTTGCACAATATAACACGTCACGCAAATCCCAAATCCATTCTACCAAAGCACAAATAAGAGGACTCCTTTAACACCTTCCCGCTATTGGAAAATATCGTTCCACATTTGTTCCTCTTCTGCAAACGAAAGGCGCAGTTGCCTGATCCCGTATCTCGAGGGAAGCCACCAACAAGACCGTGTGTCATGTCATGTCACGTGATTTTGTGAGGTATCTGATGCCCCAAGTGCCTCGTGTAACAAACTCGATTAAGCAGATCCCCTTCGGCTTTCACGGTTGGAAGGGGAGATGTAATGTAATTGTTGTTATTATCGACACCTATACCCGAGGTTAATCAATGAGAAATTTTAGAAGCTTTTCGATAGGCGTAGGGCTTGTGGCTAGCAGACTTTTCCATAGAAGGCCTGTAGTTCACACACACACAGACATTTATATATATATATATATATATATATATATATATAATATAATATATATATATATATATATATTATATATATATGTATATATATATATATTATATATATATATATATACATATATACTATCTATATATATATATATATATATATATATATATATATATATATATAGTATATATATATATATATATATATATATATATCTATATATATATATATATATATATAGGATAGGGTATATATATAACATATATATATATCTGTCTATATATATATCTATATATGATATATATTATATCTTATATATACACACCACGTGGTGTAATATAGGTTTTATGACAAGACCTGAACTTCCTTCGCAAATTAGATTAAAATAAAAAATGAAGGAGGGGTGGATCTTAGTATGAAATCATCTTAGGAATGAAACCAGCTCTCTTAAGGAATTCGTAGTCTATTAAACTTGGAAAATGCCATTTTATGAAAGAACTCCTCAAAAAGATGCTGCATAGCTCTTATGGGTGACGGAATCTGTGGAAGCTGGCAGTGTCTTCTTAAAAACGAGGAAATCTCGAAGACAGAGATTCTTCTCTAGTCTCGATTACTGTCTAGGGAAACTGGAAATTCTCTTTCAGACTGGGGTTTTCAAACTTTTCCTCTCCACGTACCCTATTGGGCATTTGTAATGTCAGTAATGTGCCCCCTTCACTTTGTACAACGTGGAAAACAAAACCAGCTCAGAAAAAAACTGTACATAACTCTCATGACATAACCAATAATATGTAAACATAAGAATTCCATTAAAAAAATTAGTTTTTATAATTATTTGTCTCTTGCTTTGCAGTAAATGTTCAAGGTTATGGTACTGAGCTGCAAAAACAAAATACATTATTATTACAATCAACTGCAAAGGTAGTTAATGAAATGGCTGAAACTGTTTTCATTAACTATCCTAGTTGGCCGAGGAGCCGTTTTGGCTGAAGCACATTGAAGGTTGGCATCTAACATTCATTCGAGTACCAAGGGGGGCGCGTACCCCCTGGGCTACGTGTACCAGCGGTTGAAAACCCCTGCTTTAAGAAGTAAGTCTAGAACACAGACGGAATTTGTGTATGCTGGAAAGGGCCATTTTAATAACGAAGATTACTGTCTTTGGAAAGTGGATATTGTCTCTTCAAGAAAGAGTTCTGGAATAGAGACGGAATCAGTGGAAGCTGGAAAGGGCCATTTTGATACGACGAAATCTTCAGGACAGATTTTCCTGCGGTCTTGGTTACTGTCTATGGAAACTGGAAACTGTGTTTTTAAGAAAGAGGTCTGGAACACAGACGGAGTCTGCGGATGCTGGGAAGAGTCATTTTAACAAAGGAGTCTGGAGGGCAGAGAAGGGGTGTTCGGATGCTGGAAAGGGCCATTTTAATAACCATTATTGGAATCCGGAAACAGTCATTTGAAGGAAGTTTAAAACATTGGGCTTCTTCCGCTTGGATTACTGTCTCTGGATACTGGAAACTGCCACATTTAGAAAGAAGTCTGGAAGAGTATGATTTACCCTTTTGATTTACAAAGTTTAAGAGTGCTGGACAGTGATGTTTGACGGAAGAATAATTTATTGCTCCAAGAGTCTTACAAAGACTCTGCAGGAAAAAATTAACAGAAGAAAAAGTTTACTCTTGATGAGAATTATAATTTGACTGAAGAGGTTCAGTATATTAAAAAATTCACAGCTTTATTTCTGAGAGTTACTTTAGTAAAGCAACTAGTCTTGTTAGGATGGAGAGCTGGATGTTATATACATAGAAAACTCTCTCTCTCTCTCTCTCTCTCTCTCTCTCTCTCTCTCTCTCTCTCTCTCCCTCACTCTCTTTCTCTCTCTCTCTCTCTCTCAAACTTTTCTTTCAGTAATACTGAACATACAATATCTCAAACGAGACTGAAGCATTGATGTAAATAGAAGTATATAATAAGAAACCAGTTAACAGGAATCACTAAAGTAATTACTCTCAAAGGAGGTCAAGGGAATAAAGGTCGAATACAACTTCCCCTAAAGTATGTGCACCTCTGAAGAGTTATACTAATTTTGTGCATTACTCTCATAAAGCAAAACAAAAAAAAAAGAAGAAAAAAATTGTTAAAGCTGCCTAAAAATTTCAAAAGATGTGGTTTTTTGTTCGCTTCTTTATTGCACCCGAAATGTTTATTAATGCAACTTCGGCAACAAAAAGGAAACAAAATGACCAACAATTAAAAGGATGAACAGGCAGGGCAAAGAATCAATGCAGAGAGAGAGAGAGAGAGAGAGAGAGAGAGAGAGAGAGCGAAGGGAAAAGATGTGGTTTCTAGTTCATGGCTTGGATAAGCAAAGGGAAAACACGGGCCGTGAATAACAAGAGGATGACCAGTTACTATATTTTATTATTTGTTTCAAGAGTCAATGGATTTACTGATATGAATGCAATAAAACTGGAAACGTTTATTACTTTCAAAGAAAATAATTATTGGCTTTACTTAGAGCAGATGTGTTCAACCGGGGTCCACACGCAAATGTAATAAATGGTGGTCAGTTGTGATATTTTAATCATGCATAGATCAATTCTACTTCAAAACAATGATATTACTGAGAACGGAATTTCTACAATAATCTACACCATATTAAAATACTAAAATAGAAGTATTAATTCATGCAGCTTTGAATATTAAAGTAGTTAAGTAGAATAGAGGAGCTTGGCATTTTAAAATGTCGGAAATTTAGTTACCAACAATACCTTCCCTACAATAAAGCCTCAGATCTGGTTAAATAATTTTTTTTTAATTAAGGTGATCTTTATTTCCTTTTGACCTGTCTGTATTACATGTTCACTTTATTTCTTTTAGATTTCCTTTTGACCTGGCTACTCATCCATCGGGGAGTGGCAAGAACAAACGGAGGTGAATGTTTTACCCATCTTTTCTCAGGTAGGTGGCAGCGGCCTTTGAAGTTTGTTTTCATGAAGAATCTCTCTCTCTCTCTCTCTCTCTTCTCTCTCTCTCTCTCTCTCTCTCTCACTGACAAAGGCAAAGTGAGATTACAGTGTATCTATTTTACCTTGATGGTTGAAAGGGCGCAGGAACCAAAAAGGTGCATTTGCTGTAGTAGCCCAAATTATCCCACTAATCTCCGTTGCGATCATAAACCTAAGAGTGAAGAGAACCTGTTTGGCTTTGCCTGGAAATCTCCGTGATGAATTCCAAACAAAACCTTTGACTTGTAAGTTTAATAACCAATTAAGTAAAATAAATGATGGTTCACTGGAATCTTATGAAATTAGCGATTCATTTGCGAGATAATAGCAAAGGCTGGGAAACCCCATAATGTTGGCGAAACAAATATTTTGCCAGATTTGTCCGTTATAATTTCATCATTTATGAAGCAAAACGCAAACAAAATAACTAATTCCACCCTTTAAGAAACTCATCTGTGTCGCAACGCATTGATGAAAAAGCGAATGACGTAGAAAAGTAATCAATAGCTAATTTGCAAGCAAAACAGTCTGCCCTTCAACCCGATGAATCGACCTTAAGAGATAATGAAGTGATTCTATTAGCATATGTAAGATTTATAGATGATCAAGGACCCAATTTTTAATGAACTTTTTACTTATTTCAAGGAAAGCAATATTCGACTCAAAGAAATAATTGCATGCGCCACTCATGGTGCACTTTTCACGACTGACAGATACAAAGGTTTTATTACAATCTTGAAAAAGGCAGTCTCTGAAGTATTTTGCATACATTGCGTGATACACCCTCAACACTTAGTTGCAAAGCAATAGGGCAGTCGTCTGCTTGATGTGATTAATGTCGTGATAAAAGTGGTTAAATCTAATTTTCTTCCAGATCGCCTCTTGAGTGAATTCTCCTGAGAAAAAACTGGAGTAGAGTTCGAAGGACTCCTAATGCATACTGAGGTGAGGGGGCTATCAAAGGGGAATTGTCTTCGTCGTTTTACTGCACTTTGGGACTCGATGGTCTTATTTCTGACAAACACCCAGCTTCGAGAAGAACTCCTTGCAACTACATGTCATGGACTTTACTCATCAGATATGTTTTCAAAAACCGATTTACTTTAATAAATAGCTCCAAGAAAAGATTCTGATCTGATCCAATCAAGGTGCTATTACATATGTCTCAAAACACAACAGCCCTACAAATTACCGACTCAAGGAAGTCATTAAATTAATGCAAAACAAAATCATGGAAAAAGAAAAACACAACTGAGAAATAGGAACCTATTTTGGAGCCGAAAATTAAATATGTTCTGGCTAGACAGAGAAAAACAATTTTGAGGAACGAAAAAGAAAAAAAAAAAGAAAATCTCAATAACAGCGTCGCACGGCGTCAAACTTCCTTCTCGGTCGAGAATAAAACTGGGCAAATGGGACTGGGCTTCAGGCAGTCGAATAATAACCTCGCGTTTTATCGCTTTGTTTCACCTATTTGATGAAATGACGCCAATGAGGCCGTTTTCCATTCGGGGATCTCAGCCCCGCAGCAACTGCTCTAAATTGGGCGTTTTTGCCTCGGGCGGTCGGCGGAGAGATCGGGATAAACTTTGCAGTTATGCGAGGGAAGTAGTCTGGTTGGAGAGGATAGAAGTACCTGAATAGAAACTAGACTGATATAAGAAAAGGGGCGAGTGACGAGAAAGTATTTCATCTTGTATATACCTATACATGCAATGATTTTTATAGAAGAAAAGGTAAAGTTTTGGGTAAAAAGACCCCCAACCCCTATAAAAAAAAATATGTGTGCTGGCCTGATGTAACCCATCCAAGGAAACGATTTGGGGTGTATCGAATTAAGGTACCTGGCGGTGGGACAACGATTGTAGATGCTTTGGATTTTCTTAAATTTTCGGAAATAGGCCACCACTGCCATATGATTAACTGCTATCAAATAAGAAGTAAAAGAATAATTTGAATCCCTTTCCATATGTCATATGAGAGAGAGAGAGAGAGAGAGAGAGAGTTAGAGAGAGAGAGAGAGAGAGAGCTACACCAATGTACCAGAGCAGATAAACCAACAACTCTAGACAGACCAAAACAAAGCTAGAAGAGGTCGAACTCGAAGACCAATTATGAGGCCAAAACAAGTCTGAGGAGGAGCCGTCACAAAGGCATCAGTTAATCGGATAATAAACTCCCCTGCTTTCTGCTGACGCTCCTTGGGGTCTCGACTCTGAGGGAGTTTGGGGTTTAGTGTATCCAGCAAACACATACTGGATCAGCACTCGCGGAAATCCTCTGAGTAATTATGCAAAAGAACACAGTGCAGTTTACAGCAATTACAACAGGGGTTCTCTCTCTCTCTCTCTCTCTCTCTCTCTCTCTCTCTCTCTCTCTCTCTCTCTGTCATAAACTTATTTGATGTGGGGTCACAGAGACGTGAGGATACATGATTATCTACATACCCATTTTCCCATTTATCTTACTGAATTAATTTTGCATTGCATTCTTTGCAATGTGTTATTAGTTTGTAACAAGAGAACAGTTGTTTACTGCTGACGATGAGCGGAAATTAGAAAAAGACCATCGAGCACAAATTTGAAGAATATCAGCTAGGTATTCGAAGGTATTCGTGTATATTATTAGTTTGCATTTTTCCTGCGTATGAAGTATGTGCTAGGTAATAAATCTTCTGCGTTGGCCTTTGATAATACAAGAGAATGTCATCTTTGTAAGTCGTTCTGATTTTGTTGAACATCGTTTTTAGGGCCCTTGGTAATGGTGGCATTCCTGATAATATTCGTGTTTGTACGTTTATTGCCAACCATTCAGTTTTTCTCCCGGCTTAGTGCATCAGTCTTTGACGCAGCTGATGATGGTAAATATCTCTTTTCCAGGGTTGTTGTTTTGTGTGGTACATCTAATTAAAATGAAACTTCTGCCTATTTGTCTTCTAATTTTTATTAGTGTCATTATAATTTCCCACTTGTTTTCAAGACTGCAATTCTAAAATCATATTCTGATTAAATTGGTATCATAATATTGGAAGCTGGATTTGATGACGTGTCTGCAGAAATAATTGTAATGAATTGAGTGAATTATATTTATTACGTCTGACTTCTGGTCAGACGCAAAATGTGAGACTCCTTTCCTGCGAGAACGTAGCTCCAATTCATATTCTTCCAATTCATATATATATATATATATATATATATATATATATATATATATATATATATATATATATATATATATATATATATATATATATGGTGGCTATTAAGCCAATCGCTGCGGCACTTTCGACCATTTAGCGCTCAAGACAGTGAAAAAGTGAGTTGGAGCGGTTGGACTGCAAGATAAAGGGGTTTAAAAAATGTAGGCGATGAGCCACAAGGATCTGGAGGTGGAATTGGAGAAATCCCCCCCCCCCCCCCCTTTAAAGTAGGAGCTAGAAAGGTTAGACAGCAAAAGAAATGGGAATGGAGGGGAAATAAAGTTTAAAAGGTTTATGTAAAATTTCTAAGTGTCATTATCAAAAGTTTTCCTACCTATTCCGTCCTGAAATTCTATCAAACAATAGTTCAAAGAAAAATATCCTCAGTCAATTATCAGCAAAAACAACGTGATACACCTGTGACCTGTTCCGGAAAAATAAAAGATGAAATGGGATACAGTCAGTTACAATAATTCCTCGGATGGAGAATTGTTGATGAACATTTGAATGAAATTTAAACGTTTTCTCTCAAAGTTTTCATTTTTCGTCGCCGGGAAAGTCTTTGCTTCGCAGCGGCCTGAATACACCCAGGATTAGGACCACCCTGGCTGAAGACAACCTGTCCGTTCCGATGTCACTTTGGGAGGCATTAGGCCCATCCACTTATAACCAAAAATGTGATTAATATGGTCATTTGAATGCTTCATTTCTTCTTGTGCGCGCGCGTGCACTTGAGGAGATTAAAGAGGAACAGAGGCAAGACGTGAAGAGGACAGGAAAGGAAGTTAATGCCCACAAAATATTGGGTCTGATGTTGTCTGGTTTCTTTTGGAGAGAGAGAGAGATAGTTTCAACGTAGAAAAATAAGAATAAAAGTTTGAAAGCT
Organism: Macrobrachium nipponense; assembly: GCF_015104395.2. Classification (NCBI taxonomy): domain Eukaryota; kingdom Metazoa; phylum Arthropoda; class Malacostraca; order Decapoda; family Palaemonidae; genus Macrobrachium; species Macrobrachium nipponense. Next base: position 20,550,302 of record NC_061105.1, on the reverse strand, counting down.
CTTAGCCAATTCTTCCTTCTCCCCAGGAAGCGTGAATCTAGAAAGTGAAAACTTTCTATTATGTACAATTGCACACGAACTGAGGGTGCAACACTCATACCCAGCACAAACCATTGTTTAGATATCGATTTTTGATATTTACCGTCAATGCCCAATAAACATATTTCAAAAGAGAATGCAAAGCCAAGGAAGAGTTGCCATATAACTAGAACTAATGAGAGGAAGAAGAGAAAAACTTACGAGTCCAGAAAAAACATAAGCAGGTACGGAATTCAAAACCTTGACAGCAGAGAAAAGAAAACGGCAAGAGCTCTTGCGGAAATATTTATCTATAATTTGTCTCTGTGTTCGCTAAATTCTAGCTAAGTTATTATCATAAAAATAAAACTAAGATGTCGTTGGAACTGTCATGAGTGCAGAGAAGAATACACGCATTTCACATATAATAATAATAACAATAATAATAATAATAATAATAATAATAATAATATAATAATAATAATAATAATAATATATGGCACAGTGGCAGAGTGGGTTAGGTCGTCAATTGACTGGTTAAGCAACACTGGGGCTGGTCAGTCGGCGCTGATTCCTTGGGAAAGGATCTTTACCAGTCTACTTATCTGTAAATGAGTAGGCTCCAGCTATATGGGTTAAATAGCAAAAACTCAGCAAATGATGGAAAGAAATGAAGAATTAAACAACGACGTAAATTGAACCTCTGTCAACCGAGAAGCTTCGTCCGGCAGCCAGGTATTCAGCCCTATTGAAGCGGAAGACGGTCAGGTGCTTAGAGGTCGTCATCCAGCAACTGACCACCACAACGACAGTAACCAACAACTAGAGACTGGAGCTACAGAAGCAAACCAGAGGAAGAAATGGACAAGATAAGAAAATAAGGAAATATGGAGATGCTACATCAGAAGCAACCCGACGGAGAGAGGATATAGAAGAAGGTTGGTCAACATCTGGAATGAGAGGAATAACACCCCCTAAACAGAGCAGAGGCTGGCAGACCAAGTAAGGAGCATAAACAAAAAGAAATGGCTCTCCCCAACAGAAAGAGAGGAACTGGAAAGGGAAATGACACACGGCAACGAATTACAAGAAGACGATGCCAGAGAAGACCACAGGGATGATGAGGTATCAAACAACGACACACAAAGAAACACCGACGAAGTAACAGACAGGACGATATGGGTAGAAAATATCAGACAATAATTATATGAACGAGAAAAACAAAGTACTGGAGAGGGGACTAAACAACAAAATAGAAAATGTAAAACAAAGGCTTTAGGCCAAAAGCGCATAAGATCCACGGTACATGAACAGCAATAAGGGATACTAACTAACAGAACAAACTATTTGGAACAACCAGAAAAGACTTTACAGCCAACTAGGAAGGGAAGACAACTACCATGTCTAAATATTTTACTCTAGATGACGGTCAATATAAGGAGAGGACATTGTAGAATTTATCTGTGATGGGGAGACTCTCATACCCAGCAACAACCACTGTTTAGATGTCAACTTTGGAAATTTACCATCAATGCCCAATATTTCAAAAGAGAATGCAAAGCCAAGGAAGAGTTGCCATATAACTAGAAGTAAAGATAAGGAGAAGGGAAAAACGTACGAGTCCAGAAAAACATGAGCAGGTACGGAATTCAAAAGCTTGACAGCAGAGAGAAGAAAACGGCAAGAGCTCTACGGAAATATTTATCTATACTTTGTTTCTCAGTTTTCGCTAAATTCTAGCTAAGTTATTTAGTCCTAAATATAAACTAAGATGTCGTTGTAACTGTCATGAGTGGGGATCAGAATACACGCATTTTACATAATAATAATAATAATAATAATAATAATAATAATAATAATAATAATAATAATAATAATAATAATAATAATAATAATATGTTTTGTTAAAGATGATGGCAGCATCAGTGGAATTGATTTTATATATGGTCTTTTCAATTCTTCTTATTATTCTCTTTTTCATCAGGGCTGATATTTGCTAATAGCTGGCCGATGTTCATATCTCGGTGAAAGAAATGTTTTCTAAAAATAATAATTTATTGATATGATAACAAAAGTGGTTAACAAATCTTAGTCTAAGGGTGTAACGGAATTCCAACGTTTCCAACCGTATCAATCGGTTCATTTTCAAGGAAAGGTGAGCTTGAACTGATTGAAATGGGGTCGTTCGGCGGTATTTATTGTGTCCCAGGTGCTCTGTCTGATGGGCGCTGCATTTTCATTGGCTGAACAGAGGATTAAGTCCCTGAGTCAAGCCGTCTTGCAGAGGTGGAAGCTCGCACTGCTCTTCTCGTGCGGACGCTGGAGACTGGGAGCGTAGTATTGGGAAGGTCATTTGCCGATAGACGGGGGCACCTGATTGGCCCGTTCGATCGGCTCTATGGTGCTGGCGGGCGCGCCCTTCGTGCCACCGTCGGGAGGAGTGAAGTCTCTTGGGTGGTGTTGAGGCTGGGTCTCTCCTTCCCGATGTGTAGGGCCTCCAAGAGCGGAGGCGACGGTGGTCTGCTGCCTTATCGATAATTCTGATATTAAGAATAATGTCATTCCTAATTATCCTGGTATTGTGGACGTTTTTGGCATGATTATGGATGGCGCCTTCCTGAGCGTGGCAGGATATCCTCTTCGAAAATCGCATAGTCGTCATACCAATGTAAGCGCCGGGGCATTCCCGGACAGGGCATTTGTACTGGTAGACAACGTTAGTTTTCTTGAGAGGGTCTGCAACACGGGGGCTGGATTGTTTGTTTTTCATAATCAGGCCACTGGTCTTCTTGCTCTTGTAGTAAATTATTAGTTTCACTTTTTCGCAGAGTCCGTGGGGGAGACGTTCCTTTCTATGATGGTACGAAGGGCTCGCTCGTCCTCTTTGTATTTCTTATGGAATACTCCCTTGTAAAAGAGAGTGACGTCTTCAAGGGCGCGAGACGAGGCTCCTGCTGAACCACTTATCGTGTTCTGCGAATGCATTTAGTGATGTCCCGGTTGGAATACCCGTTGTTAATTAAAACTTGGGCAACACGTTCTAATTCAGTGCGCCCTGCCCTTCCACGAAGAGCAGTGTGAGAGAGCTCTCCTGATGAAGGCGCTGATCGCAGTGCGCTTGTATCTCTCTGGACACTCGCTCTCGCCGTTCAGGCACATGCCCAGGTTCGTGGGTTTCGTATACACCTGTGTTACGAAGCGCTCCTCTTGTTGCCCGACGAGGACGTCAAGGAAGGGGAGGCGACGGTCACGGCAATGTTCGATGGTGAAGTTGAGTCTGCTGTGGTCGTGGAAGGCTTGTCGCAGGCGCTCTATTTCTTCCACCGTGCTGGCGCTGATGAAAGTGTCGTCAATATACCGGACGTTACATAGACGGCTTCTCGATGTTGGCGAATACCCGACGTTCCACAGCACCCATGTAGAAGTTCGCGAAAAGTACTCCGAGGGGAGAACCCATCGCTACTCCGTCTTTCTGTGTGTACATATGTCCTCTGTGGGTGGAGAAAGGGGCCTTTTTTGTACAAATTTCAAGGAGTTTTCGGAGGGCATGCTCAGGGATGTTTAATGGGGGCGTGGAGTCGTCTCTATATACACGATGCGTGGATCGTGTATATAGAGACGACTCCACGCCCCCATTAAACATCCCTGAGCATGCCCTCCGAAAACTACTTGAAATTTGTACAAAAAAGGCCCCTTTCTCCACCCACAGAGGACATATGTACACACAGAAAGACGGAGTAGCGATGGGTTCTCCCCTCGGAGTACTTTTCGCGAACTTCTACATGGGTGCTGTGGAACGTCGGGTTCTGCCAACATCGAAAGCCGTCTATGTACGTCCGGTATATTGACGACACTTTCATCAGCGCCAGCACGGTGGAAGAAATAGAGCGCCTGCGACAAGCCTTCCACGACCACAGCAGACTCAACTTCACCATCGAACATTGCCGTGACCGTCGCCTCCCCTTCCTTGACGTCCTCGTCGGGCAACAAGAGGAGCGCTTCGTAACACAGGTGTATACGAAACCCACGAACCTGGGCATGTGCCTGAACGGCGAGAGCGAGTGTCCAGAGAGATACAAGCGCACTGCGATCAGCGCCTTCATCAGGAGAGCTCTCTCACACTGCTCTTCGTGGAAGGGCACGCACACTGAATTAGAACGTGTTGCCCAAGTTTTAATTAACAACGGGTATTCCAACCGGGGAGGACATCACTAAATGCATTCGCAGAAACATCGATAAGTGGTATCAGCAGGAGCCTCGTCTCGCCGCCCTTGAAGACGTCACTCTCTACAAGGAGTATTTCATAAGAAATACAAAGAGGACGAGCGAGCCCTTCGTACCATCATAGAAAGGAACGTCTCCCCCACGGACCCTGCGAAAAAAGTGAAACTAATAATTTACTACAAGAGCAAGAAGACCAGTGGCCTGATTATGAAAAACAACCAGCCCCCGTGTTGCAGGACCCCTCTCAAGAAAAACTAACGTTGTCTACCAGTACAAATGCCCTGTCCGGGAATGCCCGGCGGCGCTTACATTGGTGTGACGACTATGCGATTTTCGAAGAGGATATCCTGCCACGCTCAGGAAGGCGCCATCCATAATCATGCCAAAAACGTCCACAATACCAGGATAATTAGGAATGACATTATTCCTAATATCAGAATTATCGATAAGGCAGCAGACCACCGTCGCCTCCGCCTCTTGGAGGCCCTACACATCGGGAAGGAGAGACCCAGCCTCAACACCACCAAGAGACTTCACTCCTCCCGACGGTGGCACGAAGGGCGCCGCCCGCCAGCACCATAGAGCCGATCGAACGGGCCAATCAGGTGCCCCCGTCTATCGGCAATGACCATCCCAATACTACGCTCCCAGTCTCCAGCGTCCGCACGAGAAGAGCAGTGCGAGCTTCCACCTCTGCAAGACGGCTTGACTCAGGGACTTAATCCTCTGTTCAGCCAATGAAAATGCAGCGCCCATCAGACAGAGCACCTGGGACACAATAAATACCGCCGAACGACCCCATTTCAATCAGTTCAAGCTCACCTTTCCTTGAAAATGAACCGATGATACGGTTGGAAACGTTGGAATTCCGTTACACCCTTAGACTAAGATTTGTTAACCACTTTTGTTATCATATCAATAAATTATTATTTTTAGAAAACATTTCTTTCACCGAGATATGAACATCGGCCAGCTATTAGCAAATATCAGCCCTGATGAGAAGAGAATAATAAGAAGAATTGAAAAGACCATATATAAAATCAATTCCACTGATGCTGCCCATCATCTTTAACAAAACATGTTTGAGAGAGGGTCTCCTACCTTCAAATAATAATAATAATAATAATATGTGGCGCAGTGGTAGAATGAGTTAGGTCGTCAATTGACTGATTAAGCAACATTAGGGTTGGTCGGTCGTTGGATGGGTGACCGCTCTCTCGGCTGTGATCCTTGGAAAAGGATCTTTACCAGTCTACTCGGCCGTAAATGGGTTGTTAAATAGCAAAACTCAGCAATGATGGAAAGAAATGAAGAATTAAACGACAACGGCGTAAATGGAACCTCTGGGGAAGACGGTCAGGTACTTGGAGGTCGTCATCCAGCTACTGACCACCGCAACGATAGTAACCAACAACCAGAGACTGGAGCTACAGAGGCAAACCAGAGGAAGAAATGGACAAGAGAAGAAAATAAGGAAATATGGAAATGCTACATCAGAAGCAACCCAACGGAGAGAGGATATAGAAGAAGGTTGGTCAACATCTGGAATGAGAGGAATAACACTCCCCAAACAGAGCAGAGGCTGCCAGACCAAGTAAGGAGCATAAAGAAAAAGAAATGGCTCTCCCCTAACAGGAAAGGGAAATGACACACGGCAACGAATTACAAGTAGATGAACTGAGAGACGATACCACAGAAGACGAGAGGGATTATGAGGTATCAAACAATGACACGCGAAGAAACACCGACGAAGTAACAGACAGGATGGAATGGGTAGAAAAGATCAGACAATGGATGAACGAGAAATACAAAGTACTGGAGAGGGGACTAAACAACAAAATAGAAGATGTAAAACAACAGTACATGGACAGGAATAAGGGATACCAACAGAACAAACTATTCGGAACCAACCAGAAAGAGGGGAAGACAACCACCAAGAAATTCCTGAAAACGAACCAAGTAAGAGACTCTGGGAAAACATATGGAGCAATCAGGTATCACACAACAAACATGCAACATGGCTCCAGGAAGTCAAGGCGGAAACAAAGATTCACTGACGTTTATGACAGACACAGTCAGACACCAGGTCCCGATGAAGTCCATGGATACTGGCTCAAAAACTTCAAGGCTCTACACCCAAGATTAGCAGAACAACTCCAGCATTGTATCACAAATCACCATGCGGGCGCCCAAATGGATGACCACAGGAGGAACATCCTTAGTCCAGAAAGACAAGAGTAAGGGAAATTTAGCCCAGTAACTACAGGCCTACCAATAATGTGGAATTACTAACAGGTATCATCAGCGAAAGGCTATACAACTACCTAGAGGATACAAACACCATAACCCACCAACAGAAAGGCTGCAAAAGACCAGTAAGAGAAGGAAAACCAACCTAAGCATGG
>NC_061105.1:20518793-20543155 GCF_015104395.2 Macrobrachium nipponense | reverse complement strand
CCAACCTAAGCATGGCATGGAAAGGCTATAAGATAGCCTTCGACATGATACAACACACATGGCTAATATATGGGGCAGAGGAAAACGCCATCAGCTTCCTGAAATATGCAATGCACAACTAGAATACAAAACTTACAAGCCCTGGAATAACAATAGCAAAGGTTAACATCAGGAGAGAGCTCTTACAGGGAGAATCATTGTCCCTACTACTCTTTGTAGTAGCCACGATTCCCAGGTCAAAAGTATTGCAGAAGATGGATGCTGGTTACCAACTCAAGAAAAGAGGCAACAGAATTAACCATCTGATGTTCATGACGACATCAAGCTGTATGGTTAGATCATCTAGGAAATAGATACCCTAATCCAGACTGTAAGAATTGTATCTGGGGATATCAGGAGAGAGTTTGGAATAGAAAAATGTGCCTTGGTCAATATACAAAAAGGCAAAGTGACAATGAGTAAAGAGCTAAAGCTACCAGATAAGAATAATATCAAACAGAGAGGCAGGAATAATAGTAGAAGATATAAAACACCAAGAGATGAAGGACATGATCAGGAAAGAATATATGCAGACACTCAAGGCAATCCTCAAGTCAACACTCAACGCCAGAAATATGATGAAAGCCATCATTACCTGTAATCAGATACAGCACAGGAGTAGTGGAGTGGAAAAAGGCTGAACTCTGTAACACTGACCAGGAAACTAGGAAACACGTGACAATACACAAAGCACTTCACCCAAGAGCAAATACGGACAGACTATACATAACACTAAAGGGAGGAGGCAGAGGACTACTAAGCATAGAGGACTGTGTCAACATCGAGACCAGCGCAATGGGGCAATATATATGAAAACCAGTGAAAACGAGTGGCACAGGATTGCATGGGAAGAAGGACTGATGAAAGTAGACGAACACCCAGAAATATACAGAGACAAGAGAATGACAAACAGAATGGAAGAATGGCACAACAAACCAATGCACGGGCAGTACATGAGACAGATTAAAGAAGTGGCCAGTGATGAAACATGTCAATGGCTACAGAGGGGAGAATTCAAGAAGGTAACAGAAGGAATGCTAACAGCCGCACAAGGTCAGGCCCTAAGAACGATATATATCCAAAGAACAATAGATGGAAATAACATCTCATCCTCACCCAAATGTAGGAAGTGCAATGTGAAAAACGAGACCAGAAACCATATAGCATGCGAATGTCTGGCACTTGCACTGTCCCAGGATGTTTGTTCTCCGGAATTTTCATTACCAGAATTTTCGGTTAACGGACTTTTCGGTTAACGGACTTTTCGATTAACGGATATTTTGTCGAACCGCCGTTTTGTCCAAAAGGCGGTTAAGCAGCCAACTAGGTAATTACTTAACAGTGTTGTTAAATGTAACATGAATATTGTTAACAGTCAATCAGGTAATTACTTAAGAGTGTTGTAAATGGAAAATTTATATTGGTAAAAATACAAAAGTTTTAAGTAAGTTATTCATCAGAGTATTTGTAAGAGAGAAGATATCCCAACAGTAAAGAAGAACATTTTGCTCAGTAGACTTTTTTCTTTTTTTATTATAGCCCATGGAGTTCACTTTTACTAAAAGTAGTGAAAGGAAGCTCCTTCAAAATGGGTATATATATATATATATATATATATATATATATATATATATATATATATATATATATATATATATATATATATATATATATACAGTTACCAAAACGAGAGATGACATTACGTACTGAAGATGCGAAGAAAGAGGAAGATGTGGAGGGCGACGTAAGACAGTGAATGATATACATTACAAGGTGATCCACTGCCACATTCTCACCCACCAGATGCCAGCAGAGCTGTTGTTCTCAAGACAGTACAGGAGATGAAGGAAGGAGCCACTAATACTGAAGAATTGAAGAGTACTATAGTTCAGAACTGCATATCTGACTTTCCATTAGAAGCAACTGGTTCTCTTCCCCAAAAAGAAAGTCTTAGCAGAGTGATTAGAAGACAAAGGAAATTTACAGATGGAACCGAAGTAAAGACCAACTTAGGGTTTCGTTAAGAGGGTGAGAGATTCGTTTTATTCGAAGAAGATAACATCATTATAATGGCATCTCACGGTAATCTCGATTTATTGGCGAAAAGTATGCAATGGTTTTGCGACGGAACGTTCGATAATGCTCCTGAACACCATCAAATGTATACCATCCATGCTCTCCATGGAGAAAATCATACGTTTCCATTACAAAATTCAGAAATCAAGGAAAATGCGATACGATATTTTCTAATCTTAAAGATAAACGTGCTAAGGACCCTATTTAAATAATTGTTGATTTTTAAAAAAGCAGCATTAAGTAGCGTAGAATTTTTTTTATTTTCATACTTCTGGTTGTTTTTTCCACTTTGGGCAATGCCTTTGGAGAAATATTCAGACAAGTGGCCTACAAAACTGGTATAATGAGCCAAGGAATGCTTTCATTGTCAAAAACCTTACAACACTGGCTTTCGTTCCAAAGGATGATGCCATAGACGTATATTATGAATTCAGGGCTTCATTAGACGAGGAAGCAGATGAGGTCCCAGGAGAATTTCTCGTCTTTTATGAGACTACTTGGTTAGGTGTTGTACAGAGGGGGAGGTGACGACGCCCATAATTTGATATCTCCATATTGAATGTACGAGAAAAGACGGCTGGCAGCGCCCATTTCAACTACGAATGTCAATCGTTCATCCAAATTTATCTGGCCTTATGAACAAACTCAAAATAGAGCAAAATCATTGGGAACAAACAATACAACCTGCTTTATGCGGCATTATGCCTACAAGTACTAAAAAATATGCAATTGTTAATGGAAGGTTAACAAACTCTCAGATGACTATGAAAATTTAGATAGATTACAGTACTTAAAGACTTTGCACATAATTTGTAATTTTTATTTATTCTATTCATGTTAATAATTTGTAAGGATGTAGCAGTTTCGATAAATGTATATCATTCATTATTCCACAGAAAGCACTGTTATTACTCAAAAATAAAAATGTATTTTATTCATTATTACACTGAAAGCACTGTCAATCCTCAAAATTAAAATCTTTAATAGTTTTATTTAATGTATTTTACTTTACTGTTACGTTTCCTTTATAAAGAAATATGTGAAGATAAAATAAAAAAAAATGGACAAGACAAAATTTATTGGCCTAATTAAGTAGTTGGGAGATGCATATATGAAATTTTTTTCTATAAAAAAAAAAACATTGAGTGATTACCTGTTCGGCTGTTAAAATAAATATAACATAATGAGTTAGGAGATGTACAAATAAAAAAGGTTTCTATAAAAAACATTGAGTGATTACCTGTTCGTCTATTAAAATAAGTATAAAATAAGGAGTTGGGAGATGCATACATGAAAAATGTTTTCATAAAAAAATTTAGTAATTAACTTCGGCTGTTAAAAAAATATAGATTACGTATTAGGAACATATATTTTTTCATCACAATCTCAATTAAAAACATACATTTTTCTATAATCCATCTTTCTCGTTCTCAACCATTTTCTTCATAATCTGTTTCTCTCTCTCTCCCCGAAAATTTCGTCCCCAAAACGTCCTGGGACCCATTGTCTGGTCACGACAAAACGAGGCATGATTCAGTAGCAAAAGCCCTCCACTGGTGCCTAAGCAAGAACGACCAGTTACTTTGCAGTAATAAGTGGTATACGAGCACCAACCTGAGAGAGTGATAGAAAACGACCAGGCAAAGATTCTCTGGAACTATGGTATCAGAACAGATAGGGCGAAACGTGCAAATAGACCAAACGTGAAGTTGATTGGTAAAACCAAGAAGAAAGTATCACTCATCGATGTCGCATTACCATGGGACACCGCCATCAGAGCAGATGAGAAAGAAAGAGAAAAAACAGATAAGTATCAACACCTCAAAATAGAAATAAGAATGATATGTGATATGATAATAATAATAATAATAATAATAATAATAATAATCATATCCTTCTAATAGAAATAAGAAGGATATGGGATATGCCAGTGGAAATCGTACCCATAATCATAGGAGCACTAGGCACGATCCCAAGATCCCTGAAAAGGAATCTAGAAAAACTAGAAGCTGAAGTAGCTCCAGGACTCATGCAGAAGAGTGTGATCCTAGAAACGGCACACATAGTAAGAAGAGTGATGGACTCCTAAGGAGGCAGGATGCAACCCGGAACCCACACTATAAATACCACCCAGTCGAATTGGAGGACTGTGATAGAACAAAAAAAAAAAAAAAAAAAAAAATTATCATAATAATAATAATTATTATTATGATTAGTATTATTTTTATTATTATTATCTTTATTATTATTATTATTATTATTATTATTATTATTATTATTATTATTATTATTATTATTATTATTATTATTATTATTATTATATGAAGATGAACCCTAATCCTATGTAACATGCCCACAGGAGCCATTGTCTTAAAATTCAAGCTTCCAGAGAATATGGTGTCCATTTGCAAGATGTTAAGAGGAGAAAAAGGGGATGAAGAGATAGGAAATCTAACTTACTAAAGAAAATAAACTAACAAAATAATAAATAAACTAAAATGCAACGAGTATTAGAAGAGTAATACGCTGCATCTTCGCTTAAACTTTGGAATTCCCAATAGCACGACATCCATAGAATAACCGATGAACACTTCAGGCCTAACTTTACCGCTTTCTGACTAAATCTACTTGTAATTAGTCTTATGGGTCAGATTTGGAAACTGGTAATGAGACTTGTGGTACCCTGAAACTATTTAATAATGATAATAGTAATAATAAAAATAATACTGAAATTTATATTCGTAATAGCAACTATCACTATTATTCTTATTATTGTCATTATAATGTCACTATATATATAAAGCTGTAATTAATATTACCCATATATTGTTTTCCTGTTTTATCACATGAAAATTCTGAATATAATAATAATAATAATAATAATAATAATAATAATAATAATAATAATAATAATAATAATAATAATAATAATAATATTGCAGGATTGTTGATCATAAATTGATTAAGAACACCATCTTCAACTGGAAAATATCTCGAAATTGTGATTAAAAAATACAAATAGTCATGAAAGCATAATATCTCAAATTAATACAAACCAAAAAGGGAATGTAGCTGAAACAAAAAGAGCAAATAAGAAAAAGAAAGAAAAGGTAAAACATTCATTCATTTCATATGGAGTTTTTCCCCCCTTTCTTTCCATAGAGAATAATTTAAGGAGCGTAATTAATACCCTCTAATGGCAATTTTTCGTCGCCTCAGCGGCATTTAGTGACTCAACTAATAATAATAACAATAATAATAATAATAATAATAATAATAATAATAATAATAATAATAATAATAATAATAATAATAATAATAACAACAAACTCAACTATAGTGACATAATAACAATAATGATAAGGATGACATTAACAATTATTACTTAACATATAATTTTCTTTATTATTATTGAAGAATAGAGAAGCAACAAAGCATAAGGAAGATGAACCAACGAAACCGATATCAATGTTCTTCTCTTCAACGGAAAATGTGGAAAATATGTGAAACTGTTTAGAATGTAAATAAAGAACATCTTTTTATGTAAGGAAAAATTATAAACAAATAAAAAATTTGATTATCAACGTCTCAAAATGAACAATTAAAAGTGTATTTTGTAACATTTCGAAGAAGGGCATTCCATGACAACATGTCTTTATTCGAATTAGGGGATTGCTAATATTTGCATGGCCTTAGATAATGCAAGAAACTGAAAGATCGGAATCAGTTTATTAAGAAACATTTTCCAGAGAGAACTCAAAACACGTTAGCTTTCCCTAAATCCTATTTTCAGGTCAAACAATGTCACAAGTCTACACTTCATAAGCTATGTTTTTGTTTGTGTCAACAATATGTTTTTGTTTGTGTTAAAAATAAACTAAGAAATGGAAAGTGGATGTAAAGAGGTAGGTACCAACTGGATAAAACCAACAGAACTTGAACTTCCCCAAAACGAGATTAATAATGATAGTGAGAGCAACATTTTAATGGGACGTCGTTGCAACCATTAGACCCTCTCGCACTGACGACGGTTTAATGCATTAATTCTGACTGCAGAAATGCACTGGTCGAGTTATAAAGGAGAGAGAGAGAGAGAGAGAGAGAGAGAGAGAATTTTCATATTAGAATTGAAATTAAATGTCTCCATGTATGTCATGAGTGCGAGAGAGAAGAAGAGTGAATTTGATTATTATATTATCAATTAAATAATACTTATAAATATTTCAGTCCGTTGCATCATCCGTTTGGAACAATATACAAAGCCGAGAAAGATTCCAGAATGACCGTCTGCAGTTCAATAAGAAGAGAGACAACCTATTCCGTCTAAAAACACACTAAAATCAAGAAAAATATAAACAGCATTTCCCTGATTTCTCTCTCTCTCTCTCTCTCTCTCTCTCGCTCTCTTTTTCTTACCTCCTACTTGGAAATACACGGGAAATGGTCTCGTGAATATTAACGGAAGCAGACACAGAGGCTCAGATGGAACTCAGGATTCTCGAGAGCCTCAAGAGAAAGGCTCCTTCCCTTCCATGATCTCCATTAACCTCCATATAACACTGTAAATAAGGGTACCACTTCCCCAAAACATCCCAGTAATTCTTATACAAAACCTCTAAATATAAAAGATTTTTTCCTCCAGGCCTCCAGTTAGCTCCCGTCTACGATTTCTCTGAATGATGACTATTACTGTACATCACTAACATCAGTTTCAGTACTTCATCGGAGGCTTGAATAATCGAACCTCCAATCAAGTGCCATAGAATATTCAATCAGTTTCCTACTCCCAAACTTTTCATCAACTTCTATCAAACACTCTCAGTAAAGATCTTTCTCCTTCAGCCTTCAATCAACTCCTGCAAAACTTCTTGAAAGGAGATATCACTCCTTCATGAAAATTTCCCGTCATTGAAAAAGATGTCACTCTCAAATCCACCCATCAACTGCTATTAAAATGCAACTTGCAATGGGGGACTAAGAACCACACAAGTCTTATGATTCATTTTCCGCTGAAGCTCTTACCGACCAAAGTCAGCAACTTGATACACCTTCGGATAAGGTTCCTATTCCATACACCTACAGGAAACCACTGAATAAAGGCTTTGCTTCCCAAAATTCTCACCAACTTCTGTCCAAATCTTCGGATAAACATTTCGGTTAAAGATTTTACTCGCCAAACCATTCAGAGATTTATTTACAACACTTATGAATCAAGATCTTATTCTTTCAAACCTCACATCACATCGTATAAAGTACCAAGAAAAAGTAACTTTTTCCCTCACAATCCATCAACTCCTTCCAATTCCGATTCAATAAAGATCTAAAGCTACCATACATCAACTCCAATAAATCCCCTTTTGAAAAAGGATCTTATTCATCAAAATTCCCATATATATAGATATATATATATATATTATATATATATATATATATATATATATATATATATATATATATATATATATATATATATATATATATATATATATATATATATATATGCGTGTGTGTGTTTGAAGAGAGAGAGAGAGAGAGAGGAGAGAGAGAGAGAGAGAGAGAGAGAGACCTTCAACATACAATTCCACGGAACAATAAATGTACAACTGCATCATCCGAAATTAAAACAAGTAATGACTACACTCCATCCCCCCCTCCCCCCCCCCTCTCCCCCCCCCCCCCCTCTCTCTATATCTCTCTCGAAATTACTCGCCTGAACTCCTCCGGATCCTGCACTTCTCTTTTTCCAGCAACCCTTCCAGAGAACTTCTCCCAACCCTACTCCCTTGCTGGAAAGCGCTTTAATGCTGCCACGTCGCATTTCCTTTTTCAGAAGCCAAAACAGGAGGAGATTATCCAGGCAGAGCCTTACTTTGGTTCTGTGTCCACCTGTGTTGATTAGCAGGTGTTTTCCTCTACCTGTTCCCTTTGCTAAAGGGCGGTTGGTTTTTAATTCATTCAGCCTCCATTTTCTGTTCCTGCAATTCTATTATTATTATTGTTCTACAGGGGTAGGGTTGATATCGTTGTCGGTGGTATATTCAGACTTGTAATATTAATATCGTCATTATTATTAATATTATTATTTTAATTAATGTTACTGCTACTGCGGTTAAAATGATTCCCATACACAGCCAGAACCACCAATATTAGCACAAAGTGAATTTAGACGTAAAGCTGCTTCTCTCTTGACTCTTTCTTGGGTCTTTCAAGTCCCAATTGGGGAGGACGTAATTTAGTTTGTCCGGGACAAAGAAAGACCCAAGTCTTCAGTTTCTGTTCGGATCTTTTGTTAGTGAGAAGGATGATATTGTATAACACGCACACACGTACACATACACATATTTATTATATATATATGAGTAGGATAGTATTTTATAACATATAGATAGATAGATAGATAGACACGCTTTATGTCCGTGGTGTCAAATTGCATTCCAACAAATATGTTGTTGGTTTCAACACAAACCAAACACACAGATAAATACTTTGACTGATAGATATATATGACACTAAACATATACATAGATAGATGGATAGATAGATAGATAATGTGTTTCGTATCAGTGTTCAAATTATATTCCAGCCAATAATTCTTTAGATATAATTGTATCTCTTCTTGAATTAAAAACAAACAACAAAGATGAAAAATAAAATCATAGAGGAGATTACCCAATTGACGGTTTACATCTGGAGCGACACTTGTAACTCAAAACCTCATCACAGAACTCTCTGGAATCTAATTACTATTAAGCCAGCAAACACAACACTTGTTAAAGCATTTATTTTACTCTCACAAGAATTGTATCATAGCACATTTGGTACAGTTTTCTCTAGTATACGCGGATTTGATACAAGCACACATACATATATACAGTCTCCTCTCTCTCTCTCTCTCTCTCTCTCTCTCTCTCTCTCAAAATATACATATATCCCAGCAAGAAGTATCCCAAGGTGAGAACTGTAAAGCACACGAGCTTAGCTTAGCTTAGCTTAGCCTCCCTCTCAGGGTAAATGCAATTTCCATTGCAATGATCTCAAGAGTGTTGTTATCAACCTCTTCATCGGTACCCCAAGACGAGGGTTGAAGCTCACCCATTACAGAGGGACAGATCAAAATGACTTATGTCTTGATTTCCTGTCTTAGGATCAAAACGGCCAAGCCAACTCTCTGTACTCATAAACAGTCAATCGTGTTTCTTCTTCCACATTCTCGCAACAGCCAAACATATTTGCACAATATAGCACGTCACGCAAATCCCAAATCCATTCTACCAAAGCACAAGTAAGAGGACTCTTTTAACACTTCCCGCTATTGGAAAATATCGTTCCACATTTGTTCCTCTTCTGCACACGAAAGGCGCAGTTGCCTGATCCCGTTTCTCGAGGGAAGCCACCAACAAGACCGTGTGTCATGTCATGTCACGTGATTTTGTGAGGTATCTGATGCCCTAAGGGCCTCGTGTAACAAACTCGAATAAGCAGATCCCCTTCGGCTTTCACGGTCGGAAGGGCAGATGTAATGTAATTGTTGTTATTATCGACACCTATACCCGAGGTTAATCAATGAGAAATTTAGAAGCTTTCGATATATAAGCTTTCTGAGTAACTGCAGGTGTAGGGCTTGTGGCTGGCAGACTCTTCCAAAGAAGGCCTGTAGTTCACAAACACAAAGACATTTATATATATATATATATATATATATATATATATATATATATATATATATATATATATATATATATAAATATATAATATATATGTATATGTATACATATATATATAACATAATTATATATATATATATATATATATGTATATATATATATATATATACATATATATCTATATTATATATATATATATATATATAATATATATATATATATATAATATATATATATATAGATATATATATATATATATATATACATATATATATATTACGGTACTGTGATAGACTTATATAATGACTACGTGCGGGCAAAAGCACTATCACGCCACCGAGAACGAGATGGGTTGATGCAGTCTCCAAAACAAAAAATACCTGTGCGCGAAAGGTATTTCAGGTGGGAGGCGGCATGAACTTATATCTCTTGCAGTGTCGGGGTGGTTTAAGGCTTCACTGCCAGTCCTGGAATTGAGAGGTCGCTGGTTTGCGCCTGTCGATCGCCAATTCTATTATCGCTTAAAAAATTCCCCCTCGGTTAAGCATATATGAAAATATATTAATTCCGCCGAGGTAGAGCGAATTAGATATTAAATGACATTTGTAGTTCGATATATGTATATGAATCACGGCAATGTGATAGACTTATATATATATATATATATATATATATATATATATATATATATATATATATATATATATATATATATATATATATTATATATATATACACGTGTGTAAGTGTAGGTTTTTTTTACAAGACCTGAACTTCCTTCGCAAATTAAATTAAAATAAAAAAATGATGGAGGGGTGGGTCTTAGTAAGAAATCATCTTAGGAATGAAACCAGCTCTCTTAAGGAATTCGTAGTCTATTAAACTTGGAAAATGCCATTTTATGAAAGAACTCTTCAAAAAGATGCTGCATAACTCTTATGGGTGACGGAATCTGTGTGAAGCTGGCAGTGTCTTCTTAAAAACGAGGAAATCTCGAAGACAGAGATTCTTCTCTAGTCTCGATTACTGTCTAGGGAACCTAAAAATTCTCTTTAAGACTGGGGTTTTCAACCTTTTCCTCTCCACGTACCCTTTTGGGTATTTGTAATGTCAATAATGTGCCCTTTTCACTTTGTACAACGTGGAAAACAAAACCAGCTCAGAAAAATTGTACATAACTCTCCTGACATAACCAATAATATTGTAAACATAAAGATTCCATTAAAAAAAAATAAAGTTTCTATAATTATTTGTCGCTTACTTTGCAGTAAATGTTCAAGGTTATGGTACTGAGCTGCAGAAACAAAATACATTATTATTACAATAAACTGCAAAGGTAGTTAATGAAATGGCTGAAACTGTTTTCATTAAGTATCCTAGTTTGCCGAGGAGCAGTTTTGGCCGAAGCACATTGAAGGTTGGCATCTAACATTCATTCGAGTACCAAGGGGGGCGCGTACCCCCTGGGCTACGCGTACCAGCGGTTGAAAACCCCTGCTTTAAGAAGTAAGTCTAGAAAACAGGCAGAATTTGTGTATGCTGGAAATGGCCATTTTAATAACGAAGATTACTGTCTTTGGAAAGTGGATATTGTCTCTTCATGAAAGAGTTCTGGAATAGAGACGGAATCAGTGGAAGCTGGAAAAGGCCATTTTGATACGACGAAATCTTCAGGACAGATTCTCCTCCGGTCTTGGTTACTGTCTATGGAAACTGGACACTGTGTTTTTAAGAAAGAGGTCTGGAACGCAGACGGAGTCTGGAGGGCAGAGAAGGGGTGTTCGGATGCTGGAAATGGCCATTTTAATAATCACTATTGTATTCCGGAAACAGTCATTTGAAGGAAGTTTAAAACATTGGACTTCTTCCGCTTGGATTACTGTCTCTGGATACTGGAAACTGCCACATTTAGAAAGAAGTCTGGAAGAGCATTATTTACCCTTCTGATTTACAAAGTTCAAGAGTGCTGGACAGTGATGTTTGACGGAAGAATAATTTATTGCTCCAAGAGTCTTACAAAGACTGCAGGAAAAAAAAATTAACGGAAGAAAAAGTTTAGTCTTGATGAGAATTATAATTTGACTGAAGAGGTTCAGTAAATTAAAAAATTCACATGCTTTATTTCTGAGAGTTAGTTTAGTAAAGCAACTAGACTCTTGTTAGGATGGAGAGCTCGTATGTTATATACCTAGAAAACTCTCTCTCTCTCTCTCTCTCTCTCTCTCTCTCTCTCTCTCTCTCTCTCTCTCTCAAACTTTTCTTTCAGTAATACTGGACATACAATATCTCAAATGAGACTGAAACATTGATGTAAATAATAGTAAATAGTAAGAAATCAGTTAAAATAAATCACTAAAGACATAACTCTCAAAAGAGGTCCAGGGAATAAAGGTCGAATACAACTTCCCCTAAAGTATGTGGACCTCTGAAGAGGTATACTAATTATGTGCATTGCTCTCTTAAAGCAAAACGAAAAAAAAGCACTTGTTAAAGCTTCCTAAAAATTTCAAAAAGATTTACTTTTTGTTCGCTTCTTTTCTTTACCGACGCAATAACAAACAGACATAGTAACAAAAACCGAACCTTACAAAGTCCTGATAGGGAAGAAATTTATTGCACCCGAAAGAAAAATGCAAACTCGGCAACAAAAGGAAACAAAATGACAAACAATTAAAAGGATGAATAGGCAGGGCTGAGAATCAATGCAGAGAGAGAGAGAGAGAGAGAGAGAGAGAGAGAGAGAGAGAGAGAGAGAGAGAGAGAGAGAGATATGGGAGGGGAAGGTGGTTTCTAGTTCATGGCTTGGATAAGCAAAGGGAAAACACAGGCCGTGAATAACAAGAGGATGACCAGTTACTATATTTTATTATTTTCTTCAAGAGTCAATGGATTTACTGATATGAATGCAATAAAACTGGAAACCGTTTTATTACGTTCAAAGAAAATAGTTATTGGCTTTACTTAGAGCAGATGTGCTCAACCGGGGACCACAGGCAAAAATAATGAATGGGGGTCAATGGTGATATTTTAGTCATCCATAGATCAATTCTATTTCAAAACAAGTGATAATACCGAGAACGGAATTTCTACAATAATCTACACCATATTAAAATACTAACGTAGAAATATTAATTCATGCAACTTTGAATTTTTATAGTAATCAGTTAGAAGAGAAGAGCTTGGCATTTTAAAATGTCATAAATTTAGTTACCAACAATACCTTCCCTACAATAAAGCCTCAGATCTAGTTAAATCATTTTTTTTTTATATTTAAGGTTTTATTTGTATTTCCTTTTGACCTGTCTGTTTAACATGTTCGCTTTATTTCTTTTGGATTTCCTTCTGACCCGGCTACTCATCCATCGGGGAGTGGCAAGAACAAACGGAGGTGAATGTTACCCATCATTTCTCAGGTAGGTGGCAGCGGCCTTTGAAGTTTGTTTTCACGAAGAATCTCTCTCTCTCTCTCTCTCTCTCTCTCTCTCTCTCTCTCTCTCTCACTGACAAAGGTCAAAGTGAGATTACAGTATATCTATTTTACCTTGATGGTAGAAAGGGCGCAGGAACCGAAAAGGTGCATTTGGTGTAGCAGCCCAAATTGTCCCACTAATCTCCGTTGGGATCATAAACCTAAGAGTGAAAAAAACCTGTCTGGCTTTGCCTGAAAACCTTCGTGATGAATTCCAAAGAAAACCTTTGACTCGTGAGTTTAATAACCAATTAAGTAAAATAAATGATAGTTCACAGGAATCTTATGAAATTAGCGATTCATTAGCGAGATAATAGCAAAGGCTGGGAAACCCCATAATGTTGGCGAAACAAATACTTTGCCAGATTTGTCCGTTATAATTTCATCAGTTA
Organism: Macrobrachium nipponense; assembly: GCF_015104395.2. NCBI lineage: Eukaryota > Metazoa > Arthropoda > Malacostraca > Decapoda > Palaemonidae > Macrobrachium > Macrobrachium nipponense. Next base: position 20,529,515 of record NC_061105.1, on the reverse strand, counting down.
TGAAACAAAACGCAAACAAAACTAATTCCACCCTTTAAGAAACTCACCTGTGTCGCAAGGCATTGATGAAAAAGCGAAGGACGTAGAAAAATAATCAATAGCTAATTTGCAAGCAATACAGTCAGCCCTTCAGCCCGATGAATCGACCTTAAGAGATAATGAAGTGATTCTATTAGCATATGAGAGACTTATAGATGATCAAAGAACCAGAAATCTTAGGACGGACACAAAAGGTGAAACAATTTTTAATAAACTTTTTATTTATTTCAAGGAAAGCAATATTCGACTCAAAAAAATAATTGCAAGCGCTACTCATGGTGCACTTTCCACGACTGACAGATACAAAGGTTTTATTACAATCTTGAAAAAGGCAGTCTCTGAAATATTTTTGCATACATTGCGTGATACACCCTCAACACTTAGTTGCAAAGCAATAGGGCAGTCGTCTGCTTGATGTGATTAATGTCGTGATAAAATTGGTTGAATCGAATTCTCTTCCAGATCGCCTCTTTCGTGAATTCTCCTGAGAAAAAACTGGAGAAGAGTTCGAAGGACTCCTAATGCATACTGAGGTGAGGGGGTTATCAAAGGGGAATTGTCTTCGTCGTTTTACTGCACTTTGGGACTCGATTCTCTTATTTGTGGCTAACACGCAGCTTCGAGAAGAACTCCTTGCAACTACATGTGATTGACTTTATTCATCAGACATATTTTCAAAAACCAATTTACTTTAATAACCAACTACAAGGAATAAATCTGATCTCATCCAACAAAGGTGCTGTTACATATTTCTGAGAAAAATACAGCTCTACAAAATTAACGACTCAAGGAAGTCATTAAATTAACGCAAAAGAAAATCATGGAAAAAGAAAAACACAACTGAGAAATTGGAACCTATTTTGGAACCGAAGACTAAATCTGTTCTGGCTAGACAGGGAGAAAACAATTTTGAGGGACGAAAAAGGAAAAAAAAGAAAATCTCAATAACAGCGTTGCACGTCATCAAAATTCCTTCTCGGTCGAGAATAAAACTGGGCAAATGGGACTGGGCTTCAGGCAGTCGAATAATAGCCTCGCGTTTTATCGCCTTGTTTCACCTGTTTGATGAAACGACGCCAATGAGGCCGTTTTCCATAATCCATTTGGGGATCTCAGCCCCGCGCAACTGCTCTAGATTGGGCGTTTTTGCCTCGGGCGCTCGGCGGAGAGATCGGGATAAACTTTGCAGTTATGTGAGGGAAGTAGTCTGGTTGGAGAGGATAGAAGTACCTGAATAGAGTACCTTTGCAGCATAGGCCAACATGAAAGAACCTCGATGTAAAAATGATTACTATCACAAGAGAAAAGTTACTTAAAGAAAGTGAATGACTCTCTGAAGGAAATATTAAACAATAAGCTCAAAGTATATCTACTGACGAAAGAAGTTGTTGAAAAAAAATACTATCTCGTAATGAATTGATCACTTAGGGGGCATTCACTGATAATAGTGATGATATGAATATGATATAGGCCACCACATTTGTAAATGATCTTAAGTAAAATTCTGTTAACCAAAGTCAGTACTTTGAATAACATCTAATCGGGTAGAAGGGGATAAACAGCCTACCCAATTTCTCTTCTTAATATAACTACAATAACATTTTCAAGTATTTCATCTTGTATATACTTATATATGCAATGACATTTATACAAGAAAGGTCAAGTTTTGGGGAAAAAGACCCTCAACCCCTTTAACAAAAAAAATGTTTACTGGCCTGATTTAACCCATCTAAGGAAACGATTTGGGGTGTATCGAATTAAGGTACCTGGCGGTGGGCCAACGATTGTAGATGCTTTTGGATTTTCTTAAACTTTCGGAAATAGGCCACCCACTGCCATCTGATTAACTGCTACGAAATAAGAAGTAAAAGAATAATTTGAATCCCTTTCCACATGTCATGAGAGAGAGAGAGAGAGAGAGAGAGAGAGAGAGAGAGACTGAGAGAGAGAGAGAGAGAGAGAGAGAGAGAGGGGGAGAGGAGAGGAGAGAGAGCTGAGACGAGAGAGAGAGAGAGAGAGAGAGAGAGAGAGAGAGAGAGACTACACCAATGTACCGGAACAGATAAACCAACAACTCTAGACCGACCAAAACAAAGCTAGAAGAGGTCGAACTCGATGACCAATTATGAGGTCAAAACAAGTCTGAGGAGGAGCCGTCAAAAAGGCTTCAGATAATCAGATAATAAACTCCCCTGCCTTCTGCTGACGCTCCTCGGCGTCCCGACTCTGAAGGAGTTTGGGGTTTAGTGTATCCAGCAAACACATACTGGATCAGCACTCGCGCCAATTCTCTGAGGAATTATGCAAAGAACACAGTGCAGTTTACAACAATTACAACAGGGGTTATCTCTCTCTCTCTCTCTCTCTCTCTCTCTCTCTCTCTGTCATAAACATATTTGATGTGGGGTCGCAGAGTGGTGAGGATGCATAGTTATCTACATGCCCATTTTACCATTTACCTTATTGAATTAATTTCGCATAACATTCTTTGCATGTGTATTAATGTAACAAGAAAACAACCGTTTCCTGCTGACGATGAGCGGAAATTAGAAAGAGAACATCCATTTAATCACTCGAGCACGAAGTTGAAAAATATCAGCTTGGTATTCGAAGGTATTCGTGTATATTATTAGTTTGCATTTTTCCTGCGTATGAAGTATGTGCTAGGTTATTAAATCTTCTGCGTTGGCCTTTGACAATACGAGAGAATGTCATGTTTGTAAGTCGTTCTGATTTTGTTGAACATCGTTTTACGGCCCTTGGTGATGTTGGCATTCCTGATAATGTTCCTGTTTGTACGTTTATTGCCAACCATTCAGTTTTTCTCCCGGCTTAATGCATCAGTCTTTGACGCAGCTGATGATGGTAAATTTCACTTTTCCAGGGTTGTTGTTTTGTCTGGTACATCTAATTAAAATGAAACTTCTGCCTATTTGTCTTCTTATTTTTATAGTATCATTATAATTTCCCACTTGTTTCCAAGACTGCAATTCCCAAATCCTATTCTGATTAAATTGGTATCATGATATTGGAAACTGGATTTGATGACGTGTCTGCAGAAATAATTGTAAAGAATTGATCGAATTATATTTCCTACCACTGAATTCTGGTCAGACGCAAAATGTGCGGCTCCTTTCTGCGAGAACGTAGCTCCCATTCATATTCTTACACCTCCCCTGTCATCCTTTCACAAGCAGTAAACATCCATCATTTTCATAAATATGACGAATTCGTTACACCACCGACGCGACATTACAGATTCATCCCATCGCCTGATCATTAGAGAGACAGTAATGCAATTTCATTTCACTGAATGCAATAATTCTGAGGTGGATGAATCACTCCAAAAACCCACATTCGTTGGAAAAGTTGCAACAATCTCATTAGTGATGAATGACAAGGAAGCAATGCCCCGTGTTTATCCTTTCGTCTTTGGCTTCATTATACTTCATGGAATTATTTCCGTAAGTAAATCATGTTAATTAACACTAAGCCATGAGCTTCTGATGGAGCGTCAAGTAGCTTGGTTTTCAGACATCGAATTTTGCTCATGAATATTGTTATGGAAACTTTTAAAAGTTATTTAAAATATGGGAATCAGAATACACGCATTTCATATAGGACAGAGCAGAGGACTGGCACAACAAATCAATGCACGGACAATACATGAGACAGACTAAAGAACTAGCCAGCGATGACACATGGCAATGGCCACAGAGGGGAGAGCTAAAGAAGGAAGCTGAAGGAATGATAACAGCGGCACAAGATCAGGCCCTAAGAACCAGATATGTTCAAAGAACGATAGACGGAAATAACATCTCTCCCATATGTAGGAAGTGCAATACGAAAAATGAAACCATAAACCACATAGCAAGCGAATGCCCGGCACTTGCACAGAACCAGTACAAAAAGAGGCATGATTCAGTGGCAAAAGCCCTCCACTGGAGCCGGTGCAAGAAACATCAGCTACCTTGCAGTAATAAGTGGTACGAGCACCAACTTGAGGGAGTGATAGAAAACGATCAGGCAAAGATCCTCTCTGGGACTATTGGTATCAGGAACAGATACGGGTGCTACGTGCAAATAGACCAGACGTGACGTTGATTGACAAAGTCAAGAAGAAAGTATCACTCATTGATGTCGCAATACCATGGGACACCAGAGTTGAAGAGAAAGAGAGGGAAAAAATGGATAAGTATCCAGATCTGAAAATAGAAATAAGAAGGATATGGGATATACCAGTGGAAATTTTACCCATCATCATAGGAGCACTAGGCAAGATCTCAAGATCCCTGAAAAGGAATCTAGAAAAACTAGAGGCTGAAGTAGCTCCAGGACTCATGCAGAAGAGTGTAATCCTAGAAACGGCGCACATAGTAAGAAAAGTGATGGACTCCTAAGGAGGCAGGATGCAACCCGGAACCCCACACTGTAAATACCACCCAGTCGAATTGGAGGACTGTGATAGAGCAAAAAAAAAAAATAAAATAATAATAATAAATTTTAAAATAAGCAGAAGAATCGCGAGTTCTGAAGTACAAAAATAGTGAAAAGACAAGAACAAGACAAGCAAGCATTCGACTTCATTTGCATAATCTGATTCAAGGATTTGTCTTGGAAATTTTATGTACCAAGAATATTTTTTTATTTCATTTTTGCTTTACGTCATAAAGTTTAATAAACTGAAATACTCTGACTTTCTGACTTTATCGGATGTTCTTCAGAAACAAATGTATAGCAATGTTTGTTTACATTAATACCAGAATCATGAAAAGTAACCGAACTATGCCGATATTTTCAATGCTTACAACTACTTGATTTTTCCCTATTGTCGATCTGTTATATATATATATATATATATATATATATATATATATATATATATATATATATAATATATACATATATATATATATATATATATATATATATTATATATATATATATATATATATAGATACATATATATATATATATATGTATATATATATATATATATATATATATATATATATATATATATGTGTGTGTATATATATATTATATATATATATATATATATATATATATATATATATATATATATATATATATATATATATATATATATATATATATATACAGAGAGAGAGAGAGAGAGAGAGAGAGAGAGAGAGAGATATAGATATAGTAATATATATACATATATATATATATATATATATATATATATATATATATATATATATATATCTATATATATATATATATATATATATATATATATATATATATATATATATATATATTATATATATATATATATATATATATATATATATATATATATATATATATATAAACATATTTGTGTATTCATAACATAAAAATATTTGTTTTTGAGTGTGTTTTTGTGCACTCTAATGTTACTACAAATGTAGTAAATGCCACTACTTAAGAGAATAATGCCTAAGAGTTACCAATTGTATGGGAAAGAGTGCACCAAATCTTAGAGCAAAGGAGAGCCATTTTTGGGGTTTTGTGACACTTCTTGTTGGAAAAACTAGAATCTGATTAAGAACTGGGTTGAAAGGAATCTAGGAAAGAAATAGGACGAAAGATGTCGAACGCAGAAGAAAAAAAAAAATATCTGCTGACCTGTTTGTTTGGCATCAGCTGAAAACTGAACAAAAGTGATAGAAGAGAACTTATAATATTTATATAGTAAAGGAAAAGATGCTCTGCTGTTTTACCAACTCAATAAAAACTTTACTGCCTTTTGCCGAGATGGCATGTCCGAGATACATTTCCCCGGACATTCGTCAAAAAGAAATAGGAAAATTGGATGCTAGCATTTTGATAAGACAATTGTGCTGAGAGTATTCTTTCCGCAATTACCTTAAAACGAGGAAGAAGATTAGAAAATAAATAAAAAAATCTCGTAAAAGTAAAAAAAACAAAAAAAAAACAAAAACAATCTTCTCTAAAAACTTAAAAATGGCTTACGAAATCTTTAGTAGATTAGTTGAGAATTTTTTTTTTTTCAATTTTGTTAATGAGTTTTTAAGACAAAGATATATCTCGTAATTAAGATGAATAAAAAGAATAAGTAGAAGAAATCTTGAATAAAGATCTCACAATCATAATTAGCTTCAATTTCAGTCGATTTGAAATTATGTATGTATTTGGTATGTATATCTATGTGTATACAAAGGTACATATATACACAAATTATATATATATATATGTATATATATATATATATATATATATATATATATATTTATTTATATTCATGTATATATATATATTTATATATATATATATATATATATATATATATATATATATATATATATATATATATATATTTATATGTGTGTGTGTGTGTAAGTATGTATGCATATGTATATGTGTGATGTTCAAATGCAACATTTCTTCGGAAAAATGAAACAAGAGGTTACAGTTCTCACCAGTTTTATCTATTAACGCGTCCTCCAAGAGACTGAAATATGGCAGAAATGCATAATTTGTTTGCTGTGACGAAAGAAAAGCTCATAAAAGCATGTAAAATCTTAAAAAAGACTATTTACAGAAAATAACAAGAGTATTGTCGTGTTATCCTATAGCCCATACTCAATTACATTTTAGACTGTTTATTTTACATGATTATTTTGAAATGAAAGATCATTACTTGTACATTCCTACACATGTCTAGTTAATAACATATTAAATCTTAACTGAACAAAACTACGCTATCTCATTCATACATTTTACATCTTTTATGCTTTTCAGTTCTCTTTTCCAATGATCTGCCAGTTTGACCGACATAGAATTCGTCACCGTGGTGCATTGGATTTTATTTACATAACCCTTCGTTTTGTCAGTATTTCTTTACTAATGCTTCTATCACTGTATTATTGTTCCTATGTGCCACATTTACATTAAAGTTTCTTTAAATTTATTACAGAAGGTCAGTTCGGTTACGCTTTTAAGTTGATTCTTTATTGTTTTTAACATGATCAGTTTCTGTTGTTGTTAATCTCCGTTCATTGTCTAACTTAAAAGCAATATCAGGATATTGCAATATCTTGCCAATACTTCTAACAACCTTTATTTCGTCATCATTGTTTTCAGGGCTACATAGTGCCCCCAATGCCCTTGGAAACATCGATGAGTGTTGGTGTTGGTGTTGGTGTTGGGGTTGGTGTTTGTGTGGGTGGGTGAGGATGAACAAAACCGGGAGAGTCTATGTTGTTCGGACAGAAACTCATAGCGTTGTTCAGTAGGTCAATTAATTATTTTTTAGAAATAACTGCATAAAATCTGTAAACGCAAAGACTATGAAAATAAGTACGTGAATAGTTCCTGCGTCATCATCCCTAATTGCATTGTTGAACTGTAATAAATATGGCTTTTTGAACATTCATTATCCGCTGGATAATTGCTTTCATTGAAACGAAATTTAATTACCATCTCCTCCCTGGCTAAGCGGTGTGATGAATTCGTTTAAATTTCATTGTTTTATAATGTTCATCATTTCGATATTAAGAATAATATTCACCGGAAACAAATAGGTTTACAAAAGGCGACGCTCTGTAGATGAAAAGGCGTTAGCTACGAGACCACGCATAGATTAATTTGTATATTATACCGATGACCGAATGCTTTGAAATTCCGTTGATAGGCACAACGAAATTAAGTCTTAAATGAAAAAGTTTCGATACTGACAGGTGTCTGTATCGTAACAGATATATTAAAAAGAAACACTAACCATGAAAACCTCTCAGAGAATATATTACTTGGCCCCATTTCTTGGACTGTTTTAGATACAAGCGCCAATAGAACTCGCCCCAAGAACTACGGAAGAACGATAGTCACCATCCCCATAACGGTTTGAGGAATAAAGCCTCCTTCTTAGTGAGGAGAGCTGGTACTCGTATATTAACTTGTTTAAACTCAAATGTAGACGGGATCGATCTGTGAGTTAGTTTATCATAAAACCTGTATGAGAAACAATCCTTCCATAATAACTTAGAAGATAGTAATCGCTATTGTTATCAGGCTTTTCTGAAGACTCCCTGTTTCGTTTCAATGGTTGGTGGGCCACTTTTTTTCTAACACAGTTATCTTATTCGACTGGGTGGTTTTTAGTGTGGGGTAACGGGTTGCATCTTGTCTCCTTAGGAGTTCGCCACTTTTCTTACTCTGTGAGCTGTTTCTAGGAGCAATCACTTCTGCATAAGCCTGGAGCTACTTCAGCAGCTAATTTTTCCAAGTTCCTTTTCAGGCATTTTGGGATCGTGCAAGTGTTCTTCTGATAATGGGTAGTTTCCACTGGCATATCCCATATCCTTCTTGTTTCTATTTTCAGATCTTGATTCCAATTTTTTATCTTTTTTCTGGTATCCCATGGTATTGCGACATCAATGAGTTATACTTTCCTCTTGATTTTGTCAATAAACGCCACACCTGGTCTATTGGCACGAATCACCCTATCTGTTCTGATACCATAGTCCCAGAGGATTTTTACCTGATCGTTTTCTATCACTCCTTCACGTTGGCGTTTGTATACAACCTATTGCTGCAAGGTAGCTAGTGCTTCTTGCACAGGCTCTAGTGAAGGGCTTTTGCTACTGAATCATTCCTCTTTTTGTACTGGTTCTGCGCAAGTGCCTGACATTTGGTTGTAATGTGGTTTATGATTTTATTTTTCATATTGCACTTCCTGCATGTGGGTGAGATGTTATTTCCATCTTTTGTGCTTTGAACATATCTGGTTCTTAGGGCCTGATCTTGAGCCGCTGCCAGCATTATTTCTGTTTGCTCCTTGAGTTCTTCCCTCTGTAGCCATTGCCATGTTTCATCGCTGGCCAGGTCTTTATTCTGTCTCATTTATTGTCCGCGCATTAGTTTGTTGTGCCATTCCTCCGTTCTGTTTGTCATTCTCCTGTCTCTGTATATTTCTGGGTTTTCGTCTACTTTTATTAGTTCTTCTTCCCATGCACTCCTAAGCCAATCGTCATCAGTGGTTTTCAGATATTGCCCCAGTTCTCTGGCAGTGTTCTGTTCTTTTTGTTGATGCAGTCCTCTATGTTTAGTAAAGATCTCCCTCCTTCCTTTCGTGTTATGTATAGTTTGTCCGTCTTTGCCATTAAGTGTAGTGTTTTGTGTTTCATAGTTTTCTGGTCTCTGACACAGAATTCAGCCTTCGTCCACTCCACTACTCCTGTGCTGTACCTGATTACTGGTACTGCCCATGTGTTTATGGATTTCATCATATTTCCTGTGTTGAGTATCGCATATATTCTTTCATGATGGTGTCCTATTATTCCCAGGTATTTGTCCAAATAGTTTGTTCAGTTGATATCCTTTTTTCCTCTGTTTTATATCTTCTATTGTGCTGTTTAGTCCCTTCACCTATACTTTTTATTTCCCGTTCAGTTCTTTCCTTGTTTTCTTACTTCTTAGCCATCTCTTTCAGTTTACTCAAGTCACATCTCATCACCATGATTTGTTTTTCTAGGCCCCATTTCCAAGGCGATTGCTGTTTTGGTTTCTCCCAGTTTGTGAGCAGACAAAGAAATACACAAATGTCAGAAGATATATATATATATATATATATATATATATATATATATATATATATAAATATATACATAATTATCACATCACCGTGATTCATATAAATCATTCGAGCTACAAATGTCCTTTAATATCTAAATCGCTCTGCCTCGGAATTTTATATATTTTCATAAATATAACCCAAGGGGAATTTTTTAGTTGATAGAAATTATTATCAACTAAAAAATTCCCCTTCGGTACATATATGGAAATATATCAATTCCGAGGCAGAGTGAATTAGATGTTAAAGGACATTTGTAGTTCGAATGATATATATATATATATATAAATGCTTGTTTTCTCGTCATATTCAGCTACCGGTCGCACAATGATAACAACTCAGATCCCAAGAAGGCTCAAAGACACTAACGGCCTACCGCCCCCTTCTCCATTGTATTTTGGTCTCAGACCTAATTTCACCGAAGTTGTTAACAGATAATAGCCTCTTTGTTTGCCAGAATTCATACCTTCTCAAGTGTGGTCCATCTGACCTGACCCTTACCCATTTTGACCTGACCCTTTCCCTCGCCATTGTCGTTGCAGCCTACTGACCCAAAGCTCTCGACTCAATTTAGCACCCATTGTACCCTTACTAGAAGATCAAATTAGTTTGGACAAGGTATTCCTGGAACCTCCCAAAATTGGGTATAAATATGGCCTACCAAATTGCATTACACCCTAGCCAGTTAACGCGGTATCTTCCTATTCCAAAGCAGTGTCACGTCCGACGATCTCGGCCCGACGCTATAGCGTATTTTTTGACTTGGTAATGAACGCGACTAGTTTCCTCTACGACTGTACTGCCCGGAGACTGGACTCTGCCCAAACGTCCACTTGACAGCCCTACCGAAGCTATCACACCTGAAGTTCCTGGGGCAATGGCTGATGAGAAGCACCATCTCTTTGATCCCCTGGTGAGGACCCGCCAGCGACCTGCAAGTCCTTTCACTGACGTCCTGGCTCTATCTATGCGTGACTCGTCCACGGACTAAAGTAGATGAAATTGGAAGTAGTTCTGTCGGCCCTGTACCTGCTATTCCTTACACTCATTCCCTCATTCTCCTTCAGAGACCCAAGCGA
>NC_061105.1:20508793-20516293 GCF_015104395.2 Macrobrachium nipponense | reverse complement strand
TTGCCTGTCCTAATAAGTGAATAACATCTCGGTCTCTCCTCTCGCTCTCTCCATCTCTCTCTCTCTCTCTGCATGCCCAAATTCCTGCTCTCCCTATTGCTGTGTGTTGCCCTTTTAGCATGATTTCTCCAGGCGATAGCGCGTGAGGACTAGTAATGCTCTTTCTCTTCTTTGGATTTACTAATCCCCTAGACTGCACTGGAGTTGAGGAACGTCAGCCGGCGTCGAGAGTTTATGATTTGATTAGATGGAGCCTTTGTAACGGCTCCTCCCCAAACTCTGGTGGCCCTCAGAATTAGAGTACGGATTTCAGCCGTTTCTGGTACTACTCTCATGACGAGTTCGGAAGTTTTAGACGTCACGTTACTTGACTACATTTGTTCCAGTTGCTCTGTGTCTCTCATATAATAATAATAAGACTCGTTATCTCCTTTGTATATGGTAGCTCTTGTGATCAAACTTCCGTCGTCAGTTATATACAGTAAATATCACTGCAATATAAATATAACGTTAAACCCTTCCGGCAGTACTACATGTCAGATTTGAGAACTGAGCTCGACCTTGCAGATCTCAAAAAAACATTCTTTCCAATTGCAGTCACGTTTATCAACATCACAAAGAAACTTTTGAAAGAACTTTATTTACCGAGACGAAATCTAAACCTTTCGATGAATGAATGACACGACCCATTGCCTTGTACCAAATGTCACTCGAAGCATAAGATCAAGCAACTACACAAATCCGCGCGTAAAAGTGCAACCAGTAACCGGCAACATCCTGCACCAGCCTGAAGATCTGAAAGAATACTCATTTTTCCACCAGTTGAACCTGCATACACTATTTTGCTGATGCGGATTCAGATATACTACAGAACGTTTTGCTGTGTGCTTTCATAGCTCTGTTGTGGGCTGTTGTCAGCAGCTACGGAACAGCAAAAACAGACCCGCGTTCACTTGTCAAGTGGTTACATGGGCTGGTGGTTCTGTTAGTGGGAAGCTATTAATTCTTACCTGATTAGAAGTTCGTAAACTAGGCAATTTTGTAACTTCTAAAATAGAAATATGGAAAATCAAGTGACAGAAAATCAGAACGGATTTACTCTTTCGGTCTCACAAGCACGTTCAAAGGGTTTCCTGAGAGAGAGAGAGAGAGAGAGAGAGAGAGAGAGAGAGAGAAATCTTTCGTATACACATACACACATACGTATATATATATATATATATATATATATATATATATATATATATATATATATATATATATATATATAACATGTACACACTTAGTACTTATATATCATATTTTATTATGCACGCATACACACATCGCATTTCAGTAGTGTAGCACTCGACAAACATCGATTATTCCTTACGACTTTTGTGATAGGTACTGATGACATCCCACGCAAAAATATTACAAATACCTTCCACTGTATTTAATTTAATTTTGCGAGATTCTAGTCAGATCCTGCAATATATATATATATATATATATATATATATATATATATATATATATTGCAGGATCTGACTAGAATCTCGCAAAAATTAAATTAAATTACAGTGGAAGGTATTTGTTAATATTTTTGCGTGGGATGTCATCAGTACCTATCACAAAGTCGTAAGGAATAATCGATGTTTGTCGAGTGCTACACTATCTGAAATGCGAGTGTGTATGCGTGCATAATAAATATTGATATATAAGTACTATATATATATATATATATATATATATATATATATATATATATATATATATATATATATATATATATATATATATATATATTTTATATATATATATATATTATATATATATATTTATATATATATATATATATATATATATACATATATATATATATATATATATATATATATATATATATATATATATATATATATATATATATTTATTTATATTGAAAATCTACCGCTAAAACATGAGATATTGTATGTTGTCGTAGAGCTGGAGGCAGGAATGAAAGGAGTCGACACGAAAGCGCTTGGTCGACTCCTTTCATTCCTTTCTCCAGTTCTACGACAATATAATATATATTATATATATATATATATATATATATATATATATATATATATATATATATATATATATATATACAGACATGATCCCGGTGGAGGCATGGAAAGCATTAGGATGAGGATGGGATATACTGTAAACGATCTTTATGATAAAGATCCTTGAACAAGGAAAAGATACCAAATGAGTGGCATGGGAGTATATTGATCCCAATTTTTAAAGGGCAAGGCGATGTCCAAGAGTGTGGTAATTATATGGGGCATTAAATTGATGTCCCACACTTTGAAGATACTGGAAAGGATGATAGGATGCTAGACTGAGAAGAAGTACAAATAGGTAAAGAGCAGATGGGTTTATGAAGGGAAGGGGAACAACAGATGGTATATTTTGTCTGAGGCAAATAATGGAGAATTTCGGGGAAAGACAAAGGGACCTACATATGGTTTTCATTGACCTTGAAAAGGCTTATGACCGAGTCCCGAGACAAGAGGTATGGAGAGCCTGAGGGAGAAGATGGTGCCGAGAAGTATGTGCGATTGATACAAGAGATGTACCGGAATGTATTTACCAGAGTGAGGAGCAGTGTTGGGGAGACAGAAGGTTTTTGAGGTGAGAGTAGGATTACACCAGGGGTCGGCTCTAAGCCCATTATCTTTAACATAGTGATGGATGTTATAATAGAGGAAGTAAGGGAGACAGTACCATGGAACATATTGTATGCGGATGATATTGTTCTGTGTGCAGAGAGCAGGGAAGATCTGGAAGTGAAATTGGAAAGATGGAGACAATTACTGGAGGACAGAGGAATGAGAATAAGTAGAATCCAAGACAGAATATATGTGTACCACCACTGAGGGGGATGATAGAGAAAGTATTCAGCTTGGTGGAGAGCAAATAGGGAGAGTTGATAAGTTTAAGTATTTGCGATCTTTTGTTAACGCTGGAGGAAGTATGGAAGAAGAAGTAAAACATCGGGTACAGACAGGCTGGAACAACTGGAGAGCGGCCTCGGGAGTTCTTTGTGACAAATGAGTGCCGCTTAGGTTAAAAGGAAAATTTCACAAGACGGTGGTAAGAACAGCAATGCTGTATGGTACGGAAAACAGCAAGCATGAGAAAAGCAGAGCAGAAGAAGATGGATGTGCAGAAATGAGAATGCTTAGGTGGATGTCTGGGTAACAAGAGTGGATAGGAAATCAGAAATGACTACATAGGGGTCAACCAAGGTGGTGGAAGTATCAAAGAAAGTGCAGGAGGGAGGCTGAGATGGTATGGACACCTGTTTGAGGAGAGATGAGACCACGCTGGTAGACATACTATGGGGGTGGAGGTGCAAGGAAGAAGAAAAGAGGGAGACCAAGAAGAGATGAAAGAAGGACTGTGTGAGAGGAGACTTAAATGAGAAGGGAATTGATGAGGCAGAAGCACAAGATAGAAATAGATGGAAACGGCTCATCCGAAACGGCGACCCCATATAAAAATGGAACAAGCTGGGAAAGAAAAAAGAAGAAGAAGATATATATATATATATATATATATAATATATATATATATATATATATATATTATTATATATATGCCTTATGAATTATTTAACACGCACACCAAAATATTACTGCCGGGACGAGATAGCTTTTCTGCTTCCATACTTACGCAAAATTAATCTCAGGATGTAACTAACTAATGCAAAAACTTACCGATTCAAGTGTGATTAAAATTGCTTAGTATTACAGCATACCGTTAGTTAACCACATTAAGTGCAATACATTATATATATGTGTGTGTGAGTGTGTGTGTGTATATATTATATGTATATATACATATATATATATATCTATATATATATATATATATATATATATATATATATATATATATATATATATATATATATATATATATATATATATATATATATATATATATATATGTATATATACATATATATATATATATATATATATATATATATATATATACTATATATATATATATAGTATATATATATATAATATGATATATACATATATATATATATATATATATATATATATATATATATATATATATATATATATATATATATATATATAATATATATATATATATATATATATATAATATATATATATATATATATTATATATATATATATATGTGTATATATATAAAATATATATATATATATATATATATATATTATAATATAATACATATATATATATTATATATATATAAATATATATTTATTTATTTATTTTTTTATATTGTAAATCTACCGCTAAAAACAGAGATATTGTTGTTGTCGTATGAGCGGAGGCAGGAATGAAAGGAGTCGACAGAAAGCGCTTGGTCGACTCCTTTCATTCCTTTCTCAGTTTCCTACCGACAATATATATATTAATATATAATATAATATAGGTATATATATATATATATATATATATAATTATATATATATATATATATATATAATATATCTATATCTTATTATATATATATTTTATTTGTTTAAAATCTTAAAATCTACCGCTAAAACATGAGATATTGTATGTTGTCGTAGAGCTGGAGGCAGGAATGAAAGGAGTCGACACGAAAGCGCTTGGTCGACTCCTTTCATTCTTTCTCCAGTTCTACGACAATATATATATATATATATATATATATTATATATATATATATATATTATGGTTCAGTATATTCTATTGTGGCTGTGTTAACCTTAGCATTCAGACATGTTCTTGGTAAACAGTCCACTGAAGATGGAACATCTAAAATGTGACAGCAAAGATCACAGTCTGAAAAGTGTTTTCTAGTTAGTTAAAGTAACAGGAATAAATGATCTTTTTTCCCCCCAAGATATCAGTAGACCTTGGATATGCCTCAGAGTCTGTAACTCGGAGGAGGGAGGTTCCCATTTTCCTCCGAGACTCTCACTGTATCCCTGTAGACTGTTTTCATTTCATCACAGAAGCCTAACGCATTTGAGTCTTCAGAAGATAGGCTGTGAAAATGTTTGTCTTCAAAATTAATATTGACACAACCAGAATGCTGCTTGGGAGGGAATAAAAGAAACAGATACAAACTGCGGCCACGGAAACATATTTTTTTTTTAGTGCATGTATAGACATATAATTAATTTTCATGGTAACTCGCACTAAATAAACGGGTACATAAATATAATTAGTTCTTATGTTAACACATTGAATAAACTGGTACAGAGAGTTTTACGTTTGCTAGAAAATGTGGGACAAGCAAGAAGAATTTTGACCGATTCCGTCTGTCAGTAATTAAAAAAAAAAAAGTCCTCACAGTATCCTCAAGGAAGCGAATTAAGACTATTGAATGGTTATCATGTTCATATCGATTTTATAAGAATCACGGAAAAGATTTTAATGACTCTCAACGACATATCTGTATTACTAATTGCTAAAAGTAAGCTGTTGTTTACTCTCTCTCTCTCTCTCTCTCTCTCTCTCTCTCTCTCTCTCTCTCTTCTCATTTGTTATAAGACTAAATGCGTTCTAAGTGAATTCGATACAGTATAAAGAAAAGCACCTGATTATAAAACTGCAAATGATGCTTAATCAACTTCATATCTATTATTCTCTATCGTTTGAGTTTGCCCTTGATATGAAACATTTGCTATTGGAGTGGATCTGATATTGGGATATGAAAAGTGTCCTCCTACGTGGGACCTGTTTTCAAGAGTGCCATGATCAACATTCCAAAATAATGTTCCAACATTGGCACTATAGTGAAAGTGGCCCACCAACCATTGAAACGAAACAGGGAGAGTCTTCAGAAAAGCCTGATAACACTATACTCTGTGTTTTTTTTCATCTGTCCATCCGCCCTGGGGTGTTTTTGTATGGTAACACTGCGTCCCGGGCTTTAGATAGTTACGCTGTGTAAGTTTTAGGTAAATAAAAGGATATCTGGTGTACATTTGCGAACTGAAAAGTGTTTTAATAATTTTACTGTATGCGAATTACACCGTTAATATTCGAAATAGGATGTTATTATAATGGTTTGAATGTAAGCTGAATGTCTATCTAAGCCCGCCCGGATGCAGTGTTACCATACAAAAACACCACAGGCGGATGGACAGATGGAAAAAAACAGAGTATAGTGATTACTATCTTCTAAAGTTATTTAGGAAAGGAGTGTTTCTCATATAGGTTTTTATGTTAAACTCGCTCACAAGATCGATCCCGTTTACATTTGAGTTTAAACAAGTTGATATACGAGTACCAGCTCTCCTCACTAAGAAGAAGCTTTATTCCTCAAACCGTTATGGGTATGGTGACTATCCTTCTTCCGTAGTTCTTGGGGCGAGTTCTATTGGCGCTTGTATCTAAAACAGTCCAAGAAATGGGGCCAAGTAATATATTCTCTGAGAGGTTTTCAAAGTTAGTGTTTCTTTTTGATATATCTGTTACGATACAGACACCTGTCAGTATCGAAACATTTTCATTTAAGACTTAATTTCGTTGTGCCTTTCAACGGAATTTCAAAGCATTCGGTCATCGGCATAATATACAAATTAATCTATGCGTGGTCTCGTAGCTAACGCCTTTTCATCTGCAGAGCGTCGCCTTTTGTAAACCTATTTGTTTCTGGTGAATATTATTCTTAATATCGAAATGATGAATATTATAAAACAATGAAATTTAAACGAATTCATCACAACGCTTAGCCAGGGAGGAGATGGTAATTAAATTTCGTTTCAATACAAGCAATTATCCAAGGGATAATGAATGTTCAAAAAGTCATATTTATTACAGTTTAACAATGCAATTAGGGATGATGACGCAGAACTATTCGTGTACTTATTTTCATTGTCTTTGTGTTTACAGATGTTATGCAGTTATTTCTAAAACAGAATTAATTGACATACTGAACAACGGTATGAGTTTGTTCATCCTTACCCACCCACACAAACACCAACAGAACACCAACACGCATCGATGTTTCCTAGGTCTTTGGGGGCACTGTGTAGCCCTGAAAACAATGATGACAAAATGGACGTTATTTGAAGTATTGGCAAGATATCAAATATCCTGATATTGCTTTAGAGTTAGACAATGAATTGAGAGCAACAAAAAGACTTTTCCTGTTTAAAAAAAAATAAAAAAAACTTCAAAGCTGAATTGATATTCCATTAAGCAATAAATCTAAAGAAACTTAACAATAAATGTGGCATATAAGAACAAAATGACAATAATATGTATATCAAATCCGATGCAACACGGAGACGAATTTTATGTCGGTCAAACTGGCAGATCATTGGAAAAGAGAACTGAAAAGCATAAAAAAGATTTAAAATCTATTTATGAGATATTAGTGTAGTTTTTGTGCAGTTGAAGTTAATACGTTATTAGAAGGAATATCCAAACATGATTCATTCACTTTAAAAGAAACATATAAAACAAACCGACCATAAAGTGTAATTAAGTC
>NC_061105.1:20493793-20503793 GCF_015104395.2 Macrobrachium nipponense | reverse complement strand
TGTACAAGAAATCAATAAGACTCCAAGGTTTTCAAAATACTATGCTCACTTTTTATTGAAATTAATGTAAGAGGTATATTTCTTTTTTTCAGAAAACGAAATTAACACCTCAAATAAAATCCCAAAATGCATTGACCTTTTTTCCCATTCTTCCACAGTCCAAGTTAACATAGATCAATCATCCTTTGTTCCTACACATTATACAAACCCTCGGTCCTTTACATTAGGAATTACTTTCAGCGTAGGCCAGGGCTGGAATATGCTCTGCTTCCGTCTGCTAAGCGGAAAGGAGGCTACACACAACGAAGGTTCTTTTGCGGCGGACAATTTTCTCCGTCGCCCATACTTTTGTTTATAAAAAGCTGTAAAGTACTTATTTAATAAAACTATGTATAATTAGATACATTTTCTTATTGCTCCTTGTAACGGTAATTGCTTCGTAGCAAAGAAAGATAAAAGAAAGGAAAACGCATCTTCGAGAAGTTCTGCAGCACGGATGCTTTCGCGCGTGTGTTGGAAGCGCCCGTTCTCATGATGGTTCTAGAATCGGCAGGAGTTTTGTGGAATTCGACAGGCGCCGACGTGACATGTGAAACGCCGCGATTTCTGATGCAATACCTCGCCTAGATGCTTCTAAATCGTTCCGGTAATCTCGGGAGTCTGTGACGCTCGCCGTAGGCCCCACCCCCAGGATGCCGTATAAATACGACGGACGAAGTAGGTGAAGGCAGATCATCAGTTAGTCACACAGAGAGATCCTCAGTAAGAGCCACAGATCAGATTATCAGTGAGAGATCAGCAGCAGAGATCATCCGAGAGAGAGAAGAGAAAAAGGAACCGACGAAGGATCAGAGGAAAAGTCGCTCAAGAGTTGGTTGAATTCTGGTCAAGTCGTCTTCAAGAGTGGACGACCAAGTTATTTCGACGTTGGACGAGACTTCAGAGAAGAGACGTTCTGCTAGAGGTTTTGGGGAGTTCCTGCCCCTCAATTATCAAGAATAGACATTATTTTCAGCAATACGGAGTCAAGAAGACGTCTGCAATCGCTATTCTCCTTTTGTGAAGCCATCGCTTCGAGTCGCAAAACTGGCCAGCAAGTATTTGAATTACCTCACTGTTCCCCCAGTTTCACGCATTGTAAGATTTTGCCTTTTTATGTAAATAGGAGATACCATTCTGCATTTATCTTTGTTAGTAAGCTTGTAAATAAACCTTTGTTGTGTTAGTGATTCTTTCTATATTCGTATCTCCAGTTTCAACTGTTAGTGTTGAATTTTTTTTTTGTTTATTTCATATCGAACCTGGAGCGGACCTCTCTCAGAGGCCGTAACGCACCTTTTGTTTGGAAAGCAAATTATCGTTTATTGTATGAAAACTTGTGACGTGGAAGAAATTTGAAACTCGTTCATCCCAGCTTCGACGGAGTGTCAACGAGGAGCTCAGTTACTGTAGAGTTACACGCCAGTTACGAGCCAGTTACACATTTACTTGCAGTATTCTGCCAGTGAAAAAATTTGCTTATTTGTATATACAGTGATACTATTCAATTAAATACATTGCTTGTGTTAACGTAACATAATGTTCCATTTTTTTAATAGAATAAAATGATTTAGGGGTAAACTAAAGTGAGGTCAGTAGCAGGGTACAATATCGGTGAAATAGTGCTTTGGGCATAGCTTTTCCTATCTTTTAAGTAGCCCGGCTGGTAGCCCGACTACCTACCATGTCTATGGATGGAAGATCTAACCTAGTCTGTTCCGCTGAAGAGCCAAAGAGGTGTCTTTCGGATGACAGAAATTCACTATCTGTAATGATAACAGAATCCTTTGGCCAGCCAGAATCAGGCTTCCCAAAATGCGGTAACTTCATTTTAAATCGGTAGAAAATAAGTCTGCACGGTTACAATCCAACATTCACCGTTAGAAGTCGGTAATGTTCACCAAATAACTTGAATATCTTTTATTTGGCATAAAACATGATTTTCTGTGTATAAAACATAGGCTACCGGAAAATCAAAAATACATTATCATTAGTCGTTAAGTAGCAGCCAAGCATTAATAAACAGTGAAATTAACAAATAGATCAACAGTGTCAAACAACATGATTTATTAAAATAAATATTGTATTCAGTTTTTAAAAAAATCAATAACACTGGCAGCAACTACCGTCTCTCACCGTGAGTAATAGAATATAATGTACAGAAATAATTTTGTCATTTCCACCTCTCACATTGCCTTGGGGGCTATGGTGGGGTTAGAGAGTCGAGTTTCAGATGATAAAATTAATTTATTTCTCTTGTAGTTGTAAGCAACGCTGAATGATGCTCAAGGATCAAAGCATTTTGCCTAACGGCCTTAATCCCACATATTACTATAACTATCACCATGCCATTTTTTATTTGTCTTACATCGTATAAAAATATTAGGGCGTTATATCTGTCCGTCTGTCTGTCATTCAATCACGGCCAAACGGTTGGTCCGATGGGCATGAAACTTGGCAGGATTATAGTGCGGACCCCTAAGATGGTTTATAATGGGCTTTCATCCTACCTCCCCCCAACAACCCTCCGAAGGGGGTGGGGGTGAGAAAAGATTCCTTGAAACGGGGCTGGTTATGCCCCCAGTCTTATGAATATATCATACATAATAGTTAAAAAAACACTAGCGAGTCACTTATATGAAGCAGCAGATGAATTGGCTTTTAGTAAGGATTGGTAAATTGCTACATAACCAATGTATGGATTGAATGTTACATTAGTGAATAACATCTGTCACTTATACAATTCCATAGATGTACTTACCAATGTCACATGAAAATATAATATTGCTTTGTTAATATTTCTAATTAGTTTGTAATGTCAGTTTACCTCGTGACTTCTTTTCTGATACCAAGTAACCTGGGGTCTTCCAAGATCTTAACTTCTATGCCGGGGGAGCATAGTCTTTATAGTCTTTGGTATTTGCAGCCTGACATAAAACGATCATACAGCATCTCTTATCGCACACCTACTGCAAAGAGTATGGTTTTATATATCAAGAACTTTGATGACTTTGCTTAGACGGCCATTGTTGCTATAATAAATCTAGCTGTGACATATGATGGCTCTCTCTCTCTTTCTTTCTCTCTCTCTCATTTTATGGGTGGTCTGCCGAGTTCAGTGAAATTAGATTAAATCCTGTGATAGCATGCATTATCATCATTCTCACTTCCTGTGATAGCATGCATTATCATCGCTCACTCTTTCTTCATTGTAACACAATGAGTGATAAGGGCAAAGCGATCAAACATTTAATCGAATATTTAAATTCGAAAGATGACGACGATGAAATCAACGCTCAGATGGAATGCGTGTTTATGGAACCAGAGCCTGATGAAATTAATAACTTGAGAAAGCTATTCAACGAGTATTTCAGTGAAACCGCCAGTGTAGATGATGCCGATTGCTCTGAAACAGACAGTGTACATGATAGGTGAATATTCAACTCATAACACTGACGTTCAGTATAATACAATGATGATTAGTGACATGGATCACAATGAGACTTCATATCATGATACTGTAACAATTAGTGATAGTGATGAAGATGAAAAGGATTATGATGATCATAATGATACAATCACTATAAGTGATAGTTATGAAATTTATGAGAATACAGTAAATAATAGCGACAGCGATGAAACCTAATGTGAAGAGGTTGATTAGAAGCTTTTCAAATAAAATGTTACATGAAATAAGTATGTAAAAATCATATTGAGATTTTTTAAAGCAAGTGCAGTATAGCTTTATGCAATATTCTTACTTGAAATAATATATCTAAGTTTAAAGTTGAGATTTTTTTTGTACTTATTCTTGAAGGATTAATTTGAAACTGAAATGAAGTTTACTTCTAGATAGACAGGTGAGACATGATTAGAGGGGCTTTTCAAAAATTACGTTACGCCTTAGGGTGGGAGGTGGGGCGGTTATGGTTAGGTGCTATGAGTGTGACATTGGGGAGGGTGTGCAGTCATACGTTACATAAAGTTTTCAGATTTTTTACCTTTTATTAAGTAACACGTAAAGGTAAACAATTCCAGGTAGTATGCTACTCTTTAATGCATTATTGCATTAAAAAGGAAACATACTAATCTGGGGGGGTTGAGGTACTACCTGATGTTACACAACTTTATAGGGATGGTCTGGACATGTGTTATTAGGCGTGACAAAGGGTGGGGGTCAAAAGTTACCTTATAAAGGATTACGTAGTTTTTAAACGGCCCCTTATCCCCTGTCACTTGACATTGACAGCCATAGTTTTCAAATAATTAATGTGATGCTTGATTTTATCATTAATTTTTGTAGTGATGTTAATGTGCTTTCAAAGGATTTTCAAGTCCCCATTCTTTTCTGGTGATAGAAATTCATTTCTCGCTGAATCATCCTCAAGGATTCCAGTACTTGGCCTAATGGCCTTAATCCTATGTGCTACATTTACAAAATATTTTCTTTTATTTAAGCTGCAGGCTTTCATCATACCAGTCGTTGTGAAAAGAGAAGAGAAGGAAAGACAGAACACATTTGCCTTAAAAGAAGTGATAGATGTCTCCTGAAGGCAGAGGGGTCATAGGAATCAGGGAAAACAACAGTAATCTGAGGGTTCCACAGCCTAGAAGTTGCGGGAAAGAAACAGTTACTGTACCATTCAGTTAGAGGGTTGCACTGTTCCACACTGTACCTGTGTGAGGCTACAGTCTGGCAAATGCAACGCAGTCTTGGTAGGGTCTCCGGCACCCTTTCACCATTCCTTAATTTCGGGTGACCGGTTCAGAAGCTGGCTTGCTAGAATGCCTGGCGATCGTACTAAGGCTCGTTGTATGATATGTCACGAGAGCGTCAGTGCCGAGATATCTTCAATCAAGCTGACCAGGATGGACTCTCTGATGCAGCTGCATTTGCAACTGTATTGTTTCTGGTGTTCTTAGCACAGCACAACTTCCCATTTAGGTAGGCTAATCATTTTGAATACTGATAATTATTTTTCATTACTGAACAGGGGCACCGAGAAGGGTCCCATTTTCAACTAAATCAAAAATATATGAAACTAGCTGGTTACCCGCCCTACGGGCGGGTCCCAGCTAGATTGGTCCATGTAACCCAGAGCATAGTTTATGAAAAGAAAATAGATAAATCAATCCACAATTGAAAACAGTACCTCGACCTGAATTGTGAGGAATACAAATTTGACATGACAAAGAACATCTTTGAAAATGAATATCAAAATGAAGCATCTTTCTTCTCACTAATACCAACTCTGTCTCTGTCTCTCTGTCTCCAAACAACCGCTCTTCTCTGTCTGTCTGTCTCTCTTCCTCTCTCACTTTTTCCATCTTTCTCCTACCTAACACACTTTCAACTCTATCTCTCTCTCTTCCTTCCCCTCTCGCTCCTTTCTCTTACTCTTTCCTCTCTCTCGTTCCTTTCTCTTACTCTCTCCTTCTTTAACTCTCTCTTTCTCTCTCCAACAATTGACTCTTACCCTCTTTCTTCTCAGTAATGCCAACTCTCTCTCTCTCTCTCTGTCTTTTTTCCCTCTTTCTTCTCCCTAAAACCCCTTCTACTCTCTCTCACTTCCTCTCCCTCTCATTTTCTCTCTGTCAACCCCCTTCTAAAACCATCCTGTTTGATGTCATTGATATTTACCCTATAGCATTCTTTTCCAAATGATAAGTCATATGTATACAGAAATATGTAAAGTAACTAAGTCTACGGGCATAGCCAGCCCCGTTTCACGGGCAGAACCAGCTCTGTTTCAGGGAATCCCTTCTCACCCTTCGGAGGGGGGGAAGTAGAAATTTTGGGGCGACCTTCCCGTTGTAGAAACCCATCTCCGTTCCGAATCTCAGTCCCGTCAGACCGACGGCCCGGGCGCCCATACCAATCATACATACATACATACATACATACCCACATTGCCAAATATGTAATAGATATCACGAGATCTGTGTTCTCTTTTACGCCAATTACGAAAACTAAAATCGTGATACTCAGATGACATTGGGAAAGAAGAAATATGCATCCCTTGCACAGATGCTGGGAAATAATTTTCTTGGGTGACTGACAAGTAAATTAAAAGCCAGTGAATTCAGTATCATATTGGATGAGACCACTGACTGTACGACAAATAAAGCATTGTCACTGGTTGTTAAATTCTTTGACCAAAGGGAAAATAAAACAAAAACTGCAATGCTAGATAATATTAATGTGTTTGATGGGAATGAGGTTGGGTCTTCAGGGGGAGGGGTTGTATAACTTGTTAATAAAAAGTCTGGAATCGCATAAAATACCACTCGGAAACCTAATAAGCCTCGCAGCAGATGGAGCCTCAAACATCATGGGGAACATCAATAGTCTGACAAGTAGGCTGAGACAAGCCTGCCAGGAATTGTAATTTTCAAATGCATATCGCACAGTATTCACCCTTTATTCAAGTGCAGCAGCTAATACTCTACCTCAATGCTGTGAGGACTGAATTCATAATGGGTAACATCTTATGCCATAGTGCTAAAAGAAAATATGAATTCAAAGAATATCAATTATTTTGTGAATTGAAGGCCCAAAAATTCTTCACCCTTGTGCTACTCGGTGGTTATCCTTAGAAAAAACAGTAGATAGAGTAAAACAGCACTAGGGGCACTGCAACTTTAACAAAATCTGGTTGGAGAAGAAATTAAAATCGGTGCAGGAAATTCAAAGAATGTTGCATAACAAATACATTTTTGAATATTTAAGTTTCCTTCAATGTGTATTGGCAAATTTTAATGGTATAAATGTAATATTTCAGTCACAAGGCCCAACCATTCATCTCCTAAACCTTAAGGTTTGTGAAGTGTATAAAACTCTTATTATATATGTTACACAGAGGCAATAGTGAAAGTTGTTAGTTTGAATGATATAGTTCCATCAAATACCTCCAATCATAAACCAATTAACCAAATTTACCTTGGGATGGCTTTGATTGACATGTTCAGTAAGCCTCAGTATCAGGAGGGTGCTAAAATATCCATAATTAGAAATAGGTGCAGAAATGCATGCAAATTAAGAAACGGTTTGACTTGAACTGCAGACTAGAATTCTGTGTCATACTTACAGCCAAAGAGTATCTTGGACAACAGCGTAAGAAGAACAGTTCCATCACTAAATGATTCGATAAAAAAAGTTCCTAATATTGCTAGCAATTATATTCAAAAGCTTGATTTCCAATGGCGGGACATCCCTTGGCACACATTTCCAGAGGAGATTAAGATTTAGGAAATGCAGGAAAATGCTGAAGCTTTTTGTAATAAATATTTAATCACCATTGAAGATAAATTCGGGATTCCAAATACGAATATCTTAGAAAATTTGCATTAGAAGTGCATTCGCTTCCATGCACGAATGCCGATGGTGAGTGTCTGTTTTCGCAGTAAAATTTGATAAAGAGGAAAGCAAGAAATTCATTAAAACTAGAGAATATAAGATCTTTGATTCATTTGAAGGACAGCCAGAAAATGAATGAAAAATTTGAGCCAACAAAGGAAATGCTAATGTGTAAAATAGTTGTTTTTGAATTAAGAGGTATAGTGATTTGATATTTTATTATTTCATATGACATATGTTTTGTTATTGGTCTATTTCCATGTTGTATATAGTTATTTAATAAATTGTATTTTGCTTGAAATATTAGTTTTTATTAAATCAATGAACACACTAGTGTCTGCAAAAATTTTGTATTTAAACTTTTTTTTTTGTGAACGAGCAAAGAAATCTGACGGAGAATTGGGAACAGAGCTTTGTCCAGCACTGGCGTAGGCTGGAAATCAGTAGTAGAAGAATAACAACAAGGCAGTTAGGCAGTAACTGCTTGTCCAATAGTCAAGAGTCCCTCTCGACTGGACGTATACATTCCACTTTGTCTTCGGTCGTCGTAGTGATCAGACGTGCTTCCACTCTCTGTCCCATTGTTGTCGTACAAAGTTCCAGAACTCTCTGAGATCTGCCTTTTTCTCTTTGTTTATGATTATGTGTTTTCTTTGTCTGTTTTAATTTTTGCAACATGCAAACCCAGGAATTAAATAAGCCTAAGCCACGCATTCTCTCAACGCATTTGCCCTGGAGTGGGGGCAAGAAGTGTGGTAGCTTCTGCTCAAAGGTTGGTGTGGACACTCATGTCCTCTGTGTAAAGTGCCACGGGCATGAGTGTTCAATTGATAATCCATGTGATACTTGTGTCTCTTGGTCAGCAGAGCAGTAGTGGAGGTATGAGGGAAGGAAGCGATCTCGGGGGAAGTCTTCCAAGGCTCTGTCGGAGGGTTACACACCTCCGACGACTCCGTTGGTGGCTAATCCCTCGTCTTCCTTCCACCCACCGCGTAACCTTCCTCGCCTTGCTGTTTGTCCTTCGTGGGAAATGTCTTCCTCCACTGCTTCACTTGATTCATCAAGCGTAGAAGGGGAGGGTGGGGGGTGTGAGGCACACTGACTCAGAGTTGTACTCTGGGGCTTCTGATCACTCCAGAGGGGATCTTTCCCCTTTGGGGCGAGTAGGACTTCCTCCCTCTCACCCGACTTTTCCTCCCTCATGTGTGTCTGCCTCCGCAGTTGGGGATTTGCACCAGGCTTAGCTAAAATTGGGGTTGCCTGGTGTCCGATCTCTAAAGGAACTGATGCATAATTTTTTGTCAGCCCGTCACTCGTGGGGCAGTTGCAGGGACGACGATGACTCTGTCTGTAACAGGTTATGTGGCACCACTTCACCTGGCGTATATGCAACACATAACCACGGTACCACCTTTGGTGGTCATGTCATCAGTGCCACATACTTCAAGGGCAGACCCATTTCTGCCCCTTCCTCCTCCTCCAGGTTATGTGGTCCTCTCTCGCCCAGCTACTTACGATAGGCCCCAGAGACCATCCCTACTAGACCTTCCACCTGTCTCCGTGCCCATGCCTGCTGCTGTACCAGTCCCTGGCCGTGTGAGTGCTGCTGTGGTGTCGGTTCGCAGGGTCCCAGCTGCCCTGGCGCCTGCTGCTTCGGCAGCCACTTCAGTGCCTCCTTGGATGGGGGATCTGATCTGAAATCCAAGAAGAAGCGTAAGGTGTCATCATCTACCTCCCCGTCTTCTGCCACCTCCTCCACTTCTTCCTCTGAGGCCTCCCTGCCGAGGAAGAAGGTTGTTTCCCCACACCCCCTCCCTGGCCCCAACAAGTCTCGTGATGGGATTTCTAACAGTCTGTCTTGCCCCCTAGGGGCACACGGGTAGGGAACAGTAGGAGTTCAGGCTTCAACTTGTACTTCTACACCTAGTCTGGAGGTTCTGCCTCTAGGACTGGGACCGTCTCGGGTCCTCGTTTGCTAGTTTCCCCGAGTGCACTCAAATCTACCAATGACCATGCAGCTAGAGTTGGTGATGCTGAGTCCATTCACCATCACGACTCAGGCACAGTGCAAAGGAAGGGGGTGAGTCGCTCAGGTGACTCACGCCTTGCCAATGATCACTTGCGTAGCGGTCACTCAGCTCCCAGCATTGATGTGTCAGTTTCACGAGACCATGCGTGCGGTGAGACCAGTAGGACGTCCCACATTGAGTCCTCTAGAGAGGTTTCAGCCTCTACGAGGACTGGGACACTTCGTGGCGATGGTACTCGCTCTCGTCACGCAGGTTGACCATATACTTCACCCGATCGTCACTCACACCGGGTACTGGCATCGCATAGCACTTCTCCTGACATGCTTGAGAGTTGTTCCAGTTCTCGGAGGAGCTTTTCTCCACAGGGAGAGTGCTCCTCTAGACCTGTGTATCGATCATCACCGCGGGTTGTTCATTGATCGCGACCCGCTCCTTCTGTTAGTTCTGCTAGCAGACTGAGCGGGAGCATCCAATCTTCCTCACCTGTCCCTTCAACTTCCTTGGGATACACCGTGAGGGGCGAGGCAATCAGGGGGAACCACGGGGAGTGTTCTTCCCAGGGTTCAGCCATGAG
>NC_061105.1:20482584-20493293 GCF_015104395.2 Macrobrachium nipponense | reverse complement strand
CCACATTTTCCGTTGAAGAGAAAAAACATTGATATCGGTTTCGTTGGTTCATTCCTTCCTTATGCTTTGTTTGCTTCTTATTCTCAATAATAATAAAATTATTTTGAAGTATTACTTGTTAATATCATCCTTATTATTATTGTTATTATGTAACATTAATAGAAATTACTATTATTATTATTATTGGATTATTATATTATTATTATTATTATTATTATTATTATTATTATTATTATTAATTTTATGTTTTCTTTTTTTATCACATACGACAAATGTTTGTATAACAATAATAATTCAGTGATATAATGACAAAGATAATTAGTTGAGTGACTAAAAGCCGTAGAGGCGACGACATATTGCCATTAAAGGGTATTGATTACGTTCCTTAAATTATTCTTTCTGGAAAGAAAGGGGGAAAACTCCTCCCTTTGAAATGAATGAATGTTTTACCTTTACTTTCTTTTTCTTATTTGCTCTTTTTGTTTCTGCTACATTCCCTTTTTGGTTTGTTTTTATTCGTAATTGAGATATTATGCTTTCATGACTATTTGTTTTTTCTAATACATAATTTCAAGATATTTTCCAGTTGAAGATGGTGTTGTTGATTAATTTATGATCAACAATCCTGCAATATTATTATTATTATTATTATTATTATTATTATTATTATTATTATTATATTATTATTATTATTACTATTATTATTATTATATTCAGAATTTTCATGTGGTAAAACAGGAAAACAATATATTAATAATATTAATTACAGCTTTATATATAGTGACATAGTAATGACAATAATTAGAATAATAGCGGTAGTTGCTATTACGAATATAAATTTCAGCATCACGTGACGTTTCGACCTTTTCGGAGGTCATTGTCGGACGAGTAGTTATTTATAGCGGCTCGGACCTACAGTAGCATTCTCATTGTAATCTATATTTTTCAACAGCCGAACAGGTAATTACTCAAAGTTTTTTTCATAGAAATATTTTTCATATGTGCATCTCCCAACTCCTTTTTTTATACTTATTTTCACAGCCGAACAGGTAATCACTCAATGTTTTTTATAGAAACTTTTTTCATTTGTGCATCTCCCAACTAATTATTTTATACCACTAACATTTGTCTTGTCCATTGTTTTTCCTTTTAGCTTCACAGGTTTCTTTGTAAAGGGAACTTAACATCAAAATAAGATGCATTAAATAAAACTATTAAAGATTTTAATTTTCAGGATTAACAGTGCTTTCAGTGGAATAATGAATAAAATACATTTTTATTTTTGAGTAATAACAGTGCTTTTATTGGAATAATGAATAATATACATTTATCGAAACTGCTACAAACTTACCAATGGTTAAAATGAATAGAATAAATAAAAATTACAAATAATGTGTATGGCTTTTAAGTACTGTAATCTATCTAAATTTTCATTGTCGTCTGGGAGTTTTTTTAACCATTCATTAACAATTGCAAAATTGTTTAGTACTTCCAGGGATAATGCCGCATAAAGCATGTTGTAGTGTTAGTTCATAATCATTTTCCTCATTTTTTTTTTTTTGTTTGTTCATAAGACGAGATCAATTTGGATGAACAACTGACATTCGTAGTTGAAATGTGCGTTGCCAGCCTTCAACCAAATTATTGTTCGTGGTATTCCTAGCAATGTCTTTTCTCGTACATTCCATATGGAGATATCAAATTGTGGGCGTCATCGCCTGAATTAATTATATACGTCTATGACATCATTCTTTGGAACGAAAGCCAGTGCTGTAAGGTTTTTGATTAGAAAGCATTCCTTGGCTCATTATATAAGTTTTGTAGGCCACATGTCTGAATATTTCTCCAGAGGCATTGCGCAAAGTGGGAAAAACGACCTGAAGTATGAGAATTAGGAATTTTTTTTTTCTACGCTACTTATTGCTGTTTTTATAAATCAATAGTTATTGAAATTGAGTCTATAGAACGCTTTTCTTTAAGTTCAGAAAATATCGCAACGTATGTTTTTTTATTTTTGAATTTTGTAATGCAGTGCACAAATGGAACCGTTGATTTTCTCCAAGGAGAGCATGGATGGTGTACAGTTGATGGTGTTCAGGAGCACTATCGAACGTTCCGTCGCAAAACCAGTGCATACTTTTCGCCAATAAATCGAGATTACCGTCAGTTGACAGTATAATGATGTTATCTTCTTCGAATAAAACGAATCTCTCACCTCTTAATGAAACCCTAAGTTGGTCTTTACTTCTAATTTCCTTTGTCTTCTAATCACTCTGCTAAGACTTTCTTTTTGGGGAAGAGAACCAGTTGCTTCTAATGGAAAGTCAGATATGCAGTTCTGAACTATTGTACTAAACAATTCTTCAGTATTAGTGGCTCTAACCTTCATCTCCTGTACTGTCTTGTGTACAGCAGCTCTACTGGTGTCTGGTGGGTGAGAATTTGGCAGTGGATCACCTTGTAATGCATATCATTCACTGTATTACGTCGCCCTCCACATCTTCCTCTTTCTTCGCATCTCCAGTAAGTAATGTCATCTCTCCTTTTTCTTCGTATCTCCAGTACGTAATGTCATCTCTCGTTTTGGTAACTGTATATGTATACCCATTTTGCAGGAGCTTCCTTTCACCACTTTTAGTAAAAGTGAACTCCATGGGCTATAATAAAAAAAGAAAAAAAGTCTACTGAGCAAAATGTTGTTCTTCTTTACTGTTGGGATATCTTCTCTCTTACAAATACTCTGATGAATAACTTACTTAAAACTTTTGTATTTTTAACAATATAAATTTTCCATTTACAACTCTCTTAATTACCTGATTGACTGTTAACAATATGCATGTTTCATTTAACAACACTCTTAAGTAATTACCTGGTTGGCTGCTTAACCGCCTTTTGGACACAAAGGCTGTTCGATGAAATATCTGTTAACCGAAAAGTCTGTTAACCGAAAAGTCCATTAACCGAAAAGTCTGGTAATGAAAATTCCGGAGAACAAACATCCTGGGACAGTGCAAGTGCCAGACATTCGCATGCTATATGGTTTCTGGTCTCGTTTTTCACATTGCACTTCCTACATTTGGGTGAGGATGAGATGTTATTTCCATCTATTGTTCTTTGGATATATATCGTTCTTAGGGCCTGACCTTGTGCGGCTGTTAGCATTCCTTCTGTTACCTTCTTGAGTTCTCCCCTCTGTAGCCATTGACATGTTTCATCACTGGCCACTTCTTTAGTCTGTCTATTGTACTGCCCGTGCATTGGTTTGTTGTGCCATTCTTCCATTCTGTTTGTCATTCTCTTGTGTCTGTATATTTCCGGGTGTTCGTCTACTTTCATCAGTCCTTCTTCCCATGCAATCATGAGCCATTCGTTTTCACCGGTTTTCATATATATTGTCCCATTGCGCTGGTCTCGATGTTGACACAGTCCTCTATGCTTAGTAGTCCTCTCCCTCCTCCCTTTCGTGTTATGTATAGTCTGTCCGTATTTGCTCTTGGGTGAAGTGCTTTGTGTATTGTCACGTGTTTCCTAGTTTCCTGGTCAGTGTTGCTGAGTTCAGCCTTCTTCCACTCCACTACTCCTCTGCTGTATCTGATTACAGGTAATGGCATGTATTTATAGCTTTCATCATATTTCTGGCGTTGAGTGTTGACTTGAGGATCGCCTTGAGTCTCCGCATATATTCTTTCCTGATCATGTCCTTCATCTCTTGGTGTCTTATATCATTGTCACTTTGTATTTTTGTATATCGACCAAGGCACATTTTTCTATTCCAAACTCTCTCCTGATGTCCCCAGATACAATTCTTACAGTCTGGATTAGGATATCTATTTCCTAGATGATCTAACCATACAGCTTGACATCTTCATGAACATCAGATGGTTAATTCTGTTGCCTCTTTTCTTGAGTTGGTACCCAGCATCCATCTTCTGCAATACTTTTCACCTGAGAATCGTGGCTACTACAAAGAGTAGTAGGGACAATGAGTCTCCCTGTAAGAGCTCTCTCCTGATCTTAACCTTTGCTATTGTTATTCCAGAGCCTGTAAGCTTTGTATTCTAGTTGCGCATTGTATATTTCAGGAAGCTGATGGTGTTTTCCTCTGCCCCATATATTAGCCATGTGTTTGGTATCATGTCGAAGGCTATCTTATAGTCTATCCATGCCATGCTTTGGTTGGTTTTCTTTCTCTTACCGGTCTTTTGCAGCCTTTTTGTTGGTGGGGGATGCTGTTTGTATCCTCTAGGTAGTTGTATAGTCTTTCGCTGATGATACCTGTTAGTACCTTCCCCATTATTGGTAGGCAGGTGATAGACCTGTAGTTACTGGATAAATTTCCCTTACTCTTGTTTTTCTGGACTAAGGATATTCTTCCTTTAGTAATCCATTTGGGCGTATGGTGATTTGGGATACAATGCTGGAGTTGTAGAGCCTTGAAGTTTTTGACCATGTATCCATGGACCTCATCGGGACCTGAGGCTTTCCAGTTGGGCATTTTCTTTAGTTGGTGTCTGACTGTGTCTGTCGTGATGTCAGTGAATCTTTGTCTTATTCTCCCTGTTTCTTCTGCCTTGACTTCCTGAAGCCATGTTGCATGTTTGTTGTGTGATACCGGATTGCTCCATATGTTTTCCCAGAGTCTCTTATTTGGTTCGGCTTCAGGAATTTCTTGGTGGTTGTCTTCCCCTCTTTCTGGTTGGTTCCGAATAGTTTGTTCTGTTAGTATCCCTTATTCCTGTTCATGTACTGTTGGACCTTGTGTGCTTTGGCCTTAAGCCTTTGTTTTGCATCTTCTATTTTGTTGTTTAGTCCCCTCTCCAGTACTTTTATTTCTTGTTCATCCATTGTCTGATCTTTTCTACCCATTCCGTCCTGTCTGTTACTTCGTCGGTGTTTCTTCGCATGTCATTGTTTGATACCTCATCATCCCTCTCGTCTTCTGTAGCATCGTCTCTCAGTTCGTCTTCTTGTCATTCGTTGCCGTGTGTCATTTCCCTTTCCTGTTAGGGGAGAGCCATTTCTTTTTCTTTATGCTCCTTACTTGGTCTGCCAGCCTCTGCTCTGTTTGGGGGGTGTAATTCCTCTCATTCCAGATGTTGACCAACCCTCTTCTATATCCTCTCTCCGTCTGGTTGCTTCTGATGTAGCATTTCCATATTTCCTTATTTTCTTCTCTTGTCCATTTCTCCCTCTGGTTTGCCTCTGTAGCTCCAGTCTCTGGTTGTTGGTTACTATCGTTGCGGTGGTCAGTAGCTGGATGACGACCTCCAAGTACCTGACCGTCTTCCCCAGAGGTTCCATTTACGCCGTTGTCGTTTAATTCTGCATTTCTTTCCATCATTGCTGAGTTTTGCTATTTAACCCATTTACAGCTGAGTAGACAGGTGAAGATCCTTTCCTAAGGAATCAAAGCCGAGGAGAGCGGTCACCCATCCAACGACCGACCAACCCCAATGTTGCCTAATCAGTCAATTGACAACCTAACCCACTCTGCCACTGCGCCACATATTATTATTATTATTATTATTATTATTATTATTATTATTATTATTATTATTATTATTATTATTATTATTATTATTATTATTATTATTATTATTATGTGAAATGCGTGTATTTAGATTCCCACTCATGACGGTTCCAACGATATCTTAGTTTTATATTTAGGACTAATAACTTAGCTAGAATTTAGCGAAAACTGAGACACAAATTATAGATAAATATTTCCGTAGAAGCTCTTGCCGTTTTCTTCTCTCTGCTGTCAAGCTTTTGAATTCTGTACCTGCTCATGTTTTTCTGGACTCCAACGTTTTTCCCTTTTCCTTCTCTTTACTTCTAGTTATATGGCAACTCTTCCTTGGCTTTGCATTCTCTTTTGAAATATTGGGCATTGACGGTAAATATCCAAAGTCGACATCTAAACAGTGGTTGTTGCTGGGTATGAGAGTCCGCACATCATAGATAGCTTCGACCAGGTCCTTTCCTTATATTGACCGTCATCCAGAGTAAAATATATAGACATGTTTCACGTTAACAGACGTACAATAATCATCAAATAACAAAAATATATATTTCTTACATTTACTATAAGATCAATCTGTGGCTGAGCGGATAGCGAGCTGGGGTTGGGGAAAGCCCGTGAGTATTGCACCCTCACTTCGTGTGAAATTGCACATGAATAGAAAGTTTTCACTTTCTAGATTCACCCTTCCTGGGGAGAAGGAAGAATTTTTATTTTCGTTTTTCTACGTTGAAACTCTCTCTCTCTCTCTCTCTCTCTCTCTCTCTCTCTCTCTCTCTCTCTCTCTCTCTCTCTCCAAAAGAAACCACACACGTCAGACCCAATATTTTGTGGGCATTAACTTCCTTTCCTGTCCTCTTCATGTCTTGCCTCTGTTCCTCTTTAATCCCCTCAAGTGCCTGCCCGCGCGCCCACAAGAAGAAATAAAGCATTCAAATGTCCACATTAATCCCATTTTTGGGGACGACAATTGGATGGGCCTAATGCCTCCCAAAGTGACACTGGAACGGACAGGTTGTCTTCAGCCAGGGTGGTCCTAATCCTGGGTGTATTCCAGCGCCTCCGAGGCGAAGACTTTCCCGGCGACGCCAAATGAAAACGTTGAGAGAAAACGTTTGAATTTCATTAAAATGTTCATCAACAATTCGCCAGCCGAGGAATTATTGTATCTAACTGAATCCCATTTCATTTTCATTCCGGAACAGGTCACAAGTGTTTTACGTTGTTTTTGCTGATAATTGACTGAGGAGATGTTTTTTTGAACTATTGTTTGAAAGAATTTGAGGACGGAATAGGTAGGAAACTTTTGATAATGACACTGAGAAATTTTACATAGACTTTTTAATCTTTATTTCCCCTCCATGCCCATTTCTTTTGCTGCCTAACCTTTCTAGCTCTTACCTTGAAGGGGGGGAGGCATTTCTCCCAATTCCACCTCCAGATCCTTGTGGCTCATGGCCTACATTTTTTCAATCTCTTTATCTTGCGGTCCAATTGCTCCAACTCACTTTTTTCACTGTCTTAAGCGCTACATGGTCGAAAGTGCCGCGGTGATTGCTTAATAGCCCATATATATATATATCTATATATATATATATATATATATATATATATATACTATATATATATATATATAATATATATATATATATATATATATATATATATATGTATATATATTATATATATATATATATATATATATATATATATATATATATATATATATATATATATATAAACTTCACCGGATGTGAGCAAAATTCGATGTCTATGAAAATCAAGCTACTTGTCACACCATCAGAATCTCATGGCTTAGTATTAATTAACATGATTTACTTTCGGAAAGAATTCCATGAAATATAATGAAGCCAAAGACGAAAGGATAAAAATGCGGGGGCATTTGCTTCCTTTTTCTTTCATTCATTACTGATGAGATTGTTGCAACTTTTGCAACGAGTCTAGGTTTTTAGAGTGATTCATCCACCCCAGAATTATTGCATTCAGTGAAATG
Source organism: Macrobrachium nipponense (assembly GCF_015104395.2). Classification (NCBI taxonomy): domain Eukaryota; kingdom Metazoa; phylum Arthropoda; class Malacostraca; order Decapoda; family Palaemonidae; genus Macrobrachium; species Macrobrachium nipponense. Next base: position 20,485,758 of record NC_061105.1, on the reverse strand, counting down.
AAATTGCATTACTGTCTCTCTAATGCTCAAGCGATGGGATGAATCTGTAATGTCGCGTCGGCGTCATATTTATGAAAATGATGGATGTTTACTGCTTGTGAAAGGATGACAGGGGAGGTGGAAGAATATGATTGGGAGCTACGTTCTCGCAGGAAAGGAGTCGCACATTTTGCGTCTGACCAGAAGTCAGTGGTAGGAAATATAATTCGCTTAATTAATTACAATTATTTCTGCAGACACGTCATCAGATCCAGCTTCCAATATTATGATACCAATTTAATCAGAATATGATTTTAGAATTGCAGTCTTGGAAACAAGTGGGAAATTATAATGATACTAATGAAAATAAGATGACAAATAGGCAGACGTTTCATTTTTATTAGATGTACCACACAAAACAACCACCCTGGAAAAGTGATATTTACCATCATCAGCTGCGTCAAAGACTGATGCACTAGGCCGGGAGAAAAACTGAATTGTTGCCAATAAACGTACAAACCCGAATATTATCAGGAATGCCACCATTACCAAGGGCCCTAAAAACGATGTTCAACAAAATCAGAACGACTTACAAAGATGACATTCTCTCGTATTGTCAAAGGCCAACGCAGAAGATTTAATTACCTGGCAAATACTTCATACGCAGGAAAAATGCAAACTAATAATATACACGAATACCTTCGAATACCTAGCTGATATTTTTCAACTTTGTGCTCGAGTGATTACATGGATGCTCTCTTTCTAATTTCCGCTCATCGTCAGCAGGAAACAGTTGTTCTCTTGTTACATTATTACACATGCAAAGAATGTTATGCGAAATTAATTCAATAAGGTAAATGGTAAAATGGGCATGTAGATAACTATGCATCCTCACCACTTTGTGACCCCACATCAAATATGTTTATGACAGAGAGAGAGAGAGAGAGAGAGAGAGAGAGAGAGAGAGAGAGAGAACCCCTATTGTAATTTTTGTAAACTGTACTGTGTTCTTTTGCATAATTCCTCAGATGATTGGCGCGAGTGCTGATCCAGTATGTGTTTGTTGGATACACTAAACCCCAAACTCCCTCAGAGTCGGGACGCCGAGGAGCGTCAGCAGAAGGCAGGGGAGTTTATTATCTGATTAACTGAAGCCTTTGTGACGGCTCCTCCTCAGACTTGTTTTGACCTCATAATTGGTCTTCGAGTTCGACCTCTTCAAGCTTTGTTTTGGTCTTTCTAGAGTTGTTGGTTTATCTGTGTTGGTACATTGGTATAGTCTGACTCTCTCTCTCTCTCTCTCTCTCTCTCTCTCTCATGACATGTGGAAAGGGATTCTAATTATTCTTTAACTTCTTATTTGATAGCAGTTAATCAGATGGCAGTGGGTGGCCTATTTCCGAAAGTTTATGAAAATCCAAAAGCATCTACAATCGTTGTTCCACCGCCAGGTACCTTAATTCGTTTCCTTGGATGGGTTACATCAGGCCAGTACACATATTTTTTCTTTCTAGGGGTTGAAGGTCTTTTTTCCCAAAACTTGACCTTTTCTTCTACAGATGTTATTGCATATATAGGTATATACAAGATGAAGTACTTGAAAATGTTATTTTAGTTATATTAAGAAGAGAATTGGGTATGCTGTCTATCCCCTTCTACCCGATTAGATGTTATTCAAAGTACTGACTTTGATTAACAGAATTTCACTTAAGATCATTTACAAATATGGTGGCCTATATCATATTCCTATCATCACTATTATCAGTAAATTTCCCCTAACTGATCAATTCACTACAGAATTGTATGTTTTATCTACAACTGCTTTCGTCAGTAGATATACTTTCATCTTATTGTTTAATATGTCTTTCAGAGAGTCATTCACTTTCTTTATGTAACTTTTCTCTTGTGATAGTAATCATTTCTTCATCGAGGTTCTTTCATGTTGGCCTATGCTGCAAAGGTACTCTATTCCATCAACCACACTGGGTTCTTGTTCTGACTTTCTCGTCACTCTCCCCTTTTCTTATATCAGTCTAGTTTCCATTCAGGTGCTTCTATCCTCTCCAACCAGACTACTTCCCTCGCATAACTGCAAAGTTTATCCCGATCTCTCCGCCGACCGCCCGAGGCAAAAACGCCCAATTTAGAGCAGTTGCGCGGGGCTAAGATCCCCGAATGGACTATGGAAATCGGCCTCATTGGCGTCATTTCATCAAATAGGTGAAACAAGGCGATAAAACGCGAGGCTATTATTCGACTGCCTGAAGCCCAGTCCCATTTGCCCAGTTTTATTCTCGACCGAGTAGGAATTTTGATGACGTGCAAAACGCCTGTTCATTGACATTTTCTTCTTTTTTCCTTTTTCGTTCCTCAAAATTGTTTTCTCTCTGTCTAGCCAGAACTGTTTTAATCTTCGGTTCCAAAATAGGTTCCTTTTTCTCAATTGTGTTTTCCGGTTTCTATGAATTTGCTTTATGTTAATTTAATGACTTCCTTGAGTCGGTAATTTTGTAGGGCTATTGTGTTTTGAGACATATATAATAGCACCTTGATTGGATCACATCAGAATCTTTTCTTGGAGCTTTTTATTAGAGTAAATCGGTTTTTGAAAACATATCTGATGAATAAAGTCCATGACATGTAGTTGCAAGGAGTTCTTCTCGAAGCTGGGTGTTTGCCAGAAATAAGACCATCGAGTCCCAAAGTGCAGTAAAACGACGAAGACATTTCCCCTTTGATAACCCCTCACCTCAGTATGCATTAGGAGTCCTTCGAACTCTTCTCCAGTTTTTTCTCAGGAGAATTCACGAAAGAGGCGATCTGGAAGAGAATTCGATTTAACCAATTTTATCACGACATTAATGTCATCAAGCAGACGACAGCCCTATTGCTTTGCAACTAAGTGAAGTGTTGAGGGTGTATCACACAATGTATGCAAAATACTTCAGAGACTGCCTTTTTCAAGATTGTAATAAAAATTTTGTATCTGTCAGTCGTGGAAAGTGCCCCATGAATAGCGCATGCAATTATTTCTTTGAGTCGAATATTGCTTTCCTTGAAATAAGTAAAAGGTTCATTAAAAATTGGGTCCTTGATCATCTATGAATCTCATATATGTTAATAGAATCACTTCATTATCTCTTAAGGTCGATTCTTTGGGTTGAAGGGCAGAATGTTTTGCTTGCAAATTAGCTA
>NC_061105.1:20445084-20475084 GCF_015104395.2 Macrobrachium nipponense | reverse complement strand
AATCCCCAATTACATCTCTCATAGGAAAAGGAAGAAAAATAATAAAAAAAAGGATAATCACAAATAAGCTTCCCCATCACAAAACACTTAATACATGTATAATACGCATAACCCCCTGCATTTTTTCCCAAGAAATGCTCCATATAAAGTTACGGAACTTCTCAACATCGCAACTTTATCGACTCTTACCCATGCGCTTTCATGAAATGCTATTGTCAACATTTCCAGATATTGCGAAAATTCTGATCAATCATCATCAGAGGAAAAAAGTCAGCACACGGCTCATCACATCGCTTGTCAGCAGAAAAATTCACCTGCGGACGTGTGCTCAAACAGCAGCACAAAATGTCCAGTCAGACACACAAGTTTGGAAACTCATGATTCTCAAAAAAACGTCTGTACTGGCACAGAGTAAGCGCATTTCACAAAATTAACTCCAGGATATGACTAATGTGTTCAAACATTTGTCTCAAAGAATTAACTCTCAACATGACACTGCCCAATTATATGCCTCCAAAATAACACACTTGTGAACATAAAAAAATGCACACACCTCCATAGGACTCATAATGCAGTAATGCCATTCGCCTCCAAATAGTCACGAAACCAAAGAGAAAGAACCACAGAAATCTTCTCTTGTCTCGAGAAAACAAACTCCCATAACCACAAAAAAGGGTCACCCGCCAAAGATTATTTCCAACTCCATATATAAATATGTGACACCATATTAATAATAACACCACTCCGGTTATAAAAATATTTCCTCCATTTAATTAATAACCACATCCACATAATTTCTCTTTTATTTCTCCGATAGCCACGACTCCAGGAATAAAGAATAATCACCTCTATTTCGGCAAATACAAAAAATATTTACCTCTATTTCCCCAATACTCCATGTGGAATAACACAAGGCTCCAAAAAATATATCTCCAAAAAGGAATATAAAGAAAATTAAATCCTATCTCCAAAAAAATGTGCACTCAAGGCATCTAGCTCACACACTTACAAATATTGCCCCATAATCTCCAAATATGTGTCTCCATTTGCAACAAAGATGGCTGCAAAATAATTGAACTAAACATAGCTCTCAGCACCATTGGCAAATATCAAAATGGCCAAAAATATATCTCCAATATATTATATATTATAACTCCAAAATAATATATACCTCCAATTATAACTCCAAATAATAAATCTCAATTCTCCAGGGAATAACTCAATGTTATAGTCAAAAACTATAAAACTCTCTCCATTTAGCATAACTGCTAAAAAAGGGCAAAAACTCGGCAAATAAAAACTATCTAGAAAATTCTAGAAAAAATCACCCATGTGTCACAACTTATTATAACAGAACTCCAAATTCAAAGTATCTTAGCCAAGACTTCTCCATATGCACTACGACATAAGTCATTAGAAAACTTAACCAAGTTTCCTATCTCTCACAAAGTTGTCACAAATACAACAAAGGTATTGTACAAGAAAACTCACAATTTCTGGAACACAAATATCCAGAGAAAAAAACGTAGTGCCATTACGTATGCATTCAAAATGTGCAAGAAATTCTCCCGTAAATCTCTCTACAGCATCAAATAGCTGAAACAAAAACACGTTCTCGAACAATGACTCTAAGTCACGAACTGAGATAATAAAAAAAAATATATTCACACCAACTGGAGAGAAAAAACAAACTCAAATTCACCCATGATGAAAAAAAATTATGTCAGCGATGGCTAACTTCCAAAAAAGGAGAAAAGAAAAAATCAACGCACTGTTAACTATCTCACGTAACTCACTAGATGTCAAGCAATTATCTGCTGAACTTATAAAAAAAGGAAAAAAAAACTAAAATAATGTGTTGTTAGTTCCTCCCAAATTCAAAAAAGATTTCACCACCCTTGATAGCATTACAACACCCACGTATTAGTATACAAAAATCAGTATCTGAAGTATCACTATCAGCAAAACCACCAAAATTTGCTATAAAAAATCACCAGTATCAGTAAAAAAAAAATCACCAATGTTAATGCTTATCCATTCTCCAAAAATTCAGCACAAAATTCATCAAAAGTTCAGCAAAATTCAACACAATTCACCAAGATTCAGCCAGATTCATCAAGATTCAGCAAAACTCATCCCCCATGAATGACTGAAATATTCTCCAAAGTTACAAAAACTCAAAAAATAATTAAGACAAGACTTCTCCCCATTAATTCGTTGTAATAATTCTCCATGAATTATTATCTGTAATAATTATTAAATAATCTCCCATGAAATATCTCAAATCTCTCGTAAAACAAGTCTCCCGTAATGATAATTATACTTAAGCAACCCTCCCGTGACACATCTCAAGTATAATAATTATTATTAATAATAATAATTCTTCATAGCAATAATTCTCTTGCAAAGATCTCAAGTAAGGGTGTAATTCAAATTGCATACAACAGTAATGCTGAATCTCATGACATACAATTTCTCCAGCAAACACCACCATTCACGGCATCAGGCATTACCATACATCACCACTCGGCACCATTTTCAAAGTAATCCCTCCAACACAATAAAAAAATAATAATAATAATCTGTGTCTCCCCTTTTGTGTCATCCAAGGCATAAGGAAAACATACAACACATCCCGTGCATGTCAATTCTCTTTTTATTTCCTTTTCTCATCATCCAAGAGAGAAAAAAAAAAATCTTTTCTAAAAAAAAGACTCTATGGGCATTTCACTTCATCAACTAATCAATCAGCTGATATCTTAGCATACATTTTCAAGGCCAGACTTGTCTTCAACAGCCCGACAAAGAAAAAAAAAAGAAAGGAGGAGTTCACCCACAATGAGAAAAAAAAAAAGTTTCTTCCCCCTCCTGAGCGTTGACACTCCCCCGTCAAGCGATAAGACACTCCTCCGAGGCATATACCAGTACCTTCCCCTGCACTATCTCTCGAGGGAGGCCAGTAGTCCCCTCTTAGGTATGCAGTACCCACCATGCAACGCGCCTCTCTGTGCCGGTTAGGAGAAATGTGCTGAGCCCGTAAAATTGTGTGGCCGCTCTGTCTCCAAGCCAAATATGCTATCTAAGCACAGTTCACATGCATAAACACATCTCTATACACCCTTATGTTTTAAACAAAGACGAATACGTCTATTATAAACTAGCGCCAATAAAGAAAACATGTCACTTCTGCTACTATGGGCAAAGAAAATTTTTTTTGACCTCCTGACCCAGTCCCATTACACTGAAATATTTAAAAAAAAAACCCTCCCCTTAAAAGACAATGTTTTTTTAACACTCACCACTCCATAATGGGAACAAAAATAACTCGGAATTCGCGTAATGGACTAATAACAACACCCGCACGGGTATCTCGGGATGCACTCGACGTTACACACAGAAGTCACACTGAGTGCTGCTGCAACTAGTAGGCAGACTGCCTGGGCCAAATGCTGAGTCCAACAAAATCCTTCCCCCTCCCCTTAGCACAGTTGACAAATAGATATTTCTCACTTCTTCCTTACTTATTAACTGAAAACTAACAATTTAACAATTTTCCACAATCCCACAACGGTTTTGTCGTTCGAAAACTATCGCTAAGCCATAACCGCTTTATTTTCTAACTGGTCACCTATCTCTTCATTGGCGTTCCCAGGCATAAAAAAAAAAAAACTTTTATACCCCTTTTTAGCCGCTCGCCACCAAAACCTGCAATGAGGAGATTTCCCCATTATTCATTTGGTAGACGTGTAACTCGAGCATCAAGGCAAACTAATACACACAGCCCCTCTCTCTCTCTCTCTTTCTCTCTCTCTCCAAGCGATCAACGGCTCGCGACCTCTCTCTCTCTCTCTCCAAGCAATCTCTCTCTCTCTCTTCACCTCTTTCTCTCCACTCTAACAGGTAACCAAAATGAGAGAGTTGCATCATAAGAAAATACATTTATTAACAATGAATAAATAATGAATTAATCAAGTCTTACAGACTAACTTAAAAAACCCCCAACAGTAAAATGTCTGACAGTATTCAGTCACCAAAAAGTCTACATCCATCGGGGCTCTCTGTCCCCCCATTGCCAGAACCGTCTGTTTCAAAGACACAGAACACATCCCGTAAGTACACACACCAGGTTTAACAATCAGAGATTAAAGATTGAATATTACCACAAAAATGTCAAATAGGTAACAAGCCAGTCTTCGGCTAAAGTAATTTAACTTGGCTAAAGTAATTCAACTCACCCATGCAGCCGGAATATCTCACTCACTATTCCAAAAAACACTTAGGCACCGCCATCGTGGCTCTGCCTTCCTCCCACGATCTTTGTGCAAGTCTTCCATAGACTTGGCTAGAGATACATTATGAATAGAAGAGGCACACACGCACATACGAACGCACACTTCCTTAGCGCCTCACAATTCTAGCTGCATCCAGTTTCACAAAGGCACTTTGAGAAGAGTTCATAAACTATCGTACATTGACTTGTCTAACTAAGCAGTTTTATGTCACGTCACCCATAGAAACTCATTGTTCAGCTTTCTTGGGTCGTTGCTTCTGTTCTGTTCTTCACATTCCATAGGTCACAGCGAACATATTGGCAATATATTATTATTCAAAAAACCCTAGGCTACATGATAATATATAGATATATTATATATATAGATATATTATCTATAATATATATATAATACTATATATATATATATATATATATATATATATATATAATATCTATATATATTATATATATATATATTATATATATAACATGGGGAATTATCCCTCCAGTATTCATAAGGTAAGCGTGGACACGAAACGGAAGGCAGACCCCATAACTCCATTACACACACAGGCTCTCTCTCTCTCTCTCTCCACCTCTTTCTCTCCATTCTAACAGGTAATGAAAATGAGAGAGTTGCATCATAACATAACGTTTATTTACAAGAATAACTAAATCAATTAACTAAGTAATCCAGTCTTACAGACTAACTACAACTCATTGTCAAGTCACCCAAAAGTCCACACCTCTCCCTGGGAACTCTGTCCCACAGAAATCCAGATCCGTCCATTCCCAACCGGAATATCACTCACTGATAAATAAAAACACTTTGGCATCTGCCATCATGGCTTCGCCTTCCTCCCCCCATCTAGTTTCACCAAGGCACTTTGAGAAGAGTTCATAAACTGTCGTACATTGACTTCCTGAACTAAGCACTTTTATCTCACGCCACCCCCTAGAATCTCATTCATCAGCTACTCTCAGGTCGTTATCTCCGCACTGTCCTCCACATTCCATAGGTCATAGAGAACGTACAAACAATATATTATTAATCAAAACCCTATGTCTTACAGATAGCTCGGCCACCTATAATTGCTAGCCCCCGCCTAGCAAAATTGCTTTAATACAAAACACTGGCCGGCTTAAAACAAAATAAGTAAAACTGCACGTCTCTGGCATTATAAAATAAAGTCTTATCACGCTTTAATCTCCCAATAACACAAGACGCATTTTCTCTCATATTTTCTGCATTAGGATTCTTGAATATCCCTCTTCGCTTGTCTGCAAGTAGCTGAACAGACAGCAACAGGCTATAGCAGGCTGTAGCAACTGTAGGAAGACGGAATGCCTCCCTCATCGTAGAAGACTCTCACGGCTTCTTGTAGATCCCCAAAAAAACACGCTGTAGAATTCTCTCGAACAGCCATCATGGAAATACTTGTAATCACCCTGGGCAACATGGCAGCAACCTCTCTTCACGGCTGGTGGACGTCTTGCTGGCGTCGGGGAACGACTTTTCCCTTTGGGTGTGTGTTAGTATGTCAGTCAAGTCTTTGGTCAATCTAAGAAAATTAACCCAGACTTACTACTTCTATCAAACAATGATCTCAAAAAGGTCAGAAATACTAACTGAACGTCTCCCAATTAACTCCCTTAATATGACTACTAAAATGATAAGTCATTATCACAACTCTCTAAGAAAAAAAAAACATCAAGTTCTCCAACTCAATTCTCCAAACTCACACATCAGCACACACACAACTCAGAAATCACAGCAACTCCACGGAATTCTGCACTCACATTTCGAACTCGAATGTGCTCACAAGAGAAAAAAAAAGAAGACAAAATCGCAACAAGCCCAAGAAAAAAAAAGAAAGTATCTCGTAACACCCAGACCCAAAAATGTTCTCTCAAGTTCTGACATCTAAACAACCCACAAAATCAGCAAAAATCTCCAACTTTTAACAGCAAAAACCCCTCTACTGCTCAATAATTAATTACAATGAGACTTAATGTCAAACTCCCTTTACGTAAGTAACAACCCCAGAAAAATCACACCTCCCGGTAAAATCAAATCTCCCGTCCAAAAAAGAAATGCTACTTAAGCTCAATCCCCAAATCATATCTCTCATAGGAAAAGGAAGAAAAACAATAAAAAAAAAAGGATAATCACAAGTAGATTTCCCCAATCACAAAATACATAATACATGTATAATATGTATAACTCCCGCGTTTTTCCCAAGAAATGCTCCATGTAAAGTTATGGAATTTGCCAGAAAGCAAACTCTCACACATGCGCTTTCGTGAAATGCTATAGCCAACATTTCCAGATATTGCAAAAATTCTGATCTATCACCATCAGAAGAAAAGAATCAGCACACGGCTCATCACATCGCTTGTCAGCAGAAAAATCGCCTGCGGACGCATGTTCAAACAACAGCACAAAAATTGTCTAGTCAGACACATAAGTTTGGAAACTCATGATTCTCAAGAAAAAAAGGTCTAACTGACACATTTCACAGAATTAACTCCAGGATATGACTAATGTGTTCAAAAATTTGTCTCGAAGACTTATTCTCTCAACATGACTTTTCCCAAATTATATTTCTCCAAGAATAACACACTTGTGAACATAACAAATGCACACACATCTCCATATGCCTCGTAATGCAGTAATGCCATTCTCCTCTAAATAGACACGAAATCAAAAAAAAGAACCACAGAAATCTTCTCTTGACTCGAAAAAAAAAAACTCCATAACCACAAAAAAAAAGGGTCACCCGCCCAAGATTAATTCCAACTCCATTATGAGACACCATATCAATAATAACACCACTCCGGTTATAAAAATATTTCCTCCATTTGGTTAATAACCAACCCCCTTATATTATTCTCTTATTTCTCCAATAGCCACACGTCAGTAAAAAAAAGACACCACTCCAGGAATAGAGAATAATCACCTCTATTTCGGCAAATACAAAATATTTACCTCTATTTCCCCAATAACTCCGTGTGGAACAAAACAAGGCTCCAAAAAATATATCTCCAAAAAATGTGCACTCAAGGCATCTAACTCACATACTCACAAATATTGCCCCATAATCTCCAAATATGTGTCTCCATTTGCAACAAAGATGGCTGCAAAATAATTGAACTAAACATAGCTCATACCACTATTGGCAAATATCAAAAATGGCCAAAAAATATGTCTCCCATATATTACAAATATAACTCCAAAATAATATATACCTCCAATTATCTCTCCAAAATAATATATCTCAATTATATCTCAATTCTCCAGAGAATAACTCAATGTTATAGTAAAAAACTATAAAAACTCTCTCCATTTAGCATAACTGCTAAAAAAAGGGCAAAAACTCGGCAAATAAAACTGTCTAGAAAATTCTAGAAAAAAATCACTAAATGTGCCACAAGTCATTATAACAGAACTCCCAACTCACAGTGTCTAAGCAAAGACTTCTCCATATGCACTACGACATAAGCCACTAGAAAACTTAACCAAGTTTCCTATCTCTCACAAATTTGTCACAAATACGACAAGGGTATTGTGCAAGAAAACTCACAATTTCTGGAACACAAATATCCAGAGAAAAAAATGTAGTGCCATTACGTATGCATTCAAAAAATGCAAGAAAATCTCCCATAAATCTCTTTGTGCAGCATCTAATAGCTGAAAATACAAACACGTTCCTGAACAATGACTCTAAGTCATGAACTGAGACAATATTCACACTAACTGGAGAGAAAAAACAAATTCAAATTCACCCTTGGTAAAAAACTTGTGTCAGCTATGGCTAACTTTCAAAAAAGGAGAAAAGAAAAATCAACGGCACCATTAACTATCTCCCGTAACTCACTAGATGTCAAGCAATTATCTGCTGAACTCATAAAAAAAAGAAAAAAAAACTAAAATGTGTTGTTAGTTCTTCCCATAATCACAAAAGATTTCACCTCCCTTGACAGCATTACGGCACCCACGTATTAGTATATAAAAAATCAGTATCAGAAATATCATTATCACAAAATCACCAAAAAAATTGCTATCATCAAAATCATCAGTATCAGTACAAAAATTATCACCAAAGTTAATGCTTGTCCATTCTCCAAAAATTCAGCACAAAATTCAGCAAAGGTTCAGCAAGTTTCAACACAACTCACCAAGATTCAGTCAGATTCATCAGGATTCAGCAAAACTCATCCCCGTGAATCACTGAAATATTCTCCAAAGTTACAAAAACTCAACAATTAATTAACACAAGACTTCTCCCATTAATTCATTGTAATAATTATCCCTGAATAATTATCTGTAATAATTATCAAATAATCTCCCATGAAATATCTCAAATCTCTCTCGTAAAACAATTCTCCCGTAATGATAATTATACTTAGGCAAACCTCCCGTGACACATCTCAAGTATAATAATTATTAATAATAATAATAATAACTCTCCATAGCAAAAATCTCAAGTAAGGGTGAAATTCAAATAGCATACAACAGTATTGCTGAATCCTATGACATACAATTTCTCCAGCATGCAACACCATGACATAACACCATTGCCACACAACACAGATACAACACCAATCATCGGCATTTCAAAGTAATTTCTCCAACACAATAAAAAAATAATCTGTGTATCCCCCTTATATTTGTGTCTTTCAAGGCACAAAGAAACATATAACACATCCCGTGCATGTTAACTACTTTTCCCCTCATTCTCGTAAAAGAAAAATCTCTTTTTATTTCCTTTTCTCTTCGTCCAAGAGAGAAAAAAAAAATCTCTTTTCTTAAAAAAAAAGACTCTACGGGCATTTCACTTCATCAACTTATCAATCAGCTGACATCTTAGCATTCAATGTCAAGGCCAGACCCATCTCCCAACACAAAGGAAAAAAAAGGAAAAGGGGGAGTTCACCCACACTGAGAAAAAAAAATTTTTCCCCCCCTGAGAACAACCCCTCAGTCAAGCGGCAGAACAGCCCGAGGCATACCAGTAGTATCCCCCATCTCGCAATATCCTCCCCTGCACTATCTCTCGAGTGAGGCTAGTGGTACCTTCCATGCTACTATCCTCCGAGGCAGGCCATACTCCCCTTGCAATATCCCGCCATGCAATGCCTCCCTGCGCCGGTTTAGCAGAAATATGCTGAGCCCGTAAAATTGTGGCCGCTCTGTGTCACTAAGCCAAATATGCTTATCTAAGCACAGTTCCCATGCATAGAAAAATACACTCCTATGTTTTAAACAAAGACGAATGCATACGTCCATTATAAACACGCGTGAATAAAGAAAACACGTCACTATGGAGCAAAGACAAGAAAAATTATTGACCTCTTGAACCAATCCCATAACCCTGAAATATTTAAACAAAAACCCTCTCCTTCAAAACAATAGTTTAACACTCACCACTCCATAATGGGAAAAAAGAACTCAAAATTCTTCGTAGAATACGTAAATCTTGTCGGCACAATACACACGCAACCGGTGAGATGACCCCTAGCAACACTCACTCATGAACTAGACTGAGTTGCTTGTCTCACGACTCCCGCCCTGAAGAATCTCGGTACGAGCAAATTTGATGACCCTAATAGAAATTTTCTTTCCTCATCCCCCCATCCCACGGACGGACATTTTCTCTACCCTTTTTTATCTTCTAACTGGCCAACCATCTCTACATTGGCGTTCCTAGGCATAAAAATAGAAAGAAGACTTTCTATATCCCCTCTTAACCGTCTGACACCACTATAACATGGGGGAATTATCCCTCCAGTATTCATAAGGTAAGCGTGGACACGAAACGGAAGGCAGACCCCATAACTCCATTACACACACAGGCTCTCTCTCTCTCTCTCTCTCTCTCTCTCTCTCCCCGGCAATCACCCCATCTCTCTCTCTCTCTCTCTCTCCACCTCTTTCTCTCCATTCTAACAGGTAATGAAAATGAGAGAGTTGCATCATAACATAACGTTTATTTACAAGAATAACTAAATCAATTAACTAAGTAATCCAGTCTTACAGACTAACTACAACTCATTGTCAAGTCACCCAAAAGTCCACACCTCTCCCTGGGAACTCTGTCCCACAGAAATCCAGATCCGTCCATTCCCAACCGGAATATCACTCACTGATAAATAAAAACACTTTGGCATCTGCCATCATGGCTTCGCCTTCCTCCCCCGAATGTCTGTGCAAGTCTTCCCATAAACTTGGCTAGTGCTACATTATGAATAGAAGAGGCGCACACGCACATACGAACACACAGTTCGACAACGCCTCGCGGTTCTAGCTGCATCTAGTTTCACCAAGGCACTTTGAGAAGAGTTCATAAACTGTCGTACATTGACTTCCTGAACTAAGCACTTTTATCTCACGCCACCCCCTAGAATCTCATTCATCAGCTACTCTCAGGTCGTTATCTCCGCACTGTCCTCCACATTCCATAGGTCATAGAGAACGTACGAACAATATATTATTAATCAAAACCCTATGTCTTACATATATAGTGGGTTTGTGCGTGTGTGTTGCACTGGTACAAGCTAAAGGAAAAAGAGGGGGAAAGGTAGAAGCAAAATGAAAAATGGTAATGGTATACGAAATGGGAGCAAATATGAATGGCAAAATTCTTGTAAAGTCAAAGAAACTGAGTCTGATATCTGATGAGAGAGAGAGAGAGAGAGAGAGAGAGAGAGAGAGAGAGAGAGAGACGCGCAAATAAAACAGGTATACTAGTACATTGATGGGTTCGATCTTCATTAGGTAACGAGAGAGAGAGAGAGAGAGAGAGAGAGAGAGAGAGAGAGAGAGAGAGAGAGAGAGAGAGAGAGAGTTTTTTTTGCTACGGATCAAATTCCTTCGGGATTAATTCGGATCAATGTCCTACTTATCAAATGCAGTGAATTAAAAAAAAATTCTTTTTGAAGTTGTTTGTGAAGCCCTTCAAGTGAGTATCGGTTTTGGAATACTGGTAATATGCTTTTTATCACTTTTTTTCAAATATGACGACAAGGGACTCTCCCCTCAATTAGATCAGTCTTGAATCTCAAAAAATGAATGATTAATTATATTTTTAAATAAGCACTGAGAAGATTTTATTTTGCATTGATGTAATCCTGAGTAATAAGAGACAGAAAAATCAATATCGTCTCATATTTCCGAGATCAGTTTCCGTGTCATGAATTCAGAAAGGACGACCAACAAAGAAAAATAATTCGACATCTCACTGGAAACATATTATGTTCTTTGGAATGTGGAAGGAAGCTTTTAGCAAAAGTTCAGTCTGAGTTGATTCCCCATCATAAAGTGTTTTATTTCCACTGAAGGCAAACGAACACGAATGAAGATAAATGAGAATGAAATTACAAAAATGCTTAAATTTTCTCTCATGATGAATGCTTCTTCATATATTTTGTTTCAAAGGAAGGCACCTCACTCTGTGGACTTCATAAAAACACCAGCAGTTTAAAAAAAAAAAAAAAAAAAAATAAAAAAAATATATATCTATATATATATCTATATATATATCTATATATATATATATATATATATATATATATATATATATATATATATATATATATATATGGTGTTTTTTATGAAGTCCACAGAGTGAGGTGCCTTCCTTTGAAACAAAATATGTGAAGAAACATTCATCATGAGAGAAAATTTAAGCATTTTTGTAATTTCATTCTCATTTATCTTCATTCGTGTTCGTTTGCCTTCAGTGGAAATAAAACACTTTATGATGGGGAATCAATTAAAACACAAAAGTCTTCGAAGAGGAAATTTTATCCAAATTAAAAAAAATAGCTTTCAGTGAATTAAGCGCACAAATATGATGATTCATTTCGCTAACTCCCAATTAGCCAGAGTTGACGATTGTCAGAGAGTCGTTGTCTGATGTTCTTTGTTCTTCCGTTAATTTTTATTTCCCCTTTTCTCTCTTTTATCCCAGTGATGAAATGGATGGTATAAAAGAGGATGGGCTGAAATTAGTTTTATATATATATGTATATATATATATATATATATATATATATATATATATATATATATATATATATATATATATATATAACTAATTTCAGCCCATCCTCTTTCATATCATCCATTTCATCACTGGGATAAAAGAGAGAAAAGGGGGAATAAAAATTAACGGAAGAACAAAGAACATCTGACAACGACTCTCTGACAATCGTCAACTCTGGCTAATTTGCAGTTAGCGAAATGAATCATCATATTTGTGCGCTTAATTCACTGAAGGCTATTTTTTTTATTTGGATAAAATTTCCTCTTCGAAGACTTTTGTGTTTTAATTTTTATTTTCGTTTAATCCAATCGATATAGATTAGAGAAAAATTTCTTTTACTTTTAGTTTTTGTAAGAGGAACTAAAATTTTCGTATCTTTTCACTTTTAGTGATAAGATTAATCGGCAAATAAGCTCGGTAATGAATGTTTGTAAAGGCGAAGTAAAACACTAAAAGTAAAGAAAGTAAATTGAAATGCGCACGCTGGTATTGACACTTATGCCCTTACCCAGTAGAAAAGCGTGAAAAAAAAAAAAAAAAAAAAAAAAATCCTACCTTTTCCTGGGTTTTAGAAACCGCAAAAATGTCACAAAAAAAGTTCACCCGAATGCTACTATCTTTTACCGTCTTAAACTCATTTCTGATGATTGGCGGAATCCAAAGGTCCACATCATGTCTTTTTGTCTCTTCGGTACCAGCTGCCTTTTGCCATCCTGCTCGTCTAGTTGTTGTTGTTGTTGTTCTGTTTGATTGAGATGGCCTTATGCCAGCACGGGCTCTTGCTCATAGAGCAGCCTGTATAGGTACTTTCAGTTTAGGGTGTCATGAAAGCTCCCAGTCAGAAGTAGTTGTCGCCACTAACCAGATGCAAATGGGACATTTCTCCTCTGGGCTCCTATGCTTGTTCCCTGTCCAAATGAGATTTGCGTCTTCAGTCACCCGGCTCTAAGTATGTGTCCAGGAAACTTTTCGGTCATATGTGGCTTATGAAATTAATATAATTATTTCTTGGATACAATCGTTTATTTTAGGTGAATTTCTTTGTGCATTCATTAAGTATTGTAACTTCAGTTTACATAAAGTTGAAGTTTTATTTTGTATTTACACAAATCCTTGCGATGTTTGATTATGGAATGAAAATCTCTTTCTTGAATGAATTGAATGATGAAATATAATAAAAGGCCAGAAAAGGTGGATTGCTGTATCGTCACTCATCTTTAACTGGGATATTGCAAATTGTGTGATGAATTTGGGCTTTGCTGTGATTCAGAAACCACCAAAAGACTGTTTTATCGAAATGAAATTGTTATTAGGTCTCTCCTGACCGGGTATTCTTATAAATCCGCAGTGTATATTCAGCCAATTAATAAAAGCATTGGGAAAATGTATAATTTTTACTAGTGAGAAATCCTTGTGAGAAAATATTATAGTTTGCTGAGGAATATGGCCAATCAAACTTCGCAAATCAAAATGTTATTCTAGTCATAAGGGTAGGCTCCACTTTGGAGGGTGCCGATCGTAAAAAATATTTGCCATAAATATACTAATCAAGACAGGCTAATGAAATTTGCAGCCTTTTTGTTGGTGGGGGATGCTGTTTGTATCCTCTAGGTAGTTGTATAGTCTTTCGCTGATGATACCTGTTAGTACATTCCCCATTATTGGTAGGCAGGTGATAGACCTGCAGTTACTGGATAAATTTCCCTTACTCTTGTTTTTCTGGACTAAGGATATTCTTCCTGTAGTAATCCATTTGGGCGTATGGTGATTTGTGATACAATGCTTGAGTTGTAGAGCATTGAAGTTTTTGAGCCAGTATCCATGGACTTCATCGGGACCTGAGGCTTTCCAGTTGGGCATTTTCTTTAGTTGGTGTCTGACTGTGTCTGTCGTGATGTCAGTGAATCTTTGTCTTATTCTCCCTGTTTCTTCTGCCTTGACTTCTTGGAGCCATGTTGCATGTTTGTTGTGTGATACCGGATTGCTCCATATGCTTTCCCAGAGTCTCTTATTTGGTTCGGTTTCAGGAATTTCTTGGTGGTTGTCTTCCCCTCTTTCTGGTTGGTTCCGAATAGTTTGTTCTGTTGGTATCACTATTCTTGTTCATGTACTGTTGGATCTTGTGTGTTTTGGCCTTAAGCCTTTGTTTTACATCTTCTATTTTGTTGTTTAGTCCCCTCTCCAGTGCTTTTATTTCTCGTTCATCCATTGTCTGATCTTTTCTACCCATTCCGTCCTGTCTGTTACTTCGTTGGTGTTTCTTCGCGTGTCATTGTTTGGTACCTCATCATCCCTCTCGTCTTCTGTAGCATCGTCTCTCAGTTCGTCTTTTTCTAATTCGTTGCCGTGTGTCATTTCCCTTTCCTGTTAGGGGAGAGCCATTTCTTTTTCTTTATGCTCCTTACTTGGTTTGCCAGCCTCTGCTCTGTTTGGGGAGTGTTATTCATCTCATTCCAGATGTTGACCAATCTTCTATATCCTCTCTCCGTCCGGTTGCTTCTGATGTAGCATTTCGATATTTCCTTATTTTCTTCTCTTGTCCATTTCTTCCCCAGAGGTTCCATTTACGCCGTTGTCGTTTAATTCTTCATTTCTTTCCATCATTGCTGAGTTTTGCTATTTAACCCATTTACAGCTGAGTAGACAGGTGAAGATCCTTTCCCAAGGAATCAAAGCCGAGGAGAGCGGTCACCCATCCAATGACCGACCAACCCCAATGTTGCTTAATCAGTCAATTGACGACCTAACCCACTCTGCCATTGCGCCACATATTATTATTATTATTATTATTATTATTATTATTATTATTATTATTATTATTATTATTATTATTATTATTATTATTATTATTATGTGAAATGCGTGTATTCTGATCCCCACTCATGACAGTTCCAACGACATCTTAGTTTCATATTTAGGACTAATAACTTAGCTAGAATTTAGCGAAAACTGAGACACAAATTATAGATAAATATTTCCGTAAGAGCTCTGACCGTTTTCTTCTCTCTGCTGTCAAGCTTTTGAATTTTGTACCTGCTCATGTTTTTCTGGACTCGTACGTTTTTCCCTTCCCCTTCTCTTTACTTCTAGTTATATGGCAACTCTTCCTTGGCTTTGCATTCTCTTTTGAAATATTGGGCATTGACGGTAAATATCCAAAGTCGATATCTAAACAGTGGTTGTTGCTGGGTATGAGAGTCCGCCCATCACAGATAGTTTCGACCATGTCCTTTCCTTGTATTGACCGTCATCTAGAGTAAAATATATAGACGTGTTTCATGTTAACAGGCGCAGAATAATCATCAAATAACATAAATATATATTTCTTGCATATGTAAAATCAATCTGTGGCTGAGCGGATAGCGATCTGTGGTTGGGGAAAGCCCGTGAGTATTGCACCCTCACTTCGTGTGAAATTGCACATGAATAGAAAGTTTTCACTTTCTAGATCCACCCTTCCTGGGGAGAAGGAAGAATTGGCTAAGAGCTTTCATATTTTTAATTTCGTATTTCTACGTGGAAACTCTCTCTCTCTCTCTCTCTCTCTCTCTCTCTCTCTCCAAAGAAACCACACACGTCAGACCCAATATTTTGTGGGCATTAACTTCCTTTCCTGTCCTCTTCACGTCTTGCCTCTGTTCCTCTTTAATCTCCTCAAGTGCGCACGCGCGCACAAGAAAAAATGAAGCATTCAAATGTCCACATTAATCCCATTTTTGGGGACGACAAGTGGATGGGCCTAATGCCTCCCAAAGTGACACCGGAACGGACAGGTTGTCTTCAGCCAGGGTGGTCCTAATCCTGGGTGTATTCCGCCGCCTCTGAAGCAAAGACTTTCCCAGCGACGCCAAATGAAAACGTTGAGAGAAAACGTTTGAATTTCATTCAAATGTTCATCAACAATTCGCCAGCAGAGGAATTATTGTATCTGACTGTATCTCATTTCATCTTTTTTTTTTCCGGAAAAGGTCACAGGTGTATTACGTTATTTTTGCTGATAAATGGCTGAGGAGATGTTTTTTGAACTATTGTTTGAAAGAATTAGAGGACGGAATACATAGGAAACTTTTGATAATGACACTTAGAAATTTTACATAGATTTTTTAATCTTTATTTCCCATCCATTCCCATTTCTTTTGCTTTCTAAGCTTTCTAGTTCCTACTTTTAAGGGGGGGAGGCATTTCTCCCAATTCCACCTCCAGATACTTGTGGCTCATCGCCTACATTTTTTAAACCTCTTTATCTTGCTGTCCAACCGCTCAAACTCACTTTTTTCACTGTCTTGCGCGCTAAGCGGTCGAAAGTGCCTCGGCGATTGGCTTAATAGCCCATCTATATATATATATTATTATATATATATAATATATATATATATATATATATATATATATATAGATATATATATATATATATATATATATTATGTATATATTAATTATATATAGATATATATATATATATATATATGATATATTATATATATATATTATATATATTATATATATATATATATTATATAATAAATTAATATTTACTATATATATATATATATATATATATATATATATATATATATATATATATAAATATATATTTAAATATTATATAATAATATTATATATACACAAAACCGGATGTGAGCAAAATTCGATGTCTATGAAAGTCTGAAAGTCCAGCTACTTGTCGCTCCATCAGAAGCTCATGGCTTAGTATTAATTAACATGATTTACATTCGGAAAGAATTCCACGAAAGGATAAAAACGAGGCATTCCTTCCTTGTCATTCGTTACTAATGAGATTGTTGCGACTTTTGCAAGGAATGTGGGTTTTTGGAGTGATTCATCCACCCCAGAATTATTGCATTCAGTGAAATTAAATTGCATTACTGTCACTCTAATGATCAAGCGATGGGATGAATCTGTAATGTCGCGTCGGTGGTGTAACGAATTCGACATATTTATGAAAATGATGGATGTTTACTGCTTTTGAAAGGATGACAGGGGAGGTGGAAGAATATGAATGGGAGCTACGTTCTCGCAGGAAAGGAGTCACACATTTTCCGTCTGACCAGAAGTCAGTGGTAGGAAGTATAATTCGCTCAATTCATTACAATTATTTCTGCAGACACGTCATCAAATCCAGTTTCCAAAATTATTATGTCAATTTAATCAAAATATGATTTGGGAATTGCAGTCTTGGAAACAAGTGGGAAATTATGACACTAATAAAGGTAAGAAGATAAATAGGCAGAAGTTTCATTTTAATTAGATGTACCACAAAACACCAACCCTGGAAAAGTGATATTCACCATCATCAGCTGCGTCAAAGTCTGATGCACTAAGCCGGGAGAAAAACTGAATGGTTGACAATAGACGTACAAACACGAATATTATCAGGAATGCCAACATCACCAAGTGCCCTAGAAACGATGTTCAACAAAATCACAACGACTTACAAAGATGACATTCTCTCGTATTGTCAAAGGCCAACGCAGAAGATTTAATTACCTGGCAAATACTTAAAACGCAGGAAAAATACAAACTTATAATATACACGAATACCTTCGAAGACCTAGCTGATATTTTTCAACTTTGTGCTCGAATTATTAAATGGATTTTCTCTTTCTAATTTCCGCTTATCGTCAGCAGGAAACAGTTGTTCTCTTGTTACATTAATACACATGCAAAGAATGTTATGCAAAATTAATTCAGTAAGGTAAATGGGAAAATGGGCATGTAAATAACTATGCATCCTCACGTCTCTGTGACACCACATCAAATATGTTTATGACAGAGAGAGAGAGAGAGAGAGATAGAGAGAGAGAGAGAGAGAGAGAGAGAGAGAGAGAACCCATGTTGTAAGTGTTTTGCATAATTCCTCAGAGGATTGGCGTGATTGTTGATCCAGTATGTGTTTGCTGGATACACTAAACCCCAAACTCCCTCAGAGTCGGGACCCCAAGGAACATCAGCAGAAGGCAGGGGAATTTATTATCTGATTAACTGATGCCTTTGTGACGGGTCCTCCTCAGATTTGTTTTGGCCTCATAATTAGTCTTCGATTTCGACCTCTTCTAGCTTTGTTTTTATCTGTTTAGAGTTGTTGGTTTATTTGTTGTGGTACATTGGTGTACTCTCTCTCTCTCTCTCTCTCTCTCTCTCTCTCTCTCTCTCTCTCTCTCATGACATGTGGAAAGGGATTCAAATTATTCTTTTACTTCTTATTTCATAACAGTTATTCAGATGGCAGTGGGTGGCCTATTTCCGAAAGTTTAAGAAAATCCAAAAGCATCTACAATCATTGGCCTACCGTTAGGTACCATAATTCGATACACCCCAAATCGTTTCCTCGGATGGGTTAAATCAGGCCAGTACACACTTTTTTTTATAGGGGGTGGGATTTTTTCCCCCCAAAACTTGACCTTTTCTTCTATAAATGTCATTACATATATAGGTATATACAAAATGAAATACTTGAAAATGCTATTTTATTCTCGACCGAGAAGGAATTTTGACGACGTGCGACGCTGTTATTGAGATTTTTTTTTTTTTCCTTTTTCGTTCCTAAAAATTGTTTTCTCTCTGTCTAGCCAGAACAGTTTTAATCTTCGGTTTCAAAATTGGTTCCTTTTTCTTAGTTGTGTTTTCCGGTTTCTATGATTTTGCTTTGTATTAATTTAATGACTTCCTTGCGTCGTTAATATTGTAGAGCTGTAGTGTTTTGAGTTTCTTAACGGGTGGAATTAGTTATTTTGTTCGCGTTTTGTTTCATAAGTGATGAAATTATAACGGACAAATCTGGCAAAATATTTGTTTCGCCAACATTATGGGGTTCCCAGCCTTTGCTATTATCTCGCTAATTTCATAAGATTCCAGTGAACTATTAAATTTACTTAATTGGTTATTAAACTCTTGAGTCAAAGTTTGTTTGGAATTCATCACGGAGATTTCCAGGCCAAAGCCAGACCAGGTTCTCTTGTGCACTCTTAGGTTTATGATCCCAACGGAGATTAGTGGGACAATTTGGGCTGCTACAGCAAATGCACCTTTTTGGTTCCTGCGCCCTTTCAACCATCAAGGTAAAATAGATAGACTGTAATCTCACTTTAACCTTTGTCAGAGAGAGAGAGAGAGAGAGAGAGAGAGAGAGAGAGAGATTCTTCATGAAAACAAAATTCAAAGGCCGCTGCCACCTACCTGAGAAAAGATGGGTAACATTCACCTCCGTTTGTTCTTGCCACTCCCCGATGGATGAGTATCCGGGTCTAAAGGAAATCCAAAAGAAATAAAGCGAACATGTTAAACAGACAGGTCAAAAGGAAATTAAAATAAAACCTTAAAAAATATTTAACTAGATCTGAGGCTTTATTCTAGGGAAGGTATTGTTGGTAACTAAATTTACGACATTTTAAAATGCCAAGCTCTTCTCTTCTAATTGATTACTATAAAAATTCAAAGTTGCATGAGTTAATATTTCTACGTTAGTATTTAATATCGTGTAGATTATTGTAGAAATTTCGTTCTCAGTAATATCACTTGTTTTGAAGTAGAATTGATCTATGGATCACTAAAATATCACCATTGATCCCATTCATTATTTTTGCCTTTGCTCCCCGGTTGAATACATCTGCTCTAAGTAAAGCCAATAACTATTTTCTTTGAACGTAATAAAACGGTTTCCACTTTTCTTGCATTCATATCAGTAAATCCATTGACTATTGAATTAAATAATGAAATATAGTAAGTGGTCATCCTCTTGTTATTCACGTCCCGTGTTTTCCCTTTGCTTATCCAAGCCATGAACTAGAAACCACATCCCCCCTTCTCTCTCTCTCTCTCTCTCTCTCTCTCTCTCTCTCTCTCTCTCTCTCTCTCTCTCTCTCTCTTTTTCTACATTGATTCGTAGCCCTCCCCATTCATCCTTTTAATTGTTTGTCATTTTATTTCCTTTTGTTGCCGAGTTTGCATTTTTCTTTCGGGTGCAATAAATTTCTTCCCATCTTTTCTCAGGTAGGTGGCAGCGGCCTTTGAATTTTGTTTTCATGAAGAATCTCTTTCTCTCTCTCTCTCTCTCTCTCTCCCTCTCTCTCTCTCTGACAAAGGTTAAAGGGAGATTACAGTCTATCTATTTTACCTTGATGGTTGAAAGGGCGCAGGAACCAAAAAGGTGCATTTGCTGTAGCAGCCCAAATTGTCCCACTAATCTCCGTTGGGATCATAAACCTAAGAGTGAAGAGAACCTGTCTGGCTTTGCCTGGAAATCTCCGTGATGAATTCCAAACAAACTTTGACTCAAGAGTTTAATAACCAATTAAGTAAATTTAATAGTTCACTGGAATCTTATGAAATTAGCGAGATAATAGCAAAGGCTGGGAACCCCATAATGTTGGCGAAACAAATATTTTGCCAGATTTGTCCGTTATAATTTCATCAGTTATGAAACAAAACGCAAACAAAATAACTAATTCCACCCGTTAAGAAACTCAAAACACTACAGCTCTACAATATTAACGACGCAAGGAAGTCATTAAATTAATACAAAGCAAAATCATAGAAACCGGAAAACACAACTAAGAAAAAGGAACCTATTTTGAAACCGAAGATTAAAACTGTTCTGGCTAGACAGAGAGAAAACAATTTTTAGGAACGAAAAAGGAAAAAAAAAAAATCTCAATAACAGCGTCGCACGTCGTCAAAATTCCTTCTCGGTCGAGAATAAAACTGGGCAAATGGGACTGGGCTTCAGGCAGTCGAATAATAACCTCGCGTTTTATCGCCTTGTTTCACCTGTTTGATGAAATGACGCCAATGAGGCCGTTTTCCATAGTCCATTCGGGGATCTCAGGCCCGCGCAACTGCTCTAAATTGGGCGTTTTGCCTCGGGCGGTCGGCGGGGAGATCGGGATAAACTTTGCAGTTATGCGAGGGAAGTAGGCTGGTTAGAGAGGATAGAAGTACCTGAATAGAAACTAGACTGATATAAGGAAAGGGGCGGGTGACGAGAAGGCAGTTCAAGAACCCGGAGTGTGGTTGAGGGAGAAGAGTAACTTTGCTGCATAGGCCAACATGAAAGAACCTTGAAGTATAAATGATACTATCGCAGGAGAAAAATTACATAATGAGAGTGAATGACTCTCTGAAAGAAATATTAAGCAATAGGTTGAAAGTATAGCTACAGACGAAAAAACTGTAGAAAAAAAAATACTATCTCGTAGTGAATTGATCAGTTAGGGGACATTTACTGATAATAGTGATGATAGGAATATGGCATAGGTCACCGTAAATGATCTTAAGTAAAATTCTGTTAGCCAAAGTCAGTACTACGAATAACATCTAATCGGGTGGAAGGGGATAGACAACATACCCAATTTCTCTTCTTAATATAACTAAAATAACATTTTCAAGTATTTCATCTTGTATATACCTGTATATGCAATGACATTTGTAGTAGAAATGGTCAAGTTTTGGGAAGAAAGACCCCCAACCCCTTTAACAAAAAAATGTGTACTGGCTTGATTTAACCCATCCAAGGAAACGATTTGGGGTGTATCGAATTAAGGTACCTGGCGGTGGGACAACGATTGTAGATGCTTTTGGATTTTCTTAAACTTTCGGAAATAGGCCAACCACTGCTATCTGATTAACTGCTATCAAATAAGAAGTAATTTGAATCCCTTTCCACATGTCATGAAGAGAGAGAGAGAGAGAGAGAGAGAGAGAGAGAGAGAGAGAGAGAGAGACTTCACCAATGTACCAACAAAAATAAACCAACAACTCTAGACCAAAACAACGCTAGAGGAGGTGGAACTCGATGACCAATTATGTGGCCAAAACAAGTCTGATGAGGAGCCGTCACAAAGGCTTCAGTTAATCAGATAATAAACTCCCCTGCCTTCTGCTGATGTTCCTCGGCGTCCCGACTCTGAAGGAGTTTGGGGTTTAGCGTATCCAGCAAACACATACTGGATCAGCAATGGCGCCAATCCTCTGAGGAATTATGCAAAAGAACAGTGTAGCTTACAACAATTACAACAGGGGCTATCTCTCTCTCTCTCTCTCTCTCTCTCTCTCTCTCTCTCTCTCTGTCATAAACATATTTGATGTGGGGTCACAGAGTGGTGAGGATGCATAGTTATCTTCATGCCCATTTTGCCCTTTACCTTATTGAATTAATTTCGCATAACAATCTTTGCTTGTGTATTAATGTAACAAGAGAACAACTGTTTCCTGCTGACGATGAGCGGAAATTAGAAAAAGAGCATTTATGTAATCACTCGAGCACAAAGTTGAAAAATATCAGCTAGGTCTTCGAAGGTATTCGTGTATATTATTAGTTTGCATTTTTCCTGCGTATGAAGTATTTGCCAGGTAATTAAATCTTCTGCGTTGGCCTTTGACAATACGAGAGAATGTCATCTTTGTAAGTCGTTCTGATTTTGTTGAACATCGTTTTTAGGGCCCTTGGTGATATTGGCATTCCTGATAATATTCGGGTTTGTTCGTTTATTGGCAACAATTCAGTTTTTCTTCCGGCTTAGTGCATCAGCCTTCGACGCAGCTGATGATGGTAAACATCACTTTTCCAAAGTTGTTGTTTTGTGTGGTACATCTGATTAAAATGAAACTTCTGCCTATTTGTGTTCTTATTTTTATTAGTGTCATTATAATTTCCCACTTGTTTCCAAGACTGCAATTCCCAAAATCATATTCTGATTAAATTGACATAATAAATTTGGAAGCTGGATTTGATGACGTGTTTGCAGAAATAATAATACAGAATTGATCAAATTATATTTCCTACCACTGACTTCTGGTCAGACACAAAATGTGCGGCTCCTTTCCTGCGAGAACGTAGCTCCCATTCATATTCTTCCACCTCCCCTGTCATCCTTTCACAAGCAGTAAACATCCATCATTTTCATAAATATGTCGAATTCGTTACACCACCGACGCGACATTACAGATTCATCCCATCGCCTGATCATTAGAGAGACAGTAATGCAATTTCATTTCACTGAATGCAATAATTCTGGGGTGGATGAATCACTCCAAAAACCCACATTCGTTGCAAAAGTTGCAACAATCTCATTAGTGATGAATGAAAAGGAAGCAATGCCCGTTTTTATCCTTTCGTCTTTGGCTTCATTATACTTCATGGAATTCTTTCCGAAAGTAAATCATGTTAATTAATACTAAGCCATGAACTTGATTTTCATAGACATCGAATTTTGCTCACATCCGGTTTTGTTTATATATATATATATATATATATATATATATATATATTATATATATATATATATATATATATATATATATATAATATATATATATATATATATATATATATATATATATCTATATCTATATATATATATATATATATATATATATATATGGGCTATTAAGCCAATCACCGCCGCACTTTCGACCATTTAGCGCTCAAGACAGTGAAAAAAGTGAGTTGGAGAGGTTGGACAGCAAGAAAGATAAAGAGATTTTAAAAATGTAGGCGATGAACCACAAGGATCTGGAGGTGGAATTGGGAGAAATTCTTCCCCCCCCGCCCCTTAAAAGTAGGAGCTAGAAAATGTTTTGACAGCAAAAGAAATGGGAATGGAGGGGAAATAAAGATTAAAAAGTCTGTCAAATTTCGCAGTGTCATTATAAAAAGTTTCCTACCTATTCCGTCCTCAAATTCTTTCAAACAATGTTCAAAAAAACATCTCCTCAGTCAATTATCAGCAAAAACAACGTAATACACCTGTGACCTTTTCCGGAAAAAAAAAAAAAGATGAAATGAGATACAGTTAGATACAATAATTCCTCTGCTGGCGAATTGTTGATGAACATTTGAATGAAATTCAAACGTTTTCTCTCAACGTTTTCATTTGGCGTCGCTGGGAAAGTCTTCGTTTGGGAGGCGCCGGAATACACCCATGATTAGGACCACCCTGGCTGAAGACAACCTGTCCGTTCCGGTGTCACTTTGGGAGGCATTAGGCCCATCCACTTGTCGTCCCCAAAAATGGGATTAATGTGGACATTTGAATGCCTCATTTCTTCATGTGTGCGCGCGCGTGCACTTGAGAAGATTAAAGAGGAACAGAGGCAAGACGTGAAGAGGACAGGAAAGGAAGTTAATGCCCACAAAATATTGGGTCTGACGCGTGTGGTTTCTTTTGGAGAGAGAGAGAGAGAGAGAGAGAGAGAGAGTGAGAGAGAGAGAGAGAGAATCTAGATTGAAAACTCTATTCATGTGCAATTTCACACGAAGTGAGGGTGCAATACTCATGGCCTTTCCCCAACCCCTGATTGCTATCCGCTCGGCCACAGATTGATCTTACAAATGCTAGGAATATATATTTATGTTATTTGATGATCATTGCACGCCTGTTAACATAAAACATGTCTATATATTTTACTCTAGATGACGGTCAATATAAGGAAAGGACACGTTCGAAGCTATCTGTGATGGGCGGACTCTCATACCCAGCAACAACCACTGTTTAGATGTCGACTTTGGATATTTACCGTCAATGCCCAATATTTCAAAAGAGAATGCAAAGCCAAGGAAGAGTTGCCATATTACTAGAAGTAAAGAGAGGGAGAAGGGAAAAACGTACGAGTCCAGAAAAACATGAGCAGGTACAGAATTCAAAAGCTTGACAGCAGAGAGAAGAAAACAGTAAGAGCTCTTACGGAAATATTTATCTATAATTTGTGTCTCTGTGTTCGCTAAATTCTAGCTAAGTTATTAATCCTAAATATAAAACTAAGATGTCGTTGAAATTGTCATGAGTGGGGATGAGAATACACACCTTCATAATAATAATAATAATAATAATAATAATAATAATAATAATAATAATAATAATAATAATAATAATAATAATAATAATAATAGTATAATGATTCTTAAAAAATTCTCTTTATTACTCGTTTCTCCACTACGCTGATATTAGTCAATAACTGGCCAATGTTCGTACTTCGAAACAAATAAGCAATTAGGTTATTAACTTCTCAAAATGGACTATTTTTGGAGTGCATTCCATGACAACATGTCTTTATTCGAATTGGAGGATTGCTAATATTTTCCTGACCTTAGATAATCCAAGAAACTGAAAGATCGAAATAAGCTACGTTTTTGTTTGTGTGTCAACAATATGTTTTTGTTTGTGTCAAAAATAAACTAAGAAATGGAAGGTGATATGGGAAGAGGTAGGTACCAACTGGATGAAACCAACAGAACTTCAACTTCCCAAAAACGAGATTAATGATGATAGTGAGAGCAACATTTTAATAGGACATCGTTGCAACCATTAGACCCTCTCGCACTGACGCCGGTTTAATGCATTAATTCTGACTGCAGAAATGCACTGGTCGAGTTATAAAGGAGAGAGAGAGAGAGAGAGAGAGAGAGAGAGAGAGAGAGAGAGAGAGAGAATTTTTATAATAGAATTGAAATTAAATATGTATCCATGTATATCATAAGTGCGAGGGAAAAAAGGAGTGAATTTGATTATTATATTTTCAATTAAATAATACTTCTAAATATTTCAGTCCGTTGCATCATCCGTTTGGAACAAGCTACAAAACCAAGAAAGATTCCAGAATGACCGTCTGCAGTTCAGTAAGAAGAGAGGCAATACTCCGTCTAAAAACACATCAAAATCTCTCTCCTATTTGGAAAGAAACGGGAAATGGTCTCGTGAATATTATCGAAAGCAGACACAGAGGCTCGGATGGAACCTAGGATTTTCGAGGGCCTTTAGAGAAAGGCTCCTTCCCTTCCAAGATCTCCATTGACCTCCATATAACACCGTGAATAAGGGTCCCACTTCCCCAAAACATTCCACTAATTCTTATATAAAACCTCTAAATATAAAAAGAATTTTTTCCTCTAGGCCTCCAGTTAGCTCACGTCTACGATTTCTCTGAATGATGACTATTACAGTACGTACAACACTAACATCAGTTTCAGTACTTCATCCGAAGCTTCAATAATCGAACCTCCAATCAAGTGCCATAGATTATTCAATCAGTTTCCTACTCTCAAACTTTTCATCAACTTCTACCTAACACTCTCAGTTAAGATCTTTCTCCTTCAGCCTTCAATCAACTCCTCCAAGCTACTTGAAAGGAGATATCACACATCAGAATTTCCTGTCATTGAAAAAAGATGTCACTCTCAAATCCACCCATCAACTGCTATTAAAAAGCACCTTGTAATGGGGGACTTCATCCCTAAGTACCACACAAGTCTTATGATTCATCTTCAGCTGAAGCTCTTACCGAGCAAAGTCAGCAACTTGATATAACATCGAATAAAGTTCCTATTCCATACACCTACAGGAAACCACTGAATAAAGGCTTTGCTTACCAAAATTCTCACCAACTTCTGTCCAAATCTTCGGATAAACATTTTGAATAAAGATTTTACTCGTCCAACCTTTCAGAGATTTATTTACAACACATTTGAATCAAGATCTTATTCTTACAAACCTCACATCACATCGTATAAAGTACCAAGAAAAAGAATCTTTATCCCACACAATCCATCAACTCCTTTCAGTTCCGATTCAGTAAAGATCTAAAACTACCATAATAAATCCCCGTTTCGAAAAAGGATCTTATTCCCCAAAATTTCCCATATATATACACACACACACACACACACACACACATATATATATATATATATATATATATATATATATATATATATATATATATATATATATATATATAGATCTCTCTCTCTCTCTCTCTCTCTCTCGCTCTCTCTCTTCTCTCTCTCTCTCTCTCTCTATAATATATATATATATTATAAATATATATATATATATAAAGAGAAGAGAGAGAGAGAGAGAGAGAGAGAGAGAGAGAGACCTTCAACATACACTTGCACGGAACAATTAGTGTACAACTGCGTACATGCGAAATTAAAACAAGTAATGACTACACTCCATCGCCCCCCTCTCCCCCCCCCCTCTCTCTCTCTCTCTCGAAATTACTCGCCTGAACTCCTCCGGATCCTGCACTTCTCTTTTTCCAGCAACCCTTCCAGAGAACTTCTCCAAACTCTACTCCCTTGCTGGAAAGCGCTTTAATGCTGCCACGTCGCATTTCCTTTTTCAGAAGCCAAAACAGGAGGAGATTATCCAGGCAGAGCCTTACTTTGGCTCTGAGTCCACCTGTGTTGATTAGCAGGTGCTTTCCTCTACCTGTTCCCTTTGCTAAAGGGCGGTTGGTTTTTAATTCATTCAGCCTTCATTTTCGATTGCTGCAATTCTATTATTATTATTGTTCTACAGGGGTAGGGTTGATATCATTGTTGGTGATATATTCAGAATTGTAATAATAATAATAATAATAATAATAATAATAATAATAATAATAATATATAATAATAATAATAATAATAATAATAATTTATTTATTATTATTATTATTATTATTATTATTATTATTATTATTTTTATTATTATATTATTATTAATGTTACTGTTGCTGTGGTTAAAATGATTCCCATACACAGCCAGAAACACCAATATTAGCACAAAGTGAATTTAGAAGTAAAGCTGCTTCTCTCTTGACTCTTCTTGGGTCTTTCAAGTCCCAATTGGGGAGGACGTAATTTAGTTTGTCTGGGACAAAGAAAGACCCAAGTCTCCAGTTTCTGTTCGGATCTTTTGTTAGTGAGAAGGATGATATTTGTATAACACGCACACACGTACAAATTCACACACACACATATATATATATATATATATATATATATATATATATATATATATATATATATATATATATATATATATATATATATATATATATATTATATATATATATATATATATATATATATATATATATATGTATATATATATATGAGTAGGATGTATTTTTATAAGATAGATAGATAGATAGATAGATAGATAGATAGATAGATAGATATATAGACACGCTTTATGTCCGTGGTCAAATTGCATTCCAACAAATATGTTGTTGGTTTCAACACAAACCCAAACACACAGATAAATACTTTGACTGATAGATATATATGACACTAAAACATATACATAGATAGATGGATAGATAGATAATGTGTTTCGTATCAGTGTTCAAATTATATTCCAGCAAATAATTCTTCAGATATAATTATATCCCTTCTTAAATTAAAAACAAACAACAAAGATGAACGATAAAATTATAGAGGAGATTACCCAATTGACGGTTTACATCTGGAGCGACACTTGTAACTCAAAAACTCACCACATAACTCTCTGGACATCTAATTACTATTAAGCCAGCAAACACAACACTTGTTAAAGCATTTATTCTTCTCTCACAAAAATTGTATCATAGCACATTTGGTACAGTTTTCTCTAGCATACACGGATTTGATACAAGAACACATACACATATACAGTCTCTCTCTCTATCTCTCTCTCTCTCTCTCTCTCTCTCTCAAAATATACATATATCCCTGCAAGAAGTATACCTAGGTGAGAACTGTTAAGCACATGAGCTTAGCTGAAATCTTTGTAATTGATTGCCTTCTTGTAATTGCGAGAAAGCCTATTTGGGGGTTAAAGAAAAAATGACGGGTGAAAAGACAAGTTGTAACGCATACGCACACATTATATATATATATATATATATATATATATATATATATATATATATATATATATATATATATATGCAGAAGCCAGGTACTATGTCGTACCTCTAAGTAAAGGGGGATACAATCCACAATGAAGTAAATTCCTCTTGTAGTTTGAAATATATATATCTCTTGTATAGGATTAAAGCTTTCGACATCAACTGTGGTCTTGTTCACTAACAAGACTTTTTAGTGAACAAGACCACAGTTGATGGTCGAAAGCATTAATCCTATACAAGAGATATATATATTTCAAACTACAAGAGGAATTTACTTCATTGTGGATTGTATCCCCCCCCATATATTAATATATATATATATACTATATATATATATATATATATATTATATATATATATATATATATATATATATATATATATATATATATATATATATATATATGTATATATATATATATATATAATCTATATATATATATATATATATATATATATATATATATATATATATATATTCCTCTTCAGTTAAACAAATATGAAAATATATTATTTTCCGAGGTAGAGCTAATTAGAATATATATATATATATATATATATATATATATATATATATATATATATTATATATATATATATTTCTATATTATATATATATATATATATATATATATATATATATATATATATATATATATTATATATATCCATAATATACCAGAGTATTGTGTGCAATATTTTCATTTTTTTTCGAGTGGATGATACATATATACTAAAAAAGATCCAGTATCGTATTAGGTATAAGTACAAAATTCAGACAGATCCAATGGATTTCCACGAGTTCACAACATAAAGAGAGATACATCACACTATGCAAGATCCATAACCTTACGAAGGGACAGGTCCATTGCAGAATGAGCATCACTCTGAGATATACATAATATACTGAAAGATGCATAAGGCCAAGATCCATATGTAACGCTGCAGAAGTCATCAGAGAGCAAAGGTTACAGAGCCCCCACCGCTTTTTATCCCGAACTGCAAGAG
>NC_061105.1:20382584-20440084 GCF_015104395.2 Macrobrachium nipponense | reverse complement strand
TCCAGAAAGACACGAGTAAGGGAAATTTAGCTAGTAACTACAGGCCTATCACTTGCCTACCAATAATGTGGAAGTTACTAACAGGTAACAACAGCGAAAGACTATACAACTACCTAGAGGATACAAACAGCATCCCCCACCAACAAAAAGATTGCAAAACACCAGTAAGAGAAGGAAAACAAACCTAAGCATGTCATGGATAGGCTATAAGATAGCCTTCGACATGATACCACACACATGGCTACTATATGGGGCAGAGGAAAACACCATCAGCTTCCTGAAATATACAATGCACAACTAGAATACAAAACTTACAAGCTCTGGATTAACAATAGCAAAGGTTAACATCAGGAGAGAGCTCTTACAGGGAGACTCATTGTCCCTACTACTCTTTGTAGTAGTCACGATTCCCAGTTCAAAAGTATTGCAGAAGATGGATGCTGGGTACCAACTCAAGAAAAGAGGCAACAGAATTAACCATCTGATGTTCATGACGACATCAAGCTGTATAGTTAGATCATCTAGGAAATAGATACCCTAATCCAGACTGTAAGAATTGTATCTGGGGACATCAGGAGAGTTTGGAATAGTAAAATGTGCCTTTGTCAATATGCAAAAAGGCAAAGTGACAATGAGTAAAGAGATAAAGCTACCAGATAAGAATAACATCAAACAGAGAGACAGGATACAAATACTGGGAAT
This sequence comes from Macrobrachium nipponense, assembly GCF_015104395.2. Lineage (NCBI taxonomy): Eukaryota > Metazoa > Arthropoda > Malacostraca > Decapoda > Palaemonidae > Macrobrachium > Macrobrachium nipponense. Next base: position 20,439,382 of record NC_061105.1, on the reverse strand, counting down.
AATAGTAGAAGATATAAAACACCAAGATATGAAGGACATGATCAGGAAAGAATATATGCAGAGACTCAAGGCGATCCTAAAGTCAACACTCAACGCCAGAAATATGATGAAAACCATAAATACATGCTATTACCTGTAATCAGATACAGCACAGGAGTAGTGGAGTGGAAGAAGGCTGAACTCAGCAACATTGACCAGGAAACTAGGAAACACGTGACAATACACAAAGCACTTCACCCAAGAGCAAATACGGACAGACTATACATAACACGAAAGGGAGGAGGGAGAGGACTACTAAGAATAGAGGACTGTGTCAACATCTAGACCGGCGCAATGGGGCAATATATATGAAAACCAGTGAAAACGAGTGGCTCAGGATTGCATGGGAAGAAGGACTGATGAAAGTAGACGAACACCCAGAAATATACAGAGAAGAGAATCACAAACAGAATGGAAGAATGGCATAACAAACCAATGCACGGGCAGTACATGAGACAGACTAAAGAAGAGGCCAGTGATGAAACATGTCAATGGCTACAGAGGGGAGAACTCAAGAAGGTAACAGAAGGAATGCTAACAGCCGCACAAAGTCAGGCCCTAAGAACCACATATTTCCAAAGAACAATAGATGGAAATAATATCTCACCCTCACCCACATGTAGGAAGTGCAGTGTGAAAAACGAGACCAAAAACCATATAGCAAGCGAATGTCCGCACTTGCACTGCCCCGGTACGTTTGTTCCCTGGACTTTTCGTTCCCGGAATTTTCGTTTAACGGATATTTCATCGAACAGCCTTTTTGTCGAAAAGGCGGTTATGCATCCAACCAGGTAATTACTTAAGAGTGTTGTTAAATGAAACATGCATATTGTTAACAGTCAATCAGGTAATTACTTAAGAAAGAGTTGTTAAATGGAAAATTTATATTGTTAAAAATACAAAAGTTTTAAGTAAATTATTCATCAAAGAATTTGTAAGAGAGAAGACATCCCAACTGTAAAGAAGAACAACATTTTGTTCTGTAGATTTATTCTATTTAGATATAGTCCATGGAGTTCACTTTTACTAAACGTGGTGAAAGGAAGCTACTGCATAATATGGGTATAAATATACAGTTACCAAAAGGAGAAATAACATTACTTACTGAAGATGCGAAGAAAGAGGAAGATGTGGAGGGCGACGTAAGACAGTGAATTATATACATTGCAAGGTGATCCACTGCCACTTTCTCACCCACCAGACGCCAGTAGAGCTGTTGTTCTCAAGACAGTACAGGAGATGAAGGAAAGAGCCACTAATACTATAGAACTGAAGAGTACTATAGTTCAGAACTGCACATCTGACTTTCCATTAGAAGTAACTGGTTCTCTTCCAAAAAAGAAAGTCTTAGCAGAATGATTAGAAGACAAAGGGAATTTACAGATGGAAACGAAGTAACAGACCAGTTTAGGGTTTCGTTAAGATTTATTCGAAGAAGATAACATCATTATAATGGCAACTGACGGTAATCTCGATTTATTGGCGAAAAGTATGCACTGGTTTTGCGACGGAACGTTCGATAGTGCTCCTGAACACCATCAACTGTATACCATCCATGCTCTCCTTGGAGAAAATCATACGGTTCCATTTGTGTACTGCATTACAAAATTCAGAAATAAAGGAACATGCGATACGATATTTTCTAAACTTAAAGAAAAGCGTGCCATGGACCCTATTTAAATAACTGTTGATTTAAAAAAACAGCAATAAGTAGCGTAGAAAAAAAATCTTAATTCTCATACTTCTGGGTGTTTTTTCCACTTCGGGCAATGCCTCTGGAGAAATATTCAGACATGTGGCCTACAACACTTATATAATGAGCAAAGGAATGCTTTCTAATAAAAAATCTTACAGCACTGGTTTTCGTTCCAAAGAATGATGTCATAGACGTATATAATTAATTCAGGCGACGACGCCCACAATTTGATATATCCGTATGGAATGTACGAGAAAAGACATTGCTAGGAATACCACGAACAAAGAATTCGGCTGTAAGGCTGGCAACGCACATTTCAACTACGAATGTCAGTCGTTTATCCAAATTTATCTCGCCTTATGAACAAACTCAAAATAGAGCAAAATCTTTGGGAACTAACAATACAACCTGCTTTATAAGGCATTATGCCTACAAGTACTAAAAATTATGCAATTGTTAATGAAAGGTAAAAAAAAACTCTTAGATGACTATGAAAATTTTGATAGATTACAGTACTTAATGACTTTGCACATAATTTGTAATTTTTATTTATTCTATTCGTGTTAATAATTTGTAAGTTTGTAGCAGTTTCGATAAATTTATATCATTTATTATTCCACTGAAAGCACTGTTATTACTCAAAATTAAAATCTTTATTAGTTTTATTTATTGCATTTTATTTTATTGTTACGTTTCCTTTAAAAAGAAACCTGTGAAGCTAAAAGGAAAAAATGGACAAGACAAATTTTATTAGTATAAAATAATTAGTTGGGAGATGCACAAATGAAAAAGGTTTCTATAAAAAAATCATTGAGTGATTACCTTTTCGGCTGTTAAAATAAGTATAAAAAAAAGAGTTGGGAGATGAACATATAAAAAAGATTTAAAAAAAAAAACATTGAGTGATTACCTGTTCGGGTGTTAAAAAATACAGATTACGTAGTGGGAACTGTGATGGTAATTGCTTCATAGCAAAGGAAGATAAAGGAAAGGAGAACGCATTTTCGAGAAGTTCGGCAGTATGGAGGTTTTCGCGCCTGTGTTGGAGGCTTCTTTTCCTCGCGGCTGTTCTAGAATCTTCGGGCGTGTTGTGGAGCGCAAAAACGCGCCAATGTTACGTGAGAAACGCCGCGATTTTCTGATGCAATACCTCGTCTAGATTCATCTAAGAATGTCTAGAAACCTCGGGAGTCTGTGACGCTCGCCGTAGGCTCCGCCCACAGGATGCTGTATAAATACGACGGAGGAATTAGCAGCGAGAGGAGTGATCGTAAGAGGAAGAGATCGTAAAAGAGAGGGATCACCAGTTAGTAAGAGCCACAGATCAGATTATCAGTGAGAGATCAGCAGCAGTGATCGCCAGACAGAGACTAGAGACGAAGGAACCGACGAAGTATCAATCATCAAAAGAGTTGTTCGAGAGTTGGTTGGATATTGGTCAAGTCGTCTTCCGGTGTGGAAGAAAAGGGAAGAGTTCCTGCCTTACGAATAGACTATTTTCTGCAATACGGAGTCAAGAGGACGTCTGCAATCGCCGCTCTACTTTTATGAAGCCACCTCTTCGAAGTGCCAAACTGATTAGCAAGTATTCGAATTGCCTCACTGTTTCCCCCAGTTCATGCAGTGTAAGATTCTATCTTTTTATGTAAATAGGAGATACCATTTTGCATTTACCTTTGTTAGTAAGCTTGTAAATAAACCTTTGTTGTGTTAGAGTTTCTTTCTATATTCGTATCCCCAGTTTCAACTGTTTGTGTTGATATATTTTTTTTTTATTTCATATCGAACCTGAAGCGGACCTCTCTCAGAGGCCGTAACATTGTGTCGACCCTTTCCAGGATATTTCGACACCGTAACATTGTCTCTGAGATCTCAGAGTCCGTAACAGGAACATTTATTTTTCCTTGAGAAAAATAAGTCAAAATCATTTTTAAAAGTTCATTAAATATCATTTTATAAGAAAAATAAACATTATCTCACTCTCAATTAAAAATATACATTATTTCTATGATCCATCTTTCTCGTTCTCAAACATTTTTCTCATAATCTGTTTCTCTCTCTCTCCCCCCGGAATATTTCGTCCCCAAAAAGTCATGGGACCCACTGTCCTGGGACCAAACGTCCTGTCACGACAAAACGAGGCATGATTCAGTAGCAAACGCCCTCCACTGGTACCTGTGCAAGAACTACCAGTTACCTTGCAGGTTATAAATGGTATACGAGCACCAACCTGAGACAGTAATATAAAACAACCTGGCAAAGATTCTCTGGAACTATGGTATCAGAACAGATAGGGTGAAACGTGCAAATAGACCAGACGTGACGTTGATCGGTATAACCAAGAAGAAAATATCACTCATCGATGTCGCAGTACCATGGGACACCGCCATCAGAGTAGATGAGAAAGAAAGAGAAAAAAACGTATAAGTATCAAGACTTGAAAATAGAAAATTTAATAAGAAGGATATGGGATATGCCGTGGAAATTGTACCCACAACCATAGGGACACTGGCCGCAATCCCAAGATCCCTGTAAAGAAACCAGGAAAAATTAGCTCCAGGACTCATGCAGAAGTGTGTGCTCCTGGAAAAAGAGCACAGTAAGAAAAGTAATGGGTTACTAAGGAGGCAGGATGCAACCCGGAACCCCACACTATAAAACCACCTAATTGAATAGGATGACTGTGAATGACTGTGATAGACGAAAAATTAATTACTATTATTATTATTTTTTCTCTCTATCACAGTCCTCCAATTCGACTGGGTGGTATTTATAGTGTGGGGTCCCGGGTTGCATCCTGCCTCCTTAGGAGTCCATCACTTTTCTTACTATGTGCGCCGTTTCTAGGATCACACTCTTCTGCATGAGTCCTGGAGCTACTTCAGCCTCTGGTTTTTCTAGATTCCTTTCCAGGGATCTTGGGATCGTGCCTAGTGTTCCTATGATTATGGGTACAATTTCCACTGGCATATCCCATATCCTTCTTATTTCTATTTTCAGATCTTGATACTTATCCATTTTTTCCCTCTCTTTCTCTTCAACTCTGGTGTCCCATGGTATTGCGACATCAATGAGTGATACTTTCTTCTTGATTTTGTCAATCAACGTCACGTCTGGTCTATTTGCACGTATCACCCTATCCGTTCTGATACCATAGTCCCAGAGGATCTATACCTGATCGTTTTCTATCACTCCCTCATGTTGGTGCGTACCACTTATTACTGCAAGGTAGCTGATGTTTCTTGCAGAGGCTCCAGTGGAGGGCTTTTGCCACTGAATCATGCCTCTTTTTGTACTGGTTCTGTGCATGTGCCGACCATTCGCTTGCTATGTGGTTTATGGTCTCATTTTTCGTATTGCACTTCCTACATATGGGAGAGATGTTATTTCCGTCTATCGTTCTTTGAAAATATCTGGTTCTTAGGGCTTGATCTTGTGCTGCTGTTATCATTCATTCAGTTTCCTTCTTTAGCTCTCCCCTCTGTAGCCATTGCCATGTGTCATCGCTGGCTAGTTCTTTAGTCTGTCTCATGTATTGTCCGTGCAATGGTTTGATGTGCCAGTCCTCTGTTCTGTTTGTCATTCTCCTGTCTCTGAATATTTCTGGGTCTTTGTCTACTTTTATTAGTCCTTCTTCCCATGCACTCTTTAGCCACTCGTCTTCACTGGTTTTCAGGTGTTGTCCCAGTGCTCTGTTGTCGATGTTGATGCAGTCCTCTATACTTAGTAGTCCTCTCCCTCCTTCCTTTCGTTTTATGTATAGTCTGTCCGTATTTGCTCTTGGGTGTAGTACTTTGTGTATTGTCATATGTTTCATCGTTTTCTGGTCTATGCTGCGAAGTTCTGCCTTCGTACATTCGACTATTCCTGCGCTGTATCTGATTACTGGCACTGCCCATGTGTTTATGGCTTTTATCGTATTTCCGGCGTTGAGTTCTGACTTGAGTATCGCCTTGAGTCTCTGCATATATTCTTTCCTGATAGTTTCCTTCATCTCTTGGTGTTTTATATCCCCTCCTTTCATTATTCCCAGGTATTTGTATCCAGTCTCATCTATGTGTTTGATGCTGTTCCCATCTGGTAGTTTTATCCCTTCAGTTCTCGTTACTTTGCCTTTTTGTATGTTGACTAAGGCACATTTTTCTATTCCAAACTCCAGATGTCCCCAGATACAATCCTTACAATCTGGATTAGGGTATCTATTTCCTTGATGCTCTTACCATACAGCTTGGTGTCGTCCATGAACATCAGATGGTTAATTCTGCTGCCTCTTTTCTTGAGTTGGTACCCGGCATTCTTCTTCTGTAGTACTTTTGTCATGGGAATCATGGCTACTACGAAGAGAAGTGGGTTCAGTGAGTCGCCCTGGAAGATCCCTCTCCTGATATTAACCTTAGCTAGTCTTATTTATTATTATTATTATTATTATTATTATTATTATTATTATTATTATTATTATTATTATTATTATTATTATGTTTATTTATTTATTTATTTATTTTTTAATATATTTATTTATTCATTTTTGTCTGTCACAGTTTTCCAATTCGACTGGGTGGTATTTATAGTGTGGGGTTCGGGGTTGCATCCTGCCTTCTTAGGAGTCCATCACTTTTCTTACTATGTGCACCGTTTCTAGGATCACACTCCTCTGCATGAGTCCTGGAGCTACTTCATCCTCTGGTTTTCCAGACTCCTTTTCAGGGATCTAGTATTCCTATGATTATGGGTACAATTTCCACTGGCATATCCCATATTCTTCTAATTTCTATTTTTAGGTCTTGATACTTATCCATTTTTTCCTTTCTTTCCCTTCAACTCTGGTGTCCCATGGTATTACGACATCAATGAGTGATACTTTCTTCTTGATTTTGTCAATCAACGTCACGTATGGTCTATTTGCACATATCACCCTATCTGTTCTGATACCATAGTCCCAGAGGATCTTTGCCTGATCGTTTCCTATTGCTACTTCAGGTTGGTGCTCGTACCACTTATTACTGCAAGGTAGCTGATGTTTCTTGCACAGGCTCCAGTGGAAGGCTTTTGCTACTGAATTATCCCTCTTTTTGTCCTGGTTCTGTGCAAGTGCCGGACATTCACTTGCTATGTGGTTTATGGTTTCATTTTTCGTATTGCACTTCCTACATATGGGAGAGATGTTATTTCCATCTATCGTTCTTTGGACATATCTGGTTCTTAGGGCCTGATTTTGTGCCACTGTTATCATTCATTCAGTTTCCTTCTTGAGCTCTCCCCTCAGTAGCCATTGCCTCGTGTCATTGCTGGCTAGTTCTTTAATCCGTCTCATGTATTGTCCGTGCATTGGTTTGTTGTGCCATTCCTCTGTTCTGTTTGTCATTCTCCTGTCTCTGTATATTTCTGGGACTTCGTCTACTTTTATCAGTCCTTCTTCCCATGCTCTCTTGAGCCACTCATCTTCACTGGTTTTCAGGTATTGTCCCAGTGCTCTGTTTTCGATGTTGACGCAGTCCTCTATACTTAGTAGTCCTCTCCCTCCTTCCTTTCGTTTTATGTATAGTCTGTCCGTATTTGCTCTTGGGTGTAGTGCTTTGTGTATTGTCATATGTTTCCTCGTTTTCTGGTCTATGCTGCGAAGTTCTGCCTTCGTACATTCGACTATTCCTGCGCTGTATCTGATTACTGGCACTGCCCATGTGTTTATGGCTTTTATCATATTTCCGGCGTTGAGTTCTGACTTGAGTATTGCCTTGAGTCTCTGCATATATTCTTTCCTGATCGTGTCCTTCATCTCTTGGTGTTTTATATCCCCTACTTCCATTATTCCCAGGTATTTGTATCTTGTCTCATCTATGTGTTTGATGTTGCTCCCATATGGTAGCTTTATCCCTTCAGTTCTCGTTACTTTGCCTTTTTGTATGTTGACTAAGGCTCATTTTTCTATTCCATACTCCATCCTGATGTCCCTAGATACAATCCTAACAGTCTGAATTAGGGTATCTATTTCCTTGATGCTCTTACCATACAGCTTGATGTCGTCCATGAACATCAGATGGTTGATTCTGTTGCCTCTTTTCTTGAGTTGGTACCCGGCATCCATCTTCTGTAGTACTTTTGTCATGGGAATCATGGCTACTACGAAGAGTAGTGGGGACAGTGAGTCGCCCTGGAAGATCCCTCTCCTGATATTAACCTCTGCTAGTCTTATTCCAGAGCTTGTAAGTATTGTTTTCCAGTTCCGCATTGTATTTTTGAGGAAGCTGATGGTGTTTTCCTCTGCCTCATATATTTTCAGGCATTCTAATAGCCATGTGTGTGGTATCATGTCGAAGGCTTTCTTATAGTCTATCCATGCCATGCTTAGGTTGGTTTTCCTTCTCCTACTGTTCTTCATTACCATTTTGTCTATCAGGAGCTGGTCTATTATTATTAGGAATATTTTTATTATTATTATTATTATTATTATTATTATTATTATTATTATTATTATTATTATTATTATTATTATTATTATTATTATTATTATTATTATTATTATTATTATTATTATTATTATATGAAGATGAACACTAATCGTATATAACATGCCCACAGGAGCCATTATCTTAAAATTCAAGCTTCCAGAGAATATGGTGTCCATTTGCAAGATGTTAAGAGGAGAAAGAGGGGATGAAGAGATAGGAAATGTAACTTACTAAAGAAAGTAAACTAACAAAATAATAAATACATTAAAATGCAACGAGTATTAGAAGAGTAATACATTGCATCTTCCCTTGAACTTTGGAAGTCCCAATAGCACGACATCCATAGAATAACAGATGAAATCTTCAGGCCTAACTTTCCTGCTTCTTTGATTTAATCTACTTATAATTAGTTTTATGGACCAGATCTGAAAACTGGAAATGAGACTTGTGTTACACTCAATCTATATAATATGATAAAAATATTAATACTGAAATTCATCTTCATAATTGCAACTATCCCTATTTTTCTTATTATTATCAGTATTATGTCACGATAAATAAAGGTGTTATTAATATTTTTAATACATATATTGTTTCTTCTTTTATCACTTATGAAAATTCTGAATATAATAATAATAATAATAATAATAATAATAATAATAATAATAATAATAATAATAATAATAATAATAATAATAATAATAGTAATAATAATAATAGTATTTTTATCACAGTGACTTAATATAATAATAAGGATGATATTAACATTAATATTTTAAATATAATTTTCAATATTATTATTAGGGAATAAAGAAGCAACAATGCACAAGGAAGATGAACAAACGAAACCAATATCAATGTTCTTCTCTTCAACGAAAAATTTGGAAAATATGTTAAACTGTTGAAAATGTGAAAAAAGAACATCTTTTTATGTAGGGAAAAATTGGGAAAAAAAATTGATTATCAACTTCTCAAAATGAAAAATTAAAGCTGAATTTTACCACATTTCGAAGAAGTGCATAACATGACAACATGTCTTTATTCGAATTAGAGGATTGCTAATTTTTTCATGGCCTTAGATAATACAAGAAACTGAAATATCGGAATCAGTTTGTTAAGAAACATTGTCAAGAGAGAACTCAAAACACATTAGCTTTCCCTAAATCCTAATTTCAGGTCAAACAATGTCGCAAGTCCACACTTCATATGTAACTTTTTGTGAACAATATGTTTTTGTTTGTGTAAAAAATAAACTAGGAAATAGAAAGTGATATATGAAGAGGTAGGCACCAACTGGATAAAGCCAACAGAACTTGAACTTCCCAAAAACGAGATTAATAATGATAGTGAGAGCAACATTTTAATGGGACGTCGTTGCAACCATTACACCCTCTGTCACTGACGCCAGTTTAATGCATTAATTCTGACTGCAGAAATGCACTGGTCGAGTTATAAAGAGAGAGAGAGAGAGAGAGAGAGAGAGAGAGAGAGAGAGAGAGAGAGAGAGAGAGAGAGAGAGTTTTCATAATTGAAAAGAAATTAAATATGTATGCATGTATGTCATGAGTGCTAGAGAAAAGAGGAACCCAGAATTCTCGAGAGCCTCTAGAGAAACGCTCGTTCCCTTCCAAGATCTCCATTAACCTCCATATAACACCGTGAATAAGAGTCTCACATCTCCAAAACATCCCACTAATTCTTATATAAAACCTTTAAATATAAAAGATTTTTTTCCTCCAGGCCTCCAGTTAGCTCCCGTCTACGATCTCTGAATGATGACTATTACAGTACAACACTAACATCAGTTTCTGTACTTCATCAGAGGCTAGAATAATCGAACCTCCAATCAAGTGCCATAGACTATTCAATCAGTTTCTTACTCTCAAACTTTTCATCAACTTCTACCTAACACTCTCAGTAAAGATCTTTCTCCTTCAGCCTTCAATCAACTCCTGCAAAACTACTTGAAAGGAGATATCACTCATGAAAATTTCCCGTCCTTGAAAAAAGATGTCACTCTCAAATCCACCCATCAACTGCTATTAAAAAGTAACGTGGAATGGGGAACTTCATCCCTAAGTACCACACAAGTCTTATGATTCATCTTTAGCTGAAGTTCTTACCGAGCAAAGTCAGCAATTGATACATCTTCGGATAACGTTCCTATTCCATACACCTACAGGAAACCACTGAATAAAGGCTTTGCTTCCCAAAATTCTCACCAACTTCTGCCCAAACCTTTGGATAAACATTTCGGTTAAAGATTTTACTCGCCAAACCTTTCAGAGATTTATTTACAACACTTTTGAATAAAGATCTTATTCTTACAAACCTCACATAACATCATATAAAGTATCAAGAAAAAGAATCTTTTTCCGACACAATCCATCAACTCCTTTAATTTCCGATTCAATAAAGATCTAAAGCTACCATATATCAACTCCAATAAATCCTCTTTTGAATAAGGATCTTATTCCCCAAAACTCCCATTGAAGAGAAGCGTAATGTGGAAGCTGGGAGGGAATCTTTGGCTGGAGACCAAGAAAAGAAAGCAATAGAAATCTGAAGATGTAGAAAAATGGTAGACAGTTCAGCTCAGGAGAAAGGAGGCTCAGTTTTGAGATTGTTCGGTCATGTGGAGACAACGGAATACAGAGATTAAGTGAAAGATTGAGTGATTGATTTATGAAAGATTAAGGTGTAAAGTCAAGAGAGATGGAAAGGTTGGACAGTGGGAAGAGAGGAACCGGGAATGGAAGTAACTTTAAGGGATAGAAAGTGGATGAACCTGAGGGCCCAAAGGGGAGGGGCCAACAGACCTTTGTGGGATTTTTCATTATCAGCCCGGCACTGTATATATACATACATCTAGTCCATTTAGTAAAAGGAGCCCCAAAAAACACCAAATGGGTAGAAAGCTTTAGCTATATTTCGGACGACATATATATATATATATATATATATATATATATATATATATATATATATGTGTGTGTGTGTGTGTGTGTGTGTGTGTGTGTGTGTGTGTGTGTGTGTGTGTGTATGTGTGTGTGTGGGTGTATGTAGAAAGAGCGAGAGAGAGATAGAGAGAGACCTTCAATATGCACCTGCACGGAACAATATGTACAACCGCATCCATCCGATTTTTAAACAAGTAATGTCTACACTCCATCCTCTCTCTCTCTCTCTTTCTCTCTAAATTACTCGCCTGAACTCCTCCAGCTCCTGCACTTCTCTTTTTCCAGCAACCCTTCCAGAGAACTTCTCCCAAACCCTCCCTACTCCCTTAAGGAAAGCGCTTTAATGCTGCCACGTCGCATTTCCTTTTTCAGAAGCCAAAACAGGAGGAGATTATCCAGGCAGAGCCTCACTTTGGCTCTGCGTCCACCTGTGTTGATTAGCAGGTGTTTTCCTCTGCCTGGTCCCTTTGCTAAAGGGTGGTTAGTTTTGAATTCATTCAGCCTTCATTTTCAATTGCTGCAATGCTATTATTGATATTGTTCTACAGGGTTAAGGTTGATATCATTGTTGGTGGTATATTCATACTTGTAATAATAATAATAATAATAATAATAATAATAATAATAATAATAATAATAATGATAATAATAATAATAATAATAATAATAATATTATTATTATTATTATTATTATTATTATTATCTTATTATTATTATTATTATTATTATTATTATTATTATTATTATTATTATTAATGTTACTGTTTGCTGTGGTTAAAATGATTCCCATACACAGCCAGAAACACCAATATTAGCACAAAGTGAATTTAGACGTAAAGCTGCTTCTCTCTTGACTCTTTCTTGGGTCTTTCAAGACCCAATTGGGGAGGACGTAATTTAGTTTGTCCGGGACAAAAAAAAGACCCAAGTCTTCAGTTTCTGTTCGGATCTTTAGTTAGTGAGAAGGATGATATTGTATAACACGCAACACACACACGTACACACACACACACACACACACACACACACACATATATATATATATATATATATATATATATATATATATATATATATATATATATATATATATGAGTATGATAGTATTTTATAACATACGTAGATAGGTCGATAGATAGATAGATAGATAGATAGATAGATAGATAGATAGATAGTTAGATAGATTGATAGATAGATAGACACGCTTTATGTCCGTGGTCAAATTGCATTCCAACAATGTTGTTGGTTTCAACACAAACCCACACATACAGATAAATACTTTGAATGATAGATATATACGACATATATAGATGAATAGATAGATAATGTGTTTCGTATCAGTGTTCAAATTACATTCCAGCCAATAAATCTTTAGGTATAATTGTATCCCTTCTTAAATTAAAAACAAACGACAAAGATGAAAAATAAAATTATAGAGGAGATTACCCAATTGACGGTTTACATCTGGAGGGACACTTGTAACTCAAAACCTCATAACAGAACTCTCTGGAATCTAATTACTATTAAGCCAGCAAACACAACACTTGTTAAAGCATTTATTCTTCTCTCACAAGAATTGTATCATAGCACATTTGGCACAGTTTTCTCTAGCATATGCGGATTTGATACAAGGACACATACACACATACAGTCTCTCTCTCTCTCTCTCTCTCTCTCAGAATATATACATATATCCCTGCAAGTAGTATACCAAGGTGAGAACTGTTAAGCACAGGAGCTTAGCTGAAATCTTTGTAATTGACTGTCTTCTTGTAATTGCGAGAAAGCCTATTTGGGGGCTAAAGAAAAAATGACAGGTGAAAAGGCAAGTTGTAACACATACGCAAACATACACACACACACACACACACACACACACATATATATATATACTATATATATATATATATATTATATATAGATATATATATATATATATATTTATATATATATGATATATATGTATATATATATATATATTATATATATATATATATATAATTATATTTATATATATATATGTTTATATATACATATATATATATATATATATATATATATATATATATATATATATAATATTATTATATATATATATATATATATATATGTTTACTATATATATATATATATATATATATATATCTATATATATATATATATATATATATTTAATATATATATATATATATATATAAAGATATATATCCATAGGAATACCAGAGTATTGTGTGCATATGTTTTTTTTCGAGATTTGTCTGTTATAATTTCATCAGTTATGAAACAAAACGCAAACAAAATAACTAATTCCACCCTTTAAGAAACTAATCTGTGTCGCAACATATTGATGAAAAATAATCAATAGCTAATTTGCAAGCAAAACAGTCAAGGACCCAGAAGTCTTAGGACGGACACAAAAGGTGAAAAAATTTTTAATGAACTTTTTACATATTTCAAGGAAAGCAATATTCCACTCAAAAAAATAATTGCAAGCGCTACTCATGGTGTACTTTTCACGACTGACAGATACAAAGGTTTTATTACAATCTTGCAAAAGGCAGTCTCTGAAGTATTTTGCATACATTGCGTGATACACCCTCAAAACTTAGTTGCAAAGCAATAGGACGGTCGTTTCCTTGATGACCTTAATGTCGTGATAAAATTGGTTGAATCGAATTCTCTTCCAGATCACCTCTTTCGTAAATTCTCCTGAGAAAAAACTGGAAAAGAGTTCGAAGGACTCCTAATGCATACTGAGGTGAGGGGGTTATCAAAGGGGAATTGTCTTCGTCGTTTTACTGCACTCTGGGACTCGATTGTCTAATTTCTGAATAACACCCAGCTTCGAGAAGAACTCCTTGCAACTACATGTCATGGACTTTACTCATCAGATATGTTTACAAAAACTGATTTACTTTAATAAAAAGCTCTAAGAAAAGATTCTGATCTGATCCAATCAAAGTGCTATTACATACGTCTTAAAACACTACAGCTCTACAATATTAACGACTCAAGGAAGTTATTAAATTAACACAAAGCAAAATCATAGAAACCGGAAAATACAACTGAGAAAAAGGAAACTATTTTGAAACCGAAGATTAAAACTGTTCTGGCTAGACAGAGAGAAAACAATTTTGAGTAACGAAAAAGGAATAAGAAAATCTCAATAACAGCGTCGCACGTCGTCAAAATTCCTTCTCGGTCGTGAATAAAACTGGGCAAATAGGACTGGGCTTCAGGCAGTCGAATAATAACCTAGCGTTTTATTGCCTTGTTTCACCTGTTTGATGAAATGACGCCAATGAGGCCGTTTTCCATAGTCCATTCGGGGATCTCAGCCCCGCGGAACTGCTCTAAATTGGACGTTTTTGCCTCGGGTGCTCGGCGGAGAGATCGGGATAAACTTTGCTGTTATGAGAGGAAAGTAGGCTGGTTAGAGAGGATAGAAGTACTTGAATAGAAGCTAGACTGATATAAGAAAAGGGGCGAGTGACGAGAAAGTCAGTTCAAGAACTCAGAGTGTGGTTGAGGCAATAGAGTACCTTTGCAGCATAGGCCAACATGAAAGAACCTCGATGTAAAAATGATTAATATCACAAGAGAAACGTTACATAAAGAAAGTGAATGACTCTCTGAAGGAAATATTAAACAATCAGCTGAAAGTATATCTACTGACGAAAGCAGTTATAGATAAAAAATACTATCCTGTTTTGAATTGATCAGGTAGGGGACATTTACTGATAATAGTGATAATAGGAATATGATATAGGCCACCAAATTTGTGAATGATCTTAAGTAAAATTCTGATAACCAAAGTCAGTACTTTGAATAATATCTAATCGGGTAGAAGGGGTTAGACAGCATACCCAATTTCTCTTCTTAATATAACTAAAACAAAATTTTCAATGACATTTATAGAAGAAAAGGTCAAGTTTTGGGAAAAAAAGACCCCCACCCCCTATAAAAAAAAATATGTGTACTGGCCTGATTTAACCCATCCAAGGAAACGATTTGGGGTGTATCGAATTAAGGTACCTGGCGGTGGGCCAACGATCGTAGATGCTTTTGGATTTTCTTAAACTTTCGGAAATAGGCCAAGCACTGCCGTCTGATTAACTGCTATGAAATAAGAAGTAAAAGAATAATTTGAATCCCTTTCCACATGTCATGAGAGAGAGAGAGAGAGAGAGAGAGAGAGAGAGAGAGAGAGAGAGAGAGAACAGATAAACCAACAACTCTAAAAGGACCAAAACAATGCTAGAAAAGGTCGAACTCGAAGACCAATTATGAGGTCAAAACAAGTCTGAGGGGGAGCCGTCACAAAGGCATCAGTTAGTCAGATAATAAACTCCCCGGCCTTCTGCTGACGCTCCTCGGCGTCCCGACTCTGAAGGAGTTTGGGGTTTAGTGTATCAAATAAACACATACTGGATCAGCACTCGCGCCAATCCTCTGAGGGATTATGTAAAAGGACACAGTGCAGTTTACAACAATTACAACAGGGGTTATCTCTCTCTCTCTCTCTCTCTCTCTCTCTCTCTCTCTCTCTGTCATAAACATATTTGATGTGGGGTCACAGAGACGTGAGGATGCATAGTTATATACATGCCCATTTTACCATTTACCTTATTGAATTAATTTCGCATAACATTTTTTGCGTGTGGATTAATGTAACAAGAGAACAAATGTTTCCTGCTGACGATGATCGGAAATTAGAAAGAGAGCATCCATTTAATCACTCGAGCACGAAGTTGAAAAATATCAGCTAGGTCTTCAAAGGTATTCGTGTATATTATTAGTTTACATTTTTCATGCGTATGAAGTATTTGCCAGGTAATTAAATTTTCTGCGTTGGCCTTTGACAATACGAGAGAATGTCATCTTTGTAAGTCGTTCTGATGTTGTTGAACATCGATTTTAGGTCCCTTGGTGATGTTGGCATTACTGATAATATTCGTGTTTGTACGTTTATTGCCAACCATTCAGTTTTTCTCCCGGATTAGTGCATTAGTCTTTGACGCAGTAGATGATGGTAAATATAACTTTTCCAGATTTGTTGTTTTCTGTGGTACATCTAATTAAAATGAAACTTCTGCCTATTTGTCTTCTTATTTTTATTAGTGTCATTATAATTTCCCATTTGTTCCAAAACTGCAATTTCCAAATCATATTCTGGTTAAATAGGTATCATAATTTTGGAAGTTGGATTTGATGACGTGTCTGCAGAAATAATTGCAACGAATTGATCGAATTATATTTCCTACAACTGACTTTTGGTCAGATAGAAAATGCGCGATTCTTTTCCCCTGTCATCCTTTCACAAGCAGTAAACATCCATCATTTTCATACATATGACGAATTCATTACACCCCCGACGCGACATTACAGATTCATTTCATCCCCTGATCATTAGAGAGACAGTAATGCAATTTCATTTCACTGAATGCAATAATTCTGGGGTGGATGAATCACTCCAAAAACCCACATTCGTTGCAAAAGTTGCAACAATCTCATTAGTGATGAATGACAAGGAAGCAATGCCCAGTTAGTATCCTTTCTTCTTTGGCTTCATTATACTTCATGGAATTCTTTCCAAAAGTAAATCATGTTAATTAATACTAAGCCATGAGCTTCTGATGGAGCGTCAAGTAGCTTGGTTTTCATAGACATCGAATTTTGCTCATGAATATAATTATGAAAACTTTTAAAAGCTATTTAAAATATGGCGATCAAAATACACGCTTTTCATATAATAATAATAATAATAATAATAATAATAATAATAATAATAATAATAATAATAATAATAATAATAATAATAATAATAATAATAATAAAAATAAGATGGATGCTGGGTACCAACTCAAGGAAAGAGGCAACAGAATTAACCATCAGATGTTCATGGACGACATCAAGATGTATGGTAAGAGCATCAAGGAAATAGATTCCCTAATCCAGACTGTAAAGATTAAATCTGGGGACATCAGGATGGAGTTTGGAATAGAAAAATGCGCCTTGGTCAACATACAAAAGGGCAAAGTAACGAGGACTGAAGGGATAAAGCTACCAGATGGGAGCAACATCAAGCACATAGATGAGATGGGATACAAATACCTAGGAATAATGGAAGGAGGGGATATAAAACACCAAGAGATGAAGGACACGATCAGGAAAGAATATAAGCAGAGACTCAAGGCGATACTCAAGTCAAAACTCAACGCCGGAAATATAATAAAAGCCATAAACACATGGGCAGTGCCAGTAATCAGATACGGCGCAGGAATAGTGCACTGAATGGACGAAGGCAGAACTCTGCAGCATAGACCAGAAAACTAGGAAATATATGTCAATACACAAAGCGCTACACCCAAGAGCAAATATGGACAGACTATACATAACACGAAAGGAAGGAGGGAGGGGACTACTAAGTAGAGAGGACTGCGTCAACATCGAGAACAGAGCACTGGGGCAATATCTGAAAACCAGTGAGTACGAGTGGTTCAAGAGTGCACGGGAAGAAATATACAGATACAGCAGAATGCCAAACAGTACAGAGGACTGGTACAACAAACCAATGCACGGACAATACATGAGACAGACTAAAGAACATGCCAGCGATGACACATGACAATGGCTACAGAGGGGAGAGCTCAAGAAGGAAACTGAAGGGTTGATAACAGCGGCACAAGATCAGTCCCTTAGAACCAGATATGTTCAAAGAACGAGAGATGGAAATAACATCTATCCCATATGCAGGAAGTGCATTACGAAAAATGAAACCATAAACCACATAGCAAGCGAATGTCCGGCAGTACAAAAAGAGTCCCAATAGCACGACATCCATAGAATAACAGATGAACTCTTCAGGCCTAACTTTCCCGCTTCTTTGATTTAATCTACTTGTAATTAGTCTTATGGGTCTGATTTGGAAACTGGAAATGAGACTTGTGTTACACTCAATCTATATAATATGATAACAATATTAATACTGAAATTCATCTTCATAATAGCAACTATCCCTATTATTCCTATTATTATCAGTTTTATGTCACCATAAATAAAGGTGTTATTAATATCTTTAATATATTGTTTCATCTTTTATCACTTATGAAAATTCTTATAATAATAATAATAATAATAATAATAATAATAATAATAATAATAATAATAATAATAATAATAATAAAACGGTAGGATTGTTGATCATAAATTGAATAACAATACCATCGTTAACTGTAAAATATCTCTAAATGATGTACTGAAAAAATACGAATAAAGTCATGAAAACATAATATCACAATTACGAATAAATACAAACCAAAAAGGGAATGTAGCAGAAACAAAAAGAATAAAGAAGAAAAAGAAGGAAATGGTAAAACATTTCATTTCAAAGGGAGGAGTTTTTCCCCCTTTCTTTCCAGAGAGAATAATTTAAGGAGCGTAATTAATACCCTCTAATGGCAATGTGTCGTCGCCTCAGCGGCATTTAGTCACTCAACTAATTATCTTTGTCATTATATCACTGAATTATTATTGTTATATAAACAGATTTGTCGTAAGTGATAACAAAAAGAAAACATAATAATAATAATAATAATAATAATAATAATAATAATAATAATAATAATAATAATAATAATAATAATAATAATAATAATAATAATAATAATAATAATAATAATAATAATAATAATAATAACTTCTACTATAGTGACATAATAATTTTCTTTATTATTATTGAGGAATAAAGAAGCAACAAAACATAAGGAAGATGAACCAACGAAACCGATATCAATGTTCTTCTCTTCAACGGAAAATGTGGAAAATATGTGAAACTGTTTAGAATGTAAATAAAGAACATCTTTTTTATGTAAGGAAAAATTAGAGACAAATAAAGGATGTGATTATCAACTTCTGAAAATGAATAATTAAAACTGAATTTTGTAACATTTCGAAGGGCATTCCATGACAACATGTCTTTATTCGAATTAGGGGATTCGTAATATTTTCATGGCCTTAGATAATGCAAGAAACTGAAAGATCGGAATCAGTTTATTAAGAAATATTGTCCAGAGAGAACTCAAAATACATTAGCTTTCCCTAAATCTAAATTTCAGGTCAAACAATGTCGCAAGTCCACACTTCATAGGCTATGTTTTTGTTTGTGTAAAAAATAAACTAGGAAATAGAAAGTGATATATGAAGAGGTAGGCACCAACTGGATAAAACCAATAGAACTTCAACTTCCCAAAAACGAGATTAATAATGATAGTGAGAACAACATTTTAATGGGACGTCGTTGCAACCATTAGACCCTCTCGCACTGACGCTGGTTTAATGCATTAATTCTGACTGCAGAAATGCACTGGTCGAGTTATAAAGAGAGAGAGAGAGAGAAGAGAGAGAGAGAGGAGAGAGAGAGAGAGAGAGTTTTCATAATTGAATAGAAATTAAATATGTACGCATGTATGTCATGAGTGCGGGAGAAAAGAGGAACTCAGAATTCTCTAGAGCCTCTAGAGAAAGGCTCCTTCCCTTCCAAGATCTCCATTAACCTCCATATACACCGTGAATAAGGGTCCCACTTCCCCAAAACATCCCACTAATTCTTATATAAAACCTCTAAATATAAAAGATTTTTTTCCTCTAGGCCTCCAGTTAGCTCCCGTCTACGATCTCTGAATGATGATTATTACAGTACAACACTAACATCAGTTTCTGTACTTCATCGGAGGCTTGAATAATCGAACCTCCAATCAAGTGCCATAGAATATTCAATTAGTTTCCTACTCCCAAACTTTCATCAACTTCTATCTAACACTCTCTTTCTTCTTTAGCCTTCAATCAACTCCTGCACAACTACTTGAAAGGAAATATCACTCATCAGAATTTCCCGTCATTGAAAAAAAATGTCACTCTCAAATCCACCCATCTGCTATTAAAAAGCACCTTGGAATGGGGGACTTAATTCATAAGTACCACACAAGTCTTATGATTCATCTTCCGATAAAGCTCTTACCGAGCAAAGCTCCAGTTAGCAACTTGATACACCGTCGGATAAAGCTCATATTCCATACACCTACAGGAAACCACTGAATAAAGGCTTTGCTTCCCAAAATTCTCACCAACTTCTGTCCAAATCTTCGGATAAACATTTCGGTTAAAGATTTTACTCGCCAAACCATTCAGAGATTTATTTACAACACTTATGAATAAAGATCTTATTCTTACAAACCTCACATCACATCATATAAAGTATTAAGAAAAATAATTTTTTTTCCCACACAATCCATCAACTCCTTTCAATTCCGATTCAGTAAAGATCTAAAGCTACTATACATCAACTCAAATAAATCCCCTTTTGAAAAAGGATCTTATTCCCCAAAATTCCCATATATAAAGGTTTTTTGCCATGAAGGAAAAAAATGAAAAAGCAAGATAGCCATGTACTTTCGATCCTGTTCAGACCCTTTACTGAGGCAAACTGATTTTACAAAGAACAACATAGTCAAAAGAAGGCTTAATATACAAACTGACACTACCAGATTAGCCATAAGGGCGATTTTCACTCTACAGAAAGAAGGAGCCGCCAGAGGCTAGCCACACCTTGAAGGATACCCGCAGTAAACAAGTGATTCTTCCAGAAAACAGCACATTTTGAAAAAAACACTGGAGCATATACAATTTAATATCATGAATTTTTACACAAATTTTGCCAACAAAAATTACTATTAATGAAAAGACGAAAGAAAATATAAATATATATATATATATATATATATATATATATATATATATATATATATATATATATATATATATATATATACATATATAGTATATATATATATATATATATATATCTATATATATGTATATATATATATATATATATATATATATATATATATATATATATATATATATATATATATATATATATATATATATATATATATCGAGCAAGAGAAAGAGGGAGAGAGAATATCGAACCAGAGAGAGAGAGAGAGAGAGAGAGAGAGAGATAGAGAAAGAGAGAGAGAGAGACAGACAGACAGACAGAGAGAGGGAGAGAGATTTATTTTTAATGGAGAATATTACCAACAAATATTTGGTATGGCCATGGGTAACCCTTTATCACCTCTCCTTTCAAACTTATATATGGAATTTTTTGAGAGACAACACCTCCCGAATATCACACTTATCCCCTTAAAATGGTACCGATATGTCGATGATATCTTAGTAGTCTTAACTGGTGGTATTGATGTAAATGATTTACTGTCTAAATTGAATAATTTAGTGCCATCCATAAAATTCACTGTTGAAATTGAGAATAACAATGTCATCCCTTTCCTAGATGTTTTAATACATAGAGAAACTTTCCAATGCAAATTCAGTATTTATAGAAAACCCACAAATAATTTAACATATGTACATTTTTATTCTGGCCACCATCTTAATATTAAAATTTCAATTTTTTCTTCTATGTTCCTACGCGCTTTCCGTATCACGTGTCCACAATATCTGGACCAAGAAATAGAATACATAAAAAAGATAGGAAACGATCTCTGCTACCCACCTCATTTAATTGATTTATGTTATCAAAAAGCTCATAAAAAGTTTTATAATGTTGCTATTAATGAAAAAGTAATGCCTAAAAACGTACTTAGCTTACCTTATTTTCGTGGATTTGAAACCATAAAATCAATATTTAAATCGTTTAATGTTAATGTAGTTGTTCTCTTATAACAATACCATTAAAGATATGCTAATTAAGAATAGTCCCGTAACAAATAACAACATCATTTACAAAATTCCTTGTAACGATTGCCCTTCGTTTTACGTTGGTCAGTCAAGTAAAAATTTATGTGTACGTATAAAGCAACATATGTATTCAATTAGAACAGCCCAGACTTCAAGTGCACTGTTTATCCATCAGTTATGAAATAAAACGCAAACAAAATAACTAATTCCACCCGTAAAGAAACTCATCTGTGTCGCAAGACATTGATGAAAAAGCGAAGGACGTAGAAAAATAATCAATAGCTAATTTGCAAGCAAAACAGTCTGCCCTTCAACCCGATGAATCGACCTTAAGAGATAATGAAGTGATTCTATTACCATGTGTGAGATTTATAGATGATCAAGGACCCAATTTTTAATGATCTTTTTACTTATTTCAAAGAAAGCAATATTCGACTCAAAGAAACAATTGTATGCGCTACTCATGGTGCACTTTTCACGACTGACAGATACAAAGGTTTTATTACAATCTTGAAAAAGGCAGTCTCTGAAGTATTTTGCATACATAGTGTGATACACCTTCAACACTTAGTTGCAAAGCAACAGGGCGGTCGTCTGCTTGATGTGATTAACGTCGTGATTAAAGTGGTTAAATCGAATTCTCTTCCAGATCGCCTCTTTCGTAAATTCTCCTGAGAAAAAACTGGAGAAGAGTTAGAAGGACTCCTAATGCATATTGAGCTGAGGGGGTGATCAAAGGGGAATTGTCTTCGTCATTTTACTGCACTGCGGGACTCGATGGTCTTATTTCTGGCAAACACCCAGCTTCAAGAAGAACTTCTTGCAACTACATGTTATGGACTTTACTCATCAGATATGTTTTCAAAAACCGATTTGCCTTAATAAAAAGCTCCAAGAAAAGATTCTGATCTGATCCAATCAAGGTGCTATTACATATGTCTCAATACACTACAGCTCTACAAAATTAACGACTCAAGGAAGTCATTAAATTAACACAAAGCAAAATCATAGAAACCGGAACACACAACTGAGAAAAAGGAACCTATTTTGGAACCTATTTTGGTTAGACAGAGAGAAAACAATTTTGAGGAACGAAAAAGGAAAAGAAGAAAATCTCAATAACAGCGTCGCACGTCGTCAAAATTCCTTTTCGGTCGAGAATAAAACTGGGCAAATGGGACTGGGCTTCAGGCAGTCGAATAATAACCTCGCGTTTTATCGCCTTGTTTCACCTGTTTGATGAAATGACGCCAATGAGGCCGTTTTCCATAGTCCATTCGGGATCTGAGCCCCGCGCAACTGCTCTAAATTGGGAGTTTTTGCCTCGGGCGTTCGGCGGAGAGATCGGGATAAAATTTGCAGTTATGCGAGGGAAGTAGGCTGGTTGGAGAGGATAGAAGTACCTGAATAGAAACTAGACTGATATAAGGAAAGGAGCGGGTGACGAGAAAGGCAGTTTAAGAACCCGGAGTGTGGTTGAGGGAGTAGAGTAACTTTGCTGCATAGGCCAACATGAAAGAACCTTGAAGTATAAATGATACTATGGCAGGAGAAAAGTTACATAATGAGAGCGAATGACTCTCTGAAAGAAATATTAAACAATAGGTTGAAAGTATAGCTACTGACGAAAGAAGTTGTAGAAAAAAAAATACTACCTCATAGTGAATTGATCAGTTAGGGGACACTTACTGATAATAGTGATGATAGGAATATGACATAGGTCACTGTAAATGATCTTAAGTAAAATTCTGTAAGCCAAAGTTAGTACTACGAATAACATCTAATCGGGTAGAAGGGGATAGACAGCATACCCAAGTTCTCTTCTTAATATAACTACAAAAACATTTTCAACTATTTCATCTTGTATATACCTATATATGTAATGACATTTATAGAAGAAAAGGTCAAGTTTTGGGAAAAAAGACCCCCAACCCCTATAAAAAAAAAATTTGTGTACTGGCCTGATTTAACCCATCCAAGGAAACGATTTGGGGTGTAGCGAATTAAGGTACCTGGCGGTGGGCCAACGATTGTAGATGCTTTTGGATTTTCTTAAACTTCCGGAAATAGGCCAACCACTGCCGTCTGATTAACTGCTATGAAATAAGAAGTAAAAGAATAATTTGAATCCCTTTCCACATGTCATGAGAGAGAGAGAGAGAGAGAGAGAGAGAGAGAGAGAGAGAGAGAGAACTACACCAATGTACCAGAGCAGATTAACCAACAACTCTAGACAGACCAAAACAAAGCTAGAAGAGGTCGAACTCGAAGACCCATTTTGAGGCCAAAACAAATCTGAGGAGGAGCCGTCACAAAGGTTTCAGCTCCTCGGCGTCTCGAGTCTGAGGGAGTTTGGGGTTTAGTGTATCCAGCAAACACATACTGGATCAGCACTCGCGCCAATCCTCTGAGGAATTATGCAAAAGAACACAGTGCAGTTTACAACAATTACAATAAGGGTTCTCTCTCTCTCTCTCTCTCTCTCTGTCTCTCTCTCTCTCTCTCTCTCTCTCTCTCTCTCTCTCTCTCTCTCTCTATGTCATAAACATATTTGATGTGGGGTCACAGAGACGTGAGGATGCATAGTTATCCACATGCCCATTTTACCATTCACCTTACTGAATTAATTTCGCATGAAATTCTTTGCATGTGTATTAATGTAACAAGAGAACAACTGTTTCCTGCTGACGATGAGCTTAAATTAGAAAGAGAACATCCATTTAATCACTCGAGCACAAAGTTGAAAAATATCAGCTATGTCTTCGAAGGTATTCGTGTATATTATTAGTTTGCATTTTTCCTGCGTATGAAGTAATTAAATATTCTGCATTGGCTTTTGACAATACAAGAGAATGTCATCTTTGTAAGTCGTTCTGATTTTGTTGAACATCGTTTTTAGGGCCCTTGGTGATGTTGGCATTCCTGATAATATTCGTGTTTGTACGTTTATTGTAACCATTCAGTTTTTCTCCCGGCTTAGTGCATCAGTCTTTGAAGCAGTTGATGATGGTGAATATCACTTTTCCAGAGTTGTTGTTTTGTGTGGTACATCTAATTAAAATGAAACTTCTGCCTATTTGTCTTCTTATTTTTATTAGTGTCATTATAATTTCCAACTTTTTCTAAGACTGCAATTCCCAAATCATATTCTGATTAAATTGACATGATAATTTTGGAAGCTGGATTTGATGACGTGTCTGCAGAAATAATTGTAATGAATTGATCGAATTATATTTCCTACAACTGACTTCTGGTCAGACAGAAAATGCGCGATTCTTTTCCCCTGTCATCCTTTCACAAGCAGTAAACATCCATCATTTTCATAAATATGACGAATTCGTTACACCACCGACGCGACAATACAGATTCATCCCATCGCTTGATCATTAGAGAGACAGTAATGCAATTTCATTTCACTGAATACAATAATTCTGGGGTGGATGAATCACTCCAAAAACCCACATTCGCAGCAAAAGTTGCAACAATCTCATTAGTAATGAATGACAAGGAAGCAATGCCCCGTTTTTATCCTTTCGTCTTTGGCTTCATTATACTTCATGGAATTCTTTCCGAAAGTAAATCATGTTAATTAATACTAAGCCATGAGCTTCTGATGGAGCGACAAGTAGCTTGGTTTTCATAGACATCGATTTTTGCTCGCATCCGGTTTTGTTTATTTATATATATCTATATATATATATATATATATATATATATATATAATATATATATATATATATATATATATATATATAATATAAGTCTATCACATTGCCGTGATTCATATACATATATCAAACTACAAATGTCCTTTAATATCTAATTCGCTCTACCACGGAATTAATATATTTTCATATATGTTTAACCGAAAGGGAATTATATATACATACATATATACATATATATATACATATATACACATATATATATATGTATATATATATATATATATATATATATATATATATATATAGGTATATATATATATATATATATATATATATATATATATATATATATATATATATATACATGATATATATATAATATATATATATATATATATATATATATATACATATATATATATATGTATATATGTATATATATATGTATATATGTATGTATATATAAATTCCCTTTCGGTTAAACATATATAAAAATATATTAATTCCGTGGTAGAGCGAATTAGATATTAAAGGACATTTGTAGTTTGATATATGTATATGAATCACGGCAATGTGATAGACTTTATATATATATATATATATATAATATATATATATATATATATATATATATATGATATATAGGTATATATATATATATATATATATATATATATATATATATATAATATATATATATATACAAGAATATATATATATATATATTACATATATATATATACATATATATATACCCTATATATATATATATATATATATATATATATATATATATATATATATATATATATATATATATATATATATATATATAAGAAGAAACAGGGAGAATAAGACAAAGATTCACTGACTTCACGACAGACACAGTCAGACACCAACTAAAGAAAATGCCCAACTGGAAAGCCTCAGGTCCCGATGAAGTCCATGGATACTGGCTCAAAAACTTCAAGGCTCTACAACTCCAGCATTGTATCACAAATCACCATACGTCCAAATGGATTACTACAGGAAGAATATCCTTAGTCCAGAAAGACAAGAGTAAGGGAAATTTAGCCAGTAACTACATGCCTATCACCTGCCTACCAGTAATGTGGAAGTTACTAACAGGTATCATCAAACAGCATCCCTCACCAAAGGCTGCAAAAGACCAGTAAGAGAAGGAAAACCAACCTAAGCATGGCATGGATACTCTATAAGATAGCCTTCGACATGATACTGCACACATGGCTAATATATGGGGCAGAGGAAAACACCATCAGCTTCCTGAAATATACAATGCACAACTAGAATACAAAACTTACAAGCTCTGGAATAACAGTAGCAAAGGTTAACATCAGGAGAGAGCTCTTACAGGGAGACTCATTGTCCCTACTACTCTTTGTAGTAGCCCCGATTCCCATGTCAAAAGTATTGTAGAAGATGGATGCTGGGTACCAACTCAAGAAAAGAGGCAACAGAATTAACCATCTGATGTTCATGACGACATCAAGCTGTATGGTTAGATCATCTAGGAAATAGATATCCTAATCCAGACTGTAAGAATTGTATCTGGGGACATCAGGAGAGAGTTTGGAATAGAAAAATGTGCCTTGGTCAATATACAAAAAGGCAAAGTGACAATGAGTAAAGAGATAAAGCTACCAGATAAGAATAACATCAAACAGAGAGACAGGATAAAAATACCGGGAATAATAGTAGAAGATATAAAACACCAAGAGATGAAGGACATGATCAGGAAAGATTATGCAGAGACTCAAGGCGATCCTCAAGTCAGCACTCAACGCCAGAAATATAATGAAAGCCATAAATACATACCATTACTTGAAATCAGATACAGCACAGGAGTAGTGGAGTGGAAGAAGGCTGAACTCAGCAACATTGACCAGGAAACTAGGAAACACGTGACAATACACAAAGCACTTCACCCAAGAGCAAATACGGACAGACTATACATAACACGAAAGGGAGGAGGGAGAGAACTACTAAGCATAGAGGACTGTCATAATCGAGACCAGCGCAATGGGGCAATATATATGATAACCAGTGAAAACGAGTGGCAAAGGATTGCATGGGAAGAAGGACTGATGAAAGTATACGAACACCCAGAAAAATACAGAGACAAGAGAATGACAAACAGAATGGAAGAATGGCACAACAAACCAATGCACGGAGAGTACAATAGACAGACTAAAGAAGTGGCCAGTGATGAAACATGTCAATGGCTACAGAGGGGAGAACTCAAGAAGGTAACAGAAGGTAACAGCTGCCTCCCCCAAATGTACGAAGTGCAATGTGAAAAACGAGACCAGAAACCATATAGCATGCGAATGTCTGGTACTTGCACTGTCCCAGGATGTTTGTTCTCCGGAATTTTCATTACCAGACTTTTCGGTTAATGGACTTTTCGGTTAACAGATATTTCATCGAACAGCTATTTTGTCCAAAAGGCGGTTAAGCAGCCAACCAGGTAATTACTTAAGAATGTTGTTAAATGACACATGCATATTGTTAACAGTCAGTCAGGTAATTACTTAAGAAAGAGTTCTTAAATGGAAAATTTATATTGGTAAAAATACAAAAGTTTTAAGTAGGTTATTCATCAAAGAATTTGTAAGAAAGGACATCCCATCTATAAAGAAGAACTACATTTTGTTCAGCAGATTTTTTCTTTTTTTGTTATAGCCCATGGAGTTCACTAAGCTACTGCACAATAGGTATACATATACAGTTACCAAAAGGAGAGATGACATTACTTACTGGAGATGCAAAGAAAGAGGAAGATGTGGAGGGCGACTTAAGAGAGTGAATGATATATTGCAAGGTGATCCACTGCCACATTCTGACCCACCAGACGCCAGTAGAGCTGTTGTTCTCAAGACAGTACAGGAGATGAAGGAAAGAGCCACTAATACTGAAAAATTGAAGAGTATTATAGTTCAGAACAGCACATCTGACTTTCCATTAGAAGCAACTAGTTTTGCGACGGAACGTTCGATAGTGCTCCTGAGCACCATCAACTGTACACATCCATGCTCTCCTTGGAGAAAATCATACGGTTCCATTTGTGCACTGCATTACAAAATTCAAAAATAAATAAACATACGATGCAATATTTTCTAAACTTAAAGAAAAGCGTTCTATAGAGTCAATTTCAATAACTGTTGATTTTCAAAAAGCAGCAATAAGTAGCGTAGAAAAAATTTCCTAATTCTCAT
Organism: Macrobrachium nipponense; assembly: GCF_015104395.2. Lineage (NCBI taxonomy): Eukaryota > Metazoa > Arthropoda > Malacostraca > Decapoda > Palaemonidae > Macrobrachium > Macrobrachium nipponense. The sequence goes on along the minus strand of NC_061105.1, from coordinate 20,410,573 downwards.
ATTTCTGGGTGTTTTTTCCACTTAGGGCAACGCCTCTGGAGAAATATTCAGACATGTGGCCTACAAAACTTATTTAATGAGCCAAGGAATACTTTCTAATAAAAAACCTGACAGCACAGGCTTTCGTTCCAAAGAATGATATCATAGACGTATATAATTAATTCAGGCGATGACGCCCACAATTTGATATCTCCATATGGAATGTACGAGACAAGACATTGCTAGGAATACCACGAACAGCAATTCGGTTGAAGGCTGGCAACGCACATTTTAACTACGAATATCAGCCGTTCATTCAAATTGATCTCGTCTTATGAACAAACTCAAAAAAAAAGTAAAATGATTGGGAACTAACACTACAACATACTTTATGCGGCATTATGCCTAGAAGTACTAAAACTTTTTGCAATTGTTAATGAATGGTTAAAAAACTCTCAGATGACAATGAAAATTTAGATAGATTACAGTACTTAAAAGCCATACACATTATTTGTAATATTTATTTATTCTATTCATTTTAATCATTGGTGAGTTTGTAGCAGTTTCGATAAATGTATATTATTCATTATTCCACTAAAAACACTGTTATTACTCAAAAATAAAAATGTATTTTAGTCATTATTCCACTGAAAGCACTGTTAATCCTGAAAATTAAAATCTTTAATAGTTTTATTTAATGCATCTTATTTTAATGTTAAATTCCCTTAAAAAAGAAACCTGTGAAGCTAAAAGGGGAAAAAAATAGACAAGACAAATTTTATTGGTATAGAATAATTAGTTGGGAGATGCACAAATGAAAAAGGTTTCTATAAAAAACATTGAGTGATTACCTGTTCGGCTGTGAAAATAAGTATAAAAAAAAGAGTTGGGAGAGGCACATATGAAAAAGATTTCTATGAACAAAACATTGATTAATTACCTGTTCGGCTGTTGAAAAATATAGATTACAATGAGAATGCAACTGTAGGTCCGAGCCGCTATAAATACCGCCCTGCAAACTTTCTTGCTACAGTCTCTTCAACCGACTACTCGTCCGAAAATGATCTGCGAAAAGGTCGAAACGTCACGTGATACTGAAATTTATATACGTAATAGCAACTATCGCTATTATTCTAATTATTGTCATTATTATGTCCCTAATATAATAAAGCTTGTAATTAATTTATTATCATATATTTTTTTGTTTTTCCTCCTGTTTTACCACATGAAAATTCTGGATATAATAATAATAATAATAATAATAATAATAATAATAATAATAATAATAATAATAATAATAATAATAATAATAATAATAATAATAATATTGCAGGATTGTTGATCATAAATTGATCAACAACACCATCTTCAACTGGAAAATATCTCGAAATTTTGTATTGAAAAATACAAATAGTCATGAAAGCATAATATCTCAATTAAAAATGAAAACAAACCAAAAAGGGAATGTAGCAGAAACAAAAAGAGCAAATAAGAAAAAGAAAGTAAAGGTAAAACATTCATTCATTTCAAAGGGAGGAGTTTTTCCCCCTTTCTTTCCAGAGAGAATAATTTAAGGAACGTAATTAATACCCTCTAATGTTGTCGCCTCTGCGGCTTTTAGTCACTCAACTAATTATCTTTGTCATTATATCACTGAATTATTATTGTTATATAAACAGATTTGTCGTAACTGATAAAAAAAGAAAACATAAAATTAATAATAATAATAATAATAATAATAATAATAATAATAATAATAATAATAATAATAATAATAATAATAATAATAATAATAATAATAATAATAATAGAGCAAAAAGGAAGAAATGGACAAGAGAAGAAAATAAGGAAATATGGAGATGCTACATCAGAAGCAACCCGACGGAGAGAGGATATAGAAGAAGATTGGTCAACATCTGGAATGAGAGAAATAACACCCCCCAAACAGAGCAGAGGCTGGCAGACCAAGTAAGGAACATAAAGAAAAAGAACTGGCTCTCCCCAACAGAAAGAGAAGAACTGGAAAGGGAAATGTCACACGACAACGAATTACACGAAGACGAACTGAGAGACGATGCCACAGAAGACGACAGGGAGGATGAGGTATCAAACAACGACACACGAAGAAACACCGACAAAGTAACAGAGAGGACGGAAAAGGTAGAAAAGATTAGACAATGGATGGAGCCAGATACAGAGAGAACACAGATCCCCTCCATGAAAACCTACAACACCAAGAAATTAAGGGAGAAAACAAGTGAGGTCAATGAAATAATGGGCATAATACACTCCACCAGTATAACTTGGCATATGCAGGAGCAAGATTAGTAGCAAAACTGATGGGGATTCGAACACCAACACCACCAGCACAACCAACCCAACAGAAACCAAAACAGCAACCTCCTTGGAAAAGGCGCCTGGAAAAGCAAATCATGGTGATGAGATCTGACTTGAGTAAACTGAAAGAAATGGCAGAAAAAAGGCTAAGAAGCAAGAAAACAAGGGAGGAACTCAACGAGAAATACAAAGCACAAGAGAGGGGACTAAACAACACAATAGAAGATGTAAAACAGAGGCTTAAGGCCAAAGCACATAAGATCTAACGGTACATGAACAGGAATAAGGGATACCAACAGAACAAACTATTCGGAACCAACCAGAAAACACTATACAGGCAACTAAGAGGGGAAGACAACCACCCAGAAATTCCTGAAGCCGAACCAAGTAAGAGACTCTGGGAAAACATATGGAGATATCCGGTATCACACAAACATGCAACATGGCTCCAGGAAGTCAAGGAAGAAGAAACAGGAAGAATAAAACAAAGATTCACAGAGATCACGACAGACACAGTCAGACACCAACTAAAGAAAATGCCAAACTGGAAAGCCCCAGGTCCCGATGAAGTCCATGGCTCAAAAACTTCAAGGCCCTACACCCACGAATAGCAGAACAACTCCAGCATTGTATCTCAAATCACCATGCACCCAAATGGATGACCACAGGAAGAACATCCTTAGTACAAAAAGACAAGTGTAAGGGAAATATAGCCAGTAACTACAGGCCTATCACCTGCCTACCAATAATGTGGAAGTTACTAACAGGTATCATCAGTGAAAGGCTATACAACTACCTAGAGGAGACAAACACCATCCCCCACCAACAGAAAGGCTGCAGAAGGAAGTGTAGGGGAACATAAGACCAGCTCCTGAAAGACAAAATGGTAATGAAGAACAGTAGGAGAAGGAAAACCAACCTAAGCATGGCATGGATAGACTATAAGAAAGAAACCTTCGACATGATACCACACACTGGCTAATAGAATGCCTGAAAATATATGGGGAAAGAGGAAAAAACACCATCAGCTTCCTCAAAAATACAATGCGCAACTGAAATACAATACTTACAGCTCTGAATAAGACTAGCAGAGGTTAATATCAGGAGAAGGATCTTCCAGGGCGATTCACTGTCCCCACTACTCTTCGTAGTAGCCATGATTCCCATGACAAAAGTACTACAGAAGATGGATGCCGGGTACCAACTCAAGAAAGGAGGCAACAGAATCAACCATCTGATGTTCATGGACGACATCAAGCTGTATGGTAAGAGCATCAAGGAAATAGATATCCTAATCCAGACTGTAAGGATTGTATCTGGGGACATAAGGATGGAGTTTGGAATAGAAAAATGCGCCTTAGTCAACATACAAAAAGCAAAGTAACGAGAACTGAAGGGATAAAGATACTGAATGGGAGGCAACATCAAACACATAGATGAGACAGGATACAAATACCTGGGAATAATGAAAGGAGGGGATATAAAACACCAAGAGATGAAGGACACGATCAGGAAAGAATATATGCAGAGACTCAAGGCGATATTCAAGTCAAAACTCAACGCCGGAAATATGATAAAAGTTATAAACACATGGGCAGTGCCAGTAATCAGATACAGCGCAGGAACAGTGGAATAGACGAAGGCAGAACTCCGCAGCATAGATCAGAAAACCAGGACACATATGACAATACACAAAGCACTACACCCAAGAGCAAATACGGACAGTCTATACATAACACGAAAGGAAGGAGGGAGAGGACTACTAAGTATAGAGGACTGCGTCAACATCGAGAACAGAGCACTGGGGCAATATCTGAAAACCAGTGAAGACGAGTGGCTCAAGAGTGCATGGGAAGAAGGACTAATAAAAGTAGGCGAAGACCCACAAATATACAGAGACAGGAGAAGGACAGACAGAACAAGATGGACTGGCTTATCAAAACCAAGGCCAACTTATAGTGCACGGGACAATACATGAGACAGACTAAAGAACTAGCCAGTGATGACACATGGCAATGGCTACAGAGGGGAGAGCTAAAGAAGGAAACTGAAGGAATGATAACAGCAGCACGAGATCAGGCCCTAAGAACCAGATATGTTCAAAGAACGATAGACGGAAATAACATCTCTCCCATATGTAGGAAGTGCAATACGATAAATGAAACCATAAACCACATAGCAAGCGAATGCCCGGCACTTGCACAGAATCAGTACAAAAAGAGGCATGATTCAGTGGCAAAAGCCCTCCACTGGAGCCTGTGCAAGAAACATCAGCTACCTTGCAGTAATAAGTGGTACGAGCACCAACCTGAGGGAGTGATAGAAAAACGATCAGGCAAAGATCCTCTGGGACTATGGTTATCAGAACGGATAGGGTGATACATGCAAACAGACCAGACGTGACGTTGATTGACAAAGTCAAGAAGAAAGTATCACTCATTGATGTCGCAATACCATGGGACACCAGAGTTGAAGAGAAAGAGAGGGAAAAAATGGATAAGTATCAAGATCTGAAAATAGAAATAAGAAGGATATGGGATATGCCAGTGGAAATTGTACCCATAATCATAGGAGCACTGAGGCACGATCCAAGATCCCTGAAAAGGAATCTAGAAAAAAAAAAAAAAAAAAACTAGAGGCTGAAGTAACTCCAAGACTCATGCAGAGAGTGTGATCCATAGAAACGGCACACATAGTAAGAAAAGTGATGGACTCCTAAGGAGGCAGGATGCAACCCGGAACCCCACACTATAAATACCACCCCAGTCGAATTGGAGGACTGTGATAGAAGCAAAAAAAAAAGAAAAAAAAACTAAAAAAAAAAAAAAAAAAAAAATAAAATAAAAAAATAAAAATAAAGTAAATAAAATAAAATAATAATAATATAATAAAATAAAATAATAATAATAATAATAATAATAATGATAAATCATACAAAAATTCTATTATAGTGACATAATAACAATAATAATAAGGATGATATTAACAATTATTACTTCAAATATAATTTTATTATTATTGAGGAATAAAGAAGCAACAAAGCACAAGGAAGATGAAACAACGAAACCGATATCAATGTTCTTCTCTTAAACGGAAAATGTGGAAAATATGTGAAACTGTTGAGAATGTAAATAAAGAACATCTTTTTATGTAAGGAAAAATTAGAAACAAATAAAAAATTTGATTACCAACGTCTCAAAATGAACAATTAAAACTGAATTTTGTAACATTTCGAAGAAGAGCATTCCATGACAACATGTCTTTATTCGAATTATAGGATTGCTAATATTTTCATGGCCTTAGATAATAAAAGAAACTGATAGATCGGAATCAGTTTATTTAGAAACATTGTCCAGAGAGAACTCAAAAGACATTAGCTTTCCCTAAATCCTAATTTCAGGTCAAACAATGTCGCAAGTCCACACTTCATAGGCTATGTTTTTGTTTGTGTCAAAATTAACTAAGAAATGGAAAGTGATTTGGGAAGAGGTAGGTACTAACTGGATAAAACCAACAGAACTTGAACTTCCCAAAAACAAGATTAATGATGATAGTGAGAGCAACATTTTAATGGGACGTCGTTGCAACCATTAGACCCTCTCGCACTGACGCCGGTTTAATGCATTAATTCTGACTGCAGAAATGCACTGGTCGAGTTATAAAGGGGAGAGAGAGAGAGAGAGAGAGAGAGAGAGAGAGAGAGAGAGAGAGAGAGAGAGAGAGAGAATTTTTATAATAGAATTGAAATTAAATATGTTTCCATGTATGTCATGAGTGCGAGAGAGAAGAGGAGTGAATTTGATTATGATATTATCAATTAAATAATACTTGTTACATATTTCAGTCCGTTGCATCATCCATTTGGAACGATATACAAAACCGAGAAAGATTCCAGAATGTCCGTCTGCAGTTCAATAAGAAAAGAGACAACCTACGCCGTCTAAAAACATTAAAATCAAGAAAAATATAACAGTATTTCCCTGAACTCTCTCTCTCTCTCTCTCTCTCTCTCACTCTCTCTCTCTCTCTCTCTCTCTCCTTCTTAACTCCTACTTGGAAATACACGGGAAATGGTCTTGCGAATATTAACGGAAGCAGACGTAGAGGCTCGGATAGAAGCTAGAATTCTCTAGAGCCACCAGAGAAAGGCTCCTTCCCTTCCAAGACCTCCATTAACCTCCATATAACACCGTGAATAACGGGTCCCACTTTCTCTAAAAATCCCACTAATTCTTATATCAAACCTCTAAATATAAAAAAAAAATTTCCGCTCGGCCTCCAGTTAACTCCCGTCTACGATCTCTGAATGATGATTATTACAGTATAACACTAACATCAGTTTCTGTACTTCATCTGAATCTTGAATAATCTAACCTCCAATCAAGTGCCATAGACTATTCAATCAGTTTCTTACTCTCAAACTTTTCATCAACTTCTACCTAACACTCTCAGTAAAGATCTTTCTCCTTCAGCCTTCAATCAACTCCTGCAAAACTACTTTAAAAGAGATATCACTCATCGGAATTTCCCGTCATTGAAAAGAGATGTCACTCTCAAATCCACCCATCAACTACTATTAAAAGTAACGTGGAATGGGGGACTTCATCCCTAAGTACCACAAAAGTTTTATGATTCATCTTCAGCTGAAGCTCTTACCGAGCAAAGTCAGCAACTTGATACACCTTCGGATAAAGTTCCCATTCCATACACCTACAGGAAACCACCGAATAAAGGCTTTGCTTCCCAAAATCCATACCAGCTTCTGTCCAAACCTTCGGATGAAGATTTTGGATAAAGATTTTACTCGCCAAACCATTCAGAGATTTATTTACAACACTTATGAGTAAAGATCTTATTCTTACAAACCTCACATCACATCATATAGAGTACCAAGAAAAAGAATCTTTATCCCACACAATCCATCAACTCCTTTCATTTCCGATTCAATAAAGATCGAAAGTTACCAAACATCAACTCCAATAAATCCTCTTTTGAATAAGGATCTTATTCCCCAAAACTCCCATTGAAGAGAAGTGTAATGTGGAAGCTGGGAGGGAATCTTTGGCTGTAGAACAAGAAAAGAAAGCAACGGAATTTGAAGATGCCGAAAAATGGTAGAAAGCTCATCTCTAGAGAAAGGCGGCTCAGTTTTGAGACTGTTCGGTCATGTGGAGACAACGGAGGACAGAGATGGAGTGAAAGATCGAGTGATTGATTTATGAAAGATTAAGGTGTAAAGTCAAGAGAGATGGAAAGGTTGGACAGCGGGAAGAAAGGAACCGGGAATGGAAGCAACTTGAAGTGGATGAACCTGAGGGCCCAAAAGGGAGGGGCCAACAAACCTTTGTGGGATTTTTCATTATCAGCCCGGCACTGTATATATACATACATTTAGTAAAAGGAGCCACAAAAAACACCGAATGGTAGAAAGCTATAGCTATATTTCGTACGACATATATATATATATATATATATATATATATATATATATATATATATATATTATATATATATATATATATATATATATATATATATATATATATATATATGTGTGTGTGTGTGTGTGTGTGTGTGTGTGTTTGTGTGTGTGTATGTGATACAAATTGCCTTTTCACCCTTCATTTTTTCTTTAACCCTTAAAGACTTTCTTGCAATTGCAAGAAGACAGTCAATTACAAAGACTTCAGCTAAGCTCATGTGCTTAACAGTTCTCACCTTGCCATACTTCTTGCTGGGATATAAGTATATTTTGTGAGAGCAGAGAGGAGAGGAGGAGAGGACTGGACTAATATGAGTAGTGCATTTAATGGATATATCTATATATATATATATATATGTGTGTATATATATACATAGATATATATATATATATATATATATATATATATATATATATATATATATATATATATATATATATATATATACAGATCAAATATATATATATATATATAGATAGATAGATATATATATATATATATATATATATATATATATATATATATATATATATATATCTATATATATATACATATCCATAAAATACCAGAATATAGTGTGCAGTATTCAGAATAGATTCAATGCATTTCCACAAGTACACACATAAAGAGAGATACATCACAATATGCAAGATCCAAAACCATACGAAGAGTCAGATCCATTGTAGAATATGCAATCATATGGACATACATAATATACTGAAAGATGCATAAGGCCAAGATCCATATGTAACACGGCAGAAGTAGTCAAAGAGCGAAGGCTACAGAGCCCCCCCCCCCCCCCCACGCTTTTTATCCCGAACTGCAGGAGAGGAACTGCACTGGACCTTGATGTTCATTAGGCTTCGAAACACTTCTTCACAGCAATCACTCTGAACTCTCTCTCTCTCTCCTCTCTCCTCTCTCCTACTCTCTCTCTCTCTCGCTCTCTCTCTTCTCTCTCTCTCCCTCTCTCTCTCTATATATATATATATATATATATATATATATATATATATATATATATATATATATAGATAGATATATTATATATGTGTATTACCTTCCATACTACCTGCATTAACCTCATCTAATTGCTTTCGGGTGTTAATACATTGGCATCAGAAGAGGGTAGGCTCCAATGGTCGAAGAAACCAAGAACAAAAGCGATCATATTTGGCGAAGTTGGAAGATGAAGTTACAAAAGAAAATGTCTGAAATTAAAAATTTAGCACTTTCAACTTAACCTCTCTATTATAAGTGTCCATGCACCATAAATGTCATCCAGTCAGTAAATGCAAAGAAAATAACAAAACAATAAACGTTGACTGGATAATGGAGTGAGACGAAATGAGAGACATTCTAAGACATCCATCAAATGTCGACCTGGACCTTTTCGAGTTTTTTGGGTAACTGGGAAGGACGATGCTGTGGATCATTCTTGGTACATTTAAATATATTAAAAAACCGGTACTTTTTAAAAAGTTTTGTTTCACTGGTTTGCTTCACCGGAGTTTAAAAACACTTTTTTTTTCCTCTCAAAGCCGTTATGAGGATGGTAATGATCGTCTTTCCAAGTTTGTACCTCTTATATTCTTCTTCTACTTCCATTGACTTTTATTCAGTGGCGTAGCTGGCATCCCATCAGCGAAGTAAGATATTTGGGTAAAGTGGGCAGGGGGCCAAAGAAAATTACAGAACACTAATGTACCAATTATGTCATTAGTAAAATATACTATCCTCAAATGTATATATACGTGTAGATGAAAGAAATAAAAGCATTAGTAATTAGTAAACTTGCATATGAAATTATAGAACCCAATTTCCAATAAATTTTCAACTCTTCCTATTTGGAAATGTATCAAATACTGTAATGTCCATTTCCTCACGACCTTATATTCAACACATATATAGATTAAAATCGTTGTCATATAAATATATCAAAATAGTGCCTATCATCAATAACACAAAAGACTTATGCCCTCTAAAGCATTTGAAAAATTTCAGCCTATCTCATTTCCTCTTCTTAATCTCCTCTTCCTGGAAATTAACTCTAATCAGCAGTAGCAAATTGCATTGCACTTATTCAGACTTTTTAAGGCCCTGCCACAGATCTTCTCTATCAGCCACCCTCCTTCCCCCACCCCGCAAAATAAGAAAAAAAATTTACTTTTCATCTCTATATGAGTACAAACCATACACATAACATGGACCAACATAATGTAATTGAGAGTATGCCAAAAGTTTAGCTACAAAGACATTTCTGTTGGGGTGGGGGGGGGGGGGGTGAGACAAGCATTTAACTGGGACGGGCCGAGTCCCTTCAATAGCGAATCCACTTACTTGTATTTAGTATTCCTTTTCTTGGCTATGTTTTATCATTTTAACTTATGACTAAAACAACATTTTGATTTGCGAAGATTGGTTGGCCATCTTCCTCAGCAAACTATAATATTTTCTCACAATGATTTCCCAATAGTAAAAATTAAACATTTTCCCGATGCTTTGATTAATTGGCTGAATACACATCGCGGATTTATAATAATACCCGGTCAGGAGAGACCTAATGACAATTTCATTTCGATAAAACAGTTATTTGGTGGTTTCTGAATCACAGCAAAGCCAAATTCATCACACAATTTGCTATATCCCAGTTAAAGATGAGTGACGATACAGCAATCCACCTTTTCTGGCATTTTATTATATTTCATCATTCAATTCATTCAAGAAAGAGAATTTCATTCCATAATCAAACATCGTAAGGATTTGTGTAAATACACAATAAAACTTCAACTTTATGCAAATTTAAGTTACATTTTTAATTATAGAATGCACAAAGAAATTCACCTAAAATAAACGATTGTATGCAAGAAATAATTATATTATTTTCATAGGAGAGATATGAACGAAAAGTTTCCTGGACACGTACTTAGAGTCGGGTGACTGAAGAAGCAAATCTCATTTGGACAGGGAACAAGCATAGGAGCCCAGAGGAGAAATGTCCCATTTGCATCTGGTTAGTGACGACTACTACGTACTTCTGACTGGGAGATTTCATGACACCCTAAACTGAAAGTGCCTATACAGGCTGCTCTATGAGCAAGAGCCCGTGCTGGCATAAGGCCAGCTCAATCAAAAAGAACAACAACAACAACAACTATACGAGCATAATGGCAAAAGGCAGCTGGTACCGAAGAGACAAAAAGACATGATGTGGATCTCTGGATTCCTCCAATCATCAGAATTGAGTTTAAGACGGTATAAGACATTAGCATTCGGGTGCGCCTCTTTTTTTTTTTTTTTTGCTGTTTTTAAAGCCCAGGAAAAGGTAGGATTTGTTTTTGTTTTTTTCACATCGAGAGGCTTTTCTACTGGGTAAGGGCATAAGTGTTGTCAATACCAGCGTGTGCATTTCAATTAATCTCTTTACTTATAGTGTTTTACTTCGCCTTTACAAACATTGATTACCGCGCTTATTTGCCGATTAATCTTATCATAAACAGCGAAAAGATACGAAATTTTAGTTCCTCTTACACAAACTAAAAATAGAAGCAATTTTTCTCTAATCTATATCGAGGAGAGTAAATGAAAATGAAAATTAAAACACAAAAGTCTTCGAGGAGGGAATTTGATCCAAAATAAAAAATAGCCTTCGATGAATTAACCGCACAAATATGATGATTCATTTCGCTAACTGCCAATTAGCCAGAGTTGACGATTGTCACAGAGTCGTTATCAGATGTTCTTTGTTCTTCCGTTAATTTTTATTTCCCCTTTTCTCTCTTTTATCCCACTGATGAAATGGATGATATGAAAGAGGATAGGCTGAAATTAGTTATATTTATATATATATATATATATATATATATATCCTATATATATATATATATACATATATATATATATATATATATATATATATATATATATATATATATATTACTGCTGGTGTTTTTATGATGTCCACAGAGTGAGGTGCCTTCCTTTGATACAAAATATATGGACAATCATTCATCATGAAATGAATTTTTTATCATTTTTGTTATTTCATTCTCATTTAACTTGATTCGTGTTCGTTTGGCTTCAGCAGAAGATAAACCAATTTTTGCTAAAAGCCTCCTTCCAAAGAACATAATATATCTCCCGTAAGATATCGAACTGTTTTTCTTTGTTGGTCGCCCTTTCTGAATTCATGACGGGGAAACTGATCTCGGAAACATGAGATGATATTGATTTTTCTATCTCCTTTTAATCAGGATTACATCAATGCAAAATAAAACCTTCAAAATTTTTAAGAATATAATTATTCGTTCATTTTTTGAGATTCAAGACTCTGATCTGATTTTGGGGAAAATCCCTTGTCGTCATATTTGAAAAAAAAAAAGTTATAAAAAACATATTACCAGTACTCCAAAACAGATGCTCACTTGGAGGGCTTCTCAAACAACTTGAAGAAGTAACAAAAAATTTTGTGAACTAAATCACTGCATTCGATGGTTGGGACAGTGATCCGAATTAATCCCAAAGGAATTTGATCCGTGGTAAAAGAAAAAAATTCTCAGTCGGGGAATCCAGAAACCAAGTGAACTTTTGGTCCCTCTCGTTGACATTCCATTAATTAGCTCTCTCTCTCTCTCTCTCTCTCTCTCTCTCTCTCTCTCTCTCTCTCTCTCTCTCTCATCAGATATCAGACTCGGTTTCTTTGACTTTACGTGAATTCTGCCATCAATATTAGCTCTTATTTTGTATACCATTACCATTTTTCAATTTGCTTCTCCCTTCCCCCTACGGAGGAATTATGGGAGTTCCATTTGACAACGTCTTAGAGAGAGAGAGAGAGAGAGAGAGTGGGGGCAATTGTAATTGGTGGATGGATGGTTAGCGATTGAATTGGCTGTTGGTGAGTTCTGGGTTGTCTGCTGGTGCAGCTGTAGTTAATTGTTAGGATCTGTGTTTCAGTCGGTCTTTGGTCAGTCTTTAGGCAGAGCCTGTAAAGATCAGTAGTGTTGGAAGCGGTCTATGAAGTGTTGGAGGCATTGAAAGTCAGCTGAGTTGTATTGTTGGTTTGTTGTTTAGCTGTTAAATTTATATTGTTTGCTTTAGAGTTGTTGCGCCTCTGCTGTTGGATTTGTTGTGTTTGTGAGTTCCTGTTGGGTTGTATGTGAGTTGTTGTATTTGAGGGTGGTTGTTGTGGTTGGTGAGCTGTTGTGATTCCTTGGTGGTGTTAGTGGGTGTGTGTGTTGCCTTTTTTTTGTTTGTCTTTTTTGTGTTTTTGATTGTGAAATGGTCTTTTGTTGTGGTTGTATTCCTTGTTTGTTGTTGAGTTGGGGTTGTGTTCCTTGTTGGTTTGCTGTGTTGTTGAGTTGTGGTCCTTGGGTGTTGTGTTGTTGAATTGTGGTTGTGTTCCTTGTTTGTTGTTGTGTTGTTGAGTTGTGGGGTTGTGGTCCTTGGTTGTTGGGTTGTAGGGTTGTGGTTCTTGGTGTGACAGCGACCTTGACCGTCGGACAGCACAGCAGACCCCGGAGTATCTGGAGTTGGGTGAGTACATGTGTTTGTGTTTTTTTTTTTCTCGTGTAGGTTGGTCAATTGTCCTACGTTTATTATGTAGTGTGAAGAGGAAAGTGTGACTGACGGTGAGTTTAGTAGCTGGATTGATTAAGTTTATGTGGCGGGATTTGCCCGCTCGTTTTTAAGCTTGTGATCCCGCCACATCCCCTCTTTTTCCTTTAGCTTGGTAACAGTTTAATGCACACAGACACATACACACGCACACACACACACACACACACACACACACACACACATATATATATATATATATATATATATATATATATATATATATATGATTATATATATATATATATACATTATGTGTCTCTTCTGTCTTAACGGTGATATACTAACGTTAGCTGAATATGACCTGTGTAACAATTTTCTAGCAATTAGGGAAAGTACTTACTTTTTAGTTTCATTAACACTAATTTCAGATAAAAGACTGAGTCATTAGAGAGTGACAGTAACGGGAACCACAATGTATTAGTTACGAATGGAAGGATCAATAAGAACAATGGGAGTTCTTTGTTAATAACTGGAGAGGCGTATTATCAATTACCGGTCATACACGAACATTGATTAACTGACATTTTACTACTATCGCTTTCAACGAAAAAATTCTCTCTCTCTCTCTCTCTCTTCTCTCTCTTCTTCTCCTCCTCTCTCTCTCGCTCTCTCTCTCTCTCTCTCTCTCTTCTCCTCCTTCTCTCTCTCTCTCTCTCTCTCTCCTTTTAAATTAATAGTTTGTGAAAAGGGTACATCATCAAAAAATTTTTGACGTTTAGTTCCCCACGATTTATTTGGGATTAGAAGAAATAAGCTCAGCCTCTCTCTGAGATTAAAGGCAATTTCCATTGCAATGATCTCAAGAATGTTGTTATCAACCTCTTCATTGGTACCCCAAGACGAGGGTACCAATTACAAAGGGACAGATCAAAAGGACTTATGTCTTGATTTCCTGTCTTAGGATCAAAACGGCCAAGCCAAGTCTCAGTATTCATAAACATTCAATCGTGTTTCTTCTTCCACAAAGTCTCGCAACAGCCAAAAATAGTCGCACAATATGACAGGATGGAGAGCTCGTATGTTATATACCTAGAAGACTCTCTCTCTCTCTCTCTCTCTCTCTCTCTCTCTCTCTCTCTCTCTCTCTCTCTCTCTCTCTCTCAAACTTTTCTTTCAGTAATACTGAACATACAATATCTCAAACGAGACTGAAACATTGATGTAAGTAGAAGTAAATAATAGGAAACCAGTTAAGAGGAATCACTAAAGACATAACTCTCAAAGGAGGTCCAGGGAATAAAGGCCGAATACAACTTCCCCTAAAGTATGTGCACCTCTGAAGAGTTATACTAATTATGTGCATTACTCTCACAAACCAAACGAAAAAAAACACTTGTTAAAGCTGCCTAAAAAATTCAAAAAGATATGCTTTTTGTTCGCTTTTTTCTTCACCGAGGCAATAACAAACAGACATAGTAACAAAAACCGACCCTAACAAAGTCCTGATAGGGAAGAAATTTATTGCACCCGAAAGAAAAATGCAAACTCGGCAACAAAAGGAAACAAAATGACAAACAATTAAAAGGATGAATGGGCTGGGCTGAGAATCAATGCAGAGAGAGAGAGAGAGAGAGAGAGAGAGAGAGAGAGAGAGAGAGAGAGAGAGAGAGAAGGGGGTATGCGGTTTCTTGTTCATGGCTTGGATAAGCAAAGGGAAAACAAGGGCCGTGAATAACAAGAGGATGACCAGTTACTATATTTTATTATTTTCTTCAAGAGTCAATGGATTTACTGATATGAATGCAATAAAACTGGAAACCGTTCTATTACGTTCAAAGAAAATAGTTATTGGATTTACTTAGAGCAAATGTGTTCAACCGGGGACCACAGGCAAAAATAATGAATGGGGGTCAATGATATTACTGAGAAAGGAATTTCTACAATAATCTACACCATATTAAAATACTAACGTAGAAATATTAATTCATGCAGCTTTGAATTTTTAAAGTAATTAAGTAAAAGAGAAGAGCTTGGCATTTTAAAATGTCGTAAATTTAGTAAACAACAATACCTTCCCTACAATAAAGCCTCAGATCTGGTTATATAATTTTTTTTATAATTAAGATTTTATTTTTATTTCCTTTTGACCTGTCTGTTTCACAAGTTTGCTTTATTTCTTTTAGATTTCGTTTTGACCTGGCTACTCATCCATCGGGGAGTGGCAAGAACAAACGGAGGTGAATGTTACCTATTTTTTCTCAAGTAGGTGGTAGTGACCTTTGAAGTTTGTTTTCATGAAGAATCTCTCTCTCTCTCTCTCTCTCTCTCTCTCTCTCTCTCTCTCTCTCTCTCTCTCCCTCTCTCTCTCTCTCTCACTGACAAAGGTCAAAGTGAGATTACAGTCAATCTATTTTACCTTGATGGTTGAAAGGGCGCAGGAACCAAAAAGGTGCATTTGCTGTAGCAGCCCAAATTGTCCCAATAATCTCCGTTGGGATCATAAACCTAAGAGTGAAGAGAACCTGTCTGGCTTTGCCTGGGAATCTCCGTGATGAATTCCAAACAAAATCTTTGACTTGTGAGTTAATAACCAATTAAGTAAAATAAATGATGGTTCACTGGAATCTTATGAAATTAGCGATTCATTAGCGAGATAATAGCAAAGGCTGGGAAACCCCTTAATGTTGGCGAAACAAATATTTTGTCAGATTTGTCCGTTATAATTTCATCAGTTATGAAAGAAAGTGCAAATAAAATAACTAATTCCACCCTTTAAGAAACTCACCTGTGTCGCAACGCATTGATGAAAAAGCGAAGGACGTAGAAAAATAATCAATAGCTAATTTGCAAGCAAAACAGTCTGCCCTTCAACCCGATGAATCGGCCTTAAGAGATAATGAAGTAATTCTATTAGCATATGTGAGATTTATAGATGATCAAGGAATCAGTAGTCTTAGGACGAACACAAAAGGTGAAACAATTTTTAATGAACTTTTTATTATTTCAAGGAAAGCAATATTCCACTCAAAAAATAATTGCAAGCGCTACTCATGGTGCACTTTCCACGACTGACAGATATAAAGGTTTTATTACAATCTTGAAAAATGCAGTCTCTGAAGTATTTTTGCATACATTGCGTGATAGTACCTCAACACTTAATTGCAAAGCAATAAGGCGGTCGTCTGCTTGATGTGACTAATTTCTGGCAAACACCCAGCTTCGAGAAGAACTTTTTGCAACCACATTTCATGGACTTTACTCATCATATATGTTTTCAAACGCCGATTTACTTTAATAAAAAGCTCCAAGAAAAGATTCTGATCTGATCCAATCAAGGTGCTATTACATATGTCTCAAAACACAACAGACCTACAAAATTACCGACTCAAGGAAGCCATTAAATTAACGCAAAACAAAATCATGGAAAACTAAAAACACAACTGAGAAAAAGGAACCTATTTTGGAACCGAAGATTAAATCTGTTCTGGCTAGACAGAGAGAAAACAATTTTGAGGAACGAAAAAGGAAAAAAAAGAAAATCTCAATCAATGCGTCGCACGGCGTCAAACTTCCTTCTCGGTCGAGAATAAAACTGGGCAAATGGGACTGGGCTTCAGGCAGTCGAATAATATCCTCGCGTTTTATCGCTTTGTTTCACCTGTTTGATGAAATGACGCCAATGAGGCCGTTTTCCTTTCGGGGATCTCAGGCCCGCGCAACTGCTCTAAATTGGGCGTTTTTGCCTCGGGCGCTCGGCGGAGAGATCGGGACAAACTTTGCAGTTATGCGAGGGAAGTAGTCTGGTTGGAGAGGATAGTAGTACCTGAATAGAAACTAGACTGATATAAGAAAAGGGGCGAGTGACGAGAAAGTCATTTCAAGAACCCAGAGTGTGGTTGAGGGAATAGAGTACCTTTGCAGCATAGGCCAGCCTGAAAGAACCTCAATGTAAAAATTATTGCTATCACAGGAGAAAAGTTACATCAAGAAAGTGAATAACTCTCTGAAAGACATATTAAACAATAAGATGAAAGTATATCCACTGACGAAAGCAGTTGTAGATAAAACATACTATCCTTTAGTGAACTGATCAGTTAGGGGACATTTACTGATAATAGTGATGATAGGAATATGATATAGGCCACCATATTTGTAAATGATCTTGAGTAAAATTCTGTTAATCAAAGTCAGTACTTTGAATAACACCTAAAATAACATGTTCAAGTATTGCATCTTGTATATACCTATATATGCAATGACATTTATAGTAGAAAAGATCAATTTTGGGGAAAAAGACCCCCACCTACTATAAAAAAAATGTGTGTATTGGCCTGATTTAACCCATCCAAGGAAACGATTTGGGGTGTATCGAATTAAGGTACCTGGCAGTGGGCCAACGATTGTAAATGATTTTGGCTTTTCTTAAACTTTCGGAAGTAGGCCAACCACAGCCATATGATTAACTGCTATCAAATAAGAAGTAAAAGAATAATTTGAATTTCTTTCCACATGTCATGAGAGAGAGAGAGACAGAGAGAGAGAGAGAGAGAGAGAGAGAGAGAGAGAGAGAGAGAGAGAGAGAGAGAGAGAGACTGCACCAATGTACCAGAACAGATAAACCAACAACTCTAGACAGACCAAAATCAAAGCTAGAAGAGGTCGAACTCGAAGACCAATTATGAGGCCAAAACAAGTCTGAGGAGGAGCCGTCACAAAGGCTTCAGTTAATCAGATAATAAACTCCCCTGCCTTCTGCTGACGCTCCTCGGCGTCCTTACTCTGAAGGAGTTTGGGGTTTAGTGTATCCAGCAAACACATACAGGATCAGCACTCGCGCCAATCCTCTGAGGATTATGCAAAAGGACGCAGTGTAGTTTACAACAATTACAACAGGAGTTCTCTCTCTCTCTCTCTCTCTCTCTCTCTCTCTCTTTCTCTCTCTCTCTCTCTCTCTCTCTCTCTCTCTCTCTCTCTCTGTCATAAACATATTTGATGTGGGGTCACAGAGTGGTGAGGATGCATAGTTATCTACATGCCCATTTTACCATTTACCTTACTGAATTAATTTCGCATAACATTCTTTGCATGTGCATTAATGTAACAAGAGAACAACTATTTCCTGCTGACGATGAGCGGAAATCAGAAAGAGAGCATCCATTTAATTACTTGAGCACGAAGTTGAAAAATATCAGCTAGGTCTTTGAAGCTATTCGCGTATATTATTAGTTTGCATTTTTCCTGCGTTTGAAGTATTTGCCAGGTAATTAAATCTTCTGCGTTGGCCTTTGACAATACGAGAGAATGTCATCTTTGTAAGTCGTTCTGATTTTGTTGAACATCGTTTTTAGGGCCCTTGGTGATGTTGGCATTCCTGATAATGTTCGTGTTTGTACGTTTATTGCCAACCATTCAGTTTTTCTCCCGGCCTAGTGCATCAGTCTTTGACGCAGCTGATGATGGTAAATATCACTTTTCCAGAGTTGTTGTTTTATGTGGTACATCTAATTAAAATGAAACTTCTGCCTATTTGTTTTCTTATTTTTATTAGTGTCATTATAATTTTCCACTTGTTTCCAAGATTGCAATTCCCAAATCATATTCTGATTAAATTGGTATCATAATATTGGAAGCTGCATTTGATGACGTGTCTGCAGAAATAATTGTAATGAATTGAGCGAATTATATTTCCTACCACTGACTCTTGGTCAGACGCAAAATGTGCGGCTCCTTTCCTGCGAGAACGTAGCTCCCATTCATATTCTTCCACCTCCCCTGTCATCCTTTCACAAGCAGTAAACATCCATCATTTTCATAAATATGACGAATTCGTTACACCACCGACTCGACATTACAGATTCATCCCATCGCCTGATCATTAGAGAGACAGTAATGCAATTTCATTTCACTGAATGCAATAATTCTGGGGTGGATGAATCACTCCAAAAACCCACATTCGTTGCAAAAGTTGCAACAATCTCATTAGTAATGAATGACAAGGAAGCAATACCCCGTTTTTATCCTTTCGTGGAATTCTTTCCGAATGTAAATCATGTTAATCAATACTAAGCCATGAGCTTCTGATGGAGCGAAAAGTAGCTTGATTTTCCCAGACATCGAATTTTGCTCACATCCGGTTTTATATATATATATATATATATATATAATATATATATATATATATATATAATATCTATATATATACATATATATATATATATATATATATATAATATATATATATATATATATATATATAATATTATATATATATATTGGGCTATTAAGCCAATCGCTGCGGCACTTTCGACCATTTAGCGCTCAACACAGTGAAAAAAAAGTGAGTTGGAAGCGATTGGACAGCAAGATAAAGAGGTTTAAAAAATGTAGGCTATGAGCCACAAGGATCTGGAGGTGGAATTGGGAGAAATGTCTCCCCCTCACCTCTTTAAAGTAGAAGTTAGAGAGATTAGACAGCAAAAGAAATGGGAATGGAGGGGAAATAAAGATTAAAAAGTCTATGTAAAATTTCTAGGTGTCATTATCAAAAGTTTTCTACCTATTCCGTCCTCAAATTCTTTCAAACAATAGTTCAAAAAACAAAAAAAATATCATCAGTCAATTATCAGCAAAAACAACGTAATACACCTGTGACCTGTTCCGGAAAAAAAAAAAGATGAAATGGGATACAGTCAGATACAATAATTCCTCGGATGGCGAATTGTTGATGAACATTTGAATGAAATTCAAACGTTATCTTTCAACGTTTTCATTTGACCGTCGTCGCCGGGAAGTCTTCGCTTCGTAGGTGCCGGAATACACCCAGGATTAGGACCAACCTGGCTGAAGACAACCTGTCCGTTCCGGTGTCACTTTGGGAGGCATTAGGCCCGGGCATCCACTTGTCGTCCCCAAAAATGGGATTATTGTGGTCATTTGAATGCTCATTTCTTCTTTTGCGCGCGCGCACGCACTTGAGGAGATTAAAGAGGAACAGAGGCAAGACGTGAAGAGGACAGGAAAGGAAGTTAATGCCCACAAAATATTGGGTCTGACGAGTATGGTTTCTTTTGGAGAGAGAGAGAGAGAGAGAGAGAGAGAGAGAGAGAGAGAGAGAGAGAGAGAGAGAGAGAGAGAGAGAGAGTTTCGACGTAGAAAAACGAAAATAAAAATTCGAAAGCACTCAGCCAATTCTTCCTTCTCCCCATGAAGCGTGAATCTAGAGAGTGAAAACTCTATTCATGTGCAATTTCACACGAAGTGAGGGTGCAATACTCACGGGCTTTCCTCAACCCCAGATCGCTATCCGTTCAACCACAGATTGATCTTACAAATGCAAGAAATATATATTCATGTTATTGTAATTTGATGATTATTGCACGACTGTTAACATGAAACATGTCTATATATTTTACTCTAGATGACGGTCAATACAAGGAAAGGACCTGGTCGAAGCTATCTGTGATGGCCGGACTCTCATACCCAGCAACAACCACTGTTTAGATGTCGACTTTGGATATTTACCGTCAATGCCCAATATTTCAAAAGAGAATGCAAAGCCAAGGAAGAGTTGCCATATAACTAGAAGTAAAGAGAAGGAGAAGGGAAAAACGTACGAGTCCAGAAAAACATGAGCAGGTACGGAATTCAAAAGCTTGACAGCAGAGAGAAGAAAACGGCAAGAGCTCTTACGGAAATATTTATCTATAATTTGTCTCTGTATTCGGTAAATTCTAGATAAGTTATTATTCTAAAAATAAAACTAAGATGTTGTGGGAACTGTCATGAGTGGTGATCAGAATGCACGCATTTCACATAATAATAATAATAATAATAATAATAATAATAATAATAATAATAATAATTAATAATACTAAATAATAACTAATTTTGTTAAGAAATTCACAATTCCGTGAAAACAAATTGTATAAAAAATCCACAATTATATATAAAAATATATTTCTATGTAAAAATATAAAACAAAGACTTTTGAACACTTGAACGGTGTTCCTCATCAGTGTGACGTTAAAATGTAATGAAGAGGATAGTTTCCCTCCGAAGAGCATCTAAAAAGGTGGGCGGGGCGAGAGAATAATAACAGCCCATCGTCGAAATGCTGGTTCGTGTTTTACGTAATAATAATAATAATAATAATAATAATAATAATAATAATAATAATAATAATAATAATAATATGTGGCGCAGTGGCAGAGTGGGTTAGGTCGTCAACTGACTGGTTAAGCCACATTGGGGCTGATCAGTCATTGGATGGGTGACCGCTTTCCTCGGCGTCTACTCAGCTGTAAATGAGTACCTATTATTGATGGAGTAGGGTCCAGCTATATGGGTTAAATAGCAAAACTCAGCAATGATGGAAAGAAATGATGAATTAAACGACAACAACGTAAATGAAACCTCTGGCAACATAGGAGCTTCCTCCGGCAGCCAGGTATTCAGCCCAATTGAAGGGGAAGACGATCAGGTACTTGGAGGTAGTCATCCAGCAATTGACCACCACAACGACAGAAAATAAGGAAATATGGAGATGCTACATCAGAAGCAACCCTTCAGAGAGAGGATATAGAAGAAGGTTGGTCAACATCTGGAATGTGAGGAATAACACCCTCTAAACAGAGTAGAGGTTGGCAGACCAAGTAAAGAGCATAAAGAAAAAGAAATGCTCCCTCCAACAGAAAGATAAGAATTACAAGAAGACGAACTGAGAGACGATGCCACTGAAGAAACACAACGACACACGAAGAAACACAGACGAAGTAACAATCAGGACGGAATGGGTAGAAAAGAGATCAGACAATGGATGAACGAGAAAAACAAAGTACTGGAGAGGGGAATAAACAACAAAATAGATGTAAAACAAAGGCTTAGGCCAAAGCACATAAGATCCAACGGTATATAAACAGGAATAAGTGATACCAACAGAACAAACTATTTGGAACCAACCAAGAAATTCCTGAAACCGAACCAAGTAAGAGACTCTGGGAAAACATATGGAGCAATCCGGTATCACACAACAAACATGCAACATGGCTCCAGGAAGTCAAGGCAGAAGAAACAGGGAGAATAAAACAAAGATTCACTGACATCACGACAGACACAGTCAGACACCAACTAAAGAAAATGCCCAACTGGAAAACCTCAGGTCCCGATGATGTCCATGGATACTGGCTCAAAAGCTTCAAGGCCCTACACCCAAGAATAGCAGAACAACTCCAGCATTGTATCACAAATCACCATGCGCCCAAATGGATGACCACATGAAGAACATCCTTAGTCCAGAAAGACAAGAGTAAGGGAAATATAGCCAGTAACTACAGGCCTACCAATAATGTGGAAGTTACTAACAGATATCATCAGCGAAAGACTATACAACTACCTAGAGGATACAAACACCTTCCCCCACCAACAGAAAGGCTGCAAAAGACCAGTAAGAGAAGGAAAACAAACCAAAGCATGGCATGGATAGACTATAAGAAAGCCTTCGACATGATACCACACACATGGCTAATAGAATGCCTGAAAATATATGGGGCAAGGCAAAACACCACCAGCTTCCTGAAATATACAAAGCACAACTAGAATACAAAACAAGCTCTGGAATAACAATAGCCAAGGTTAACATCAGGAGAGAGCTCTTCCAAGGAGACTCATTGTCCCTACTACTCTTTGTAGTAGCCACGATTCCAGGGCAAAAGTATTGCAGAGGATGGATGCTGGGTACCAACTCAAGAAAAGAGGCAACAGAATTAACCATCTGATGTTCATGACGACATCAAGCTGTAAGAATTGTGTATCTGGGGACATCAAGAGAGAGTTTGGAATAGAAAAATGTGCCTTGGTCAATATACAAAAAGACAAAGTGACAAGGACTAAAGAGATAAAGCTACCAGATAAAAATAACATCAAACACAGAGAGACAGGATACAAACACTGGGAATAATAGAAGATATAAAACACCAAGAGATGAAGGACTTGATCAGGAAAGAATATATGCAAAGAATCAAGGCGATCCTCAAGTCAACACTCAACGCCAGAAATATGATGAAAGCCATAAATACATGCCATTACCTGTAATCAGATACACCACAGTAGTGGAGTGGAAGAATGCTGAACACAGCAACATTGACCAGGAAACTACGAAAAACGTGACAATACACAAAGCACTTCTCCCAAGAGCAATTACGGACAGACTATACATAACACGAAAGGGAGGAGGGAGAGGACTTATAAGCATAGAGGACTGTGTCAGAATCGATAGCAGACCACTGGGGCAATTTATATGAAAACCAGTGAAAACGAGTGGCTCAGTAGTGCATGGGAGGAAGGACTGATGAAAGTAGACGAACACCCAAAAATATACAGAGAAGAGAATCACAAACAGAACGGAAGAATGACACAATAAACCAATGCACAGGCAGTACATGAGAGAGACTAAAGAACTGGCCAGCGATGAAACATGGCTATGGCTACAGAGGGGACAACTTAAGAAGGAAACAGAGGGAATGCTAACAGCCGCACAAGGTCAGGCCCTAAGAACCACATAAATCCAAAGAACAATAGATGGAAATAATATCTCACCCTCACCCACATGTAGGAAGTGCAATGTGAAAAACGAGACCAAAAACCATATAGCAAGCGAATGTCAGCACTTGCACTGCCCCGGGACGTTTGTTCCCCGGACTTTTCGGTTAACGGATATTTCATCGAACAACCGTTTTGTCCAAAAGGCGGTTAAGCAGCCAACCAGGTAATTACTTAAGAGTGTTGTTAAATGAAACATGCATATTGTTAACAGTCAATCAGGTAATTACTTAAGAAGGAGAGTTGTTAAATGGAAAATTTATATTGTTAAAAATACAATAGTTTTAAGTAAGTTATTCATCAGAGTATTTGTAAGAGAGAAGACATCCCAACAGTAAAGAAGAACTACATTTTGCTCAGTAGATTTTTGTTTTTGTTTTTTGTTATAGCCCATGGAGTTCACTTTTACTAAAGTGGTGAAAGGAAGCTACTGCAAAATGGGTATGCATATTCAGTTACCAAAAGGAGAGGTGACATTACCTACTGGAGATGCAAAGAAAGAGGAAGATGTGGAGGGCGACTTAAGAGAGTGAATGATATTTTGCAAGGTGATCCGCTGCCACATTCTCACCCACAAGATGCCAGTAGAGCTGTTGTCTTCAAGACAGTACAGGAGATGAAGGAAAGAGCCACTAATACTGAAAAATTGAAGAGTATTATAGTTCAGAACAGCACATCTGACTTTCCATTAGAAACAACTGGTTCTCTTCCCAAAAAGAAAGTCTTAGCAGAATGATTAGAAGACAAAGGGTATTTACAGATGGAAACGAAGTAACAGACCAGTTTAGGGTTTCGTTAAGATTTATTCGAAGAAAATAAAATCATTATAATGGCAACTGACGGTAATCTCGATTTATTGGCGAAAAGTATGCGCTGGTTTTGCGACGGAACGTTCGATAGTGCTCCTGAACATCATCAACTGTATACCATCCATGCTCTCCTTGGAGAAAATCATACGGTTCCATTTGTGTACTGCATTACAAAATTCAGAAATCAAGGAACATGCGATACGATATTTTCTAAACTTAAAGATAAGCGTGCTATGGACCCAATTTAAATAACTGTTGATTTAAAAAAACAGCAATAAGTAGCGTAGAAAAAAAATGTCTTATTTCTCATACTTCTGGGTGTTTTTTCCACTTTGCGCAATGCCTCTGGAGAAATATTCAGACATGTGGCCTACAAGACTTATATAATGAGCCAAGGAATGCTTTCTAATAAAAAACCTGACAGCACTGGCTTTCGTTCCAAAGAATAATGTCATAGACGTATATAATTAATTCAGGTGACGACTCCCACAATTTGATATCTCCATATGGAATGTACGAGAAAATACATTGCTAGGAATACCACGAACAACAATTCGGTTGAAGGCTGGCAACGCACATTTCAACTACGAATGTCAGTCGTTCATCCAAATTGATCTCGTCTTATGAACAAACTAAAAAAAAAAAGTAAAATGATTGGGAACTAACACTACAACATGCTTTATGCGGCATTATGCCCAGAAGTACTAAACAATTTTGCAATTGTTAATGAATGGTTAAAAAACTCTCGGATGACAATGAAAATTTAGATAGAGTACTTAAAAGCCATACACATTATTTGTAATTTTTATTTATTCTATTCATTTTAATCATTGGTAAGTTTGTAGCAGTTTCGATAAATGTATATCATTCATTATTCCACTGAAAGCACTGTTATTACTCAAAATTAAAATCTTTAATAGTTTTATTTAATGCATCTTATTTTGATGTTAAGTTCCCTTTAAAAAGAAACCTGTGAAGCTAAAAGGAAAAAATGGACAAGACAAATTTTATTGGTATAAAATAATTAGTTGGGAGATGCACAAATGAAAAAGGTTTCTATGAAAAACATTGAGTGCTTACCTGTTCGGCTGTGAAAATAAGTATAAAAAAAAGGAGTTTGGAGATGCACATATGAAAAAGATTTCTATGAAAAAAACATTGAGTAATTACCTGTTCGGCTGTTGAAAAATATAGATTACAATGAGAATGCAACTGTAGGTCC
Source organism: Macrobrachium nipponense (assembly GCF_015104395.2). Classification (NCBI taxonomy): domain Eukaryota; kingdom Metazoa; phylum Arthropoda; class Malacostraca; order Decapoda; family Palaemonidae; genus Macrobrachium; species Macrobrachium nipponense. The sequence continues at coordinate 20,384,588 of NC_061105.1, read as the reverse complement.
GAGCCGCTATAAATACCGCCCCGCAAACTTTCTTGCTACAGTCTCTTCAACCGACTCGTACGAAAATGACCTGCGAGAAGGTCACGTGATACTGAAATTTATATTCGTAATAGCAACTACCGCTATTATTCTAATTATTGTCATTATTATGTCACTTTATATAAAGCTGTAATTAATATTATCAATATATTGTTTTCCTGTTTTACAACATGAAAATTCTGAATATAATAATAATAATAATAATAATAATAATAATAATAATAATAATAATAATAATAATAATAATAATATAATAATAATAATAATAATAATAATAATAATAATATTGCAGGATTGTTGATCATAAATTGATCAACAACACCATCTTCAACTGGAAAATATCTCGAAATTATGTATTAAAAAATATAAATAGTCATGAAAGCATAATATCACAATTACGAATAAATACAAACCAAAAAGGGAATGTAGCAGGAACAAAAAGAAGAAATAAGAAAAAGAAAGAAAAGGTAAAACATTTATTCATTTCAAAGGAAGGAGTTTTCCCCCTTTCTTTCCTGAGAGAATAATTTAAGGAGCGTAATTAATATCCTCTAATGGCAATGTGTCGTCGCCTCAGCGGCATTTAGTGACTCAACTAATTATCTTTGTCATTATATCTCTGAATATTATTATTGTTATATAAACAAGTTTGTCGTAAGAAATAACAGAAAGAAAACATACCATTAATAATAATAATAATAATAATAATAATAATAATAATAATAATAATAATAATAATAATAATAATAATAATAATAATAATGATTACAGTTCCACAAAAATATCGCATGTGAAGATGAACCTAGTAAAAGGTTCGAAAGCTCTTATTATTAAAGACTATATACTTCACATGCGATAATATTGTGGACCTGCAATCATTGTCATCATTTTCGACACTGAAAATTGTGCCCAATAATGAGAATAATAACATTTATTATAGTGACATAATAACAATAATAATAGGGATGATATTAACAATTAATAATTCACATATAATTTTCTTTATTATTATTGAAGAATAAAGAAGCAACAAAACATAAGGAAGATGAACCAACGAAACCGATATCAATGTTCTTCTCTTCAACAGAAAATGTGGAAAATATGTGAAACTGTTGAGAATGTAAATAAAGAACATCTTTTTATGTAAGGAAAAATTAGAAACAGATGAAAAATTTGATTATCAACTTCTCAAAAGGAACAATTAAAACTGAATTTTGCAACATTTCGAAGAAGGGCATTCCATGACAACATGTCTTTATTCGAATTATAGGATTGCTAATATTTTCATGGCCTTAGATAATGCAAGAAACTGAAAGATCGGAATCAGTTTATTAAGAGACATTGTCCAGAGAGAACTCAAAATACATTAGCTTTCCCTAAATCCTAATTTCAGGTCAAACAATGTCGCAAGTCCACACTTCATAAGCTATGATTTTGTTTGTGTGTCAACAATATGTTTTTGTTTGTGTCAAAATTAACTAAGAAATGGAAAGTGATATGTGAAGAAGTAGGTACCAAGTGGATAAAACCAACAGAACTTCAACTTCCCAAAAACGAGATTAATAATGATAGTGAGAGCAACATTTTAATGGGACGTCGTTGCAACCATTAGACCCTCTCGCACTGACGCTAGTTTAATGCATTAATTCTGACTGCAGAAATGCACTGGTCGAGTTATAAAGGAGAGAGAGAGAGAGTTTTCTAATTTAATGAAAAATAAATATGTATCCATGGGTAATGAGTGCGAGATAAAAGAGGAGTGAATTTGATTATTATGTTATCAATTAAATAATACTTCTTACATATTTTAGTCCGTCGTGTCTTCCGTTTGGAACAATATACAAAACTGGGAAAGATTCCAGAATGACCGTCTGCAGTTCAATAAGAAGAGAGACAACGTTTCCTTTTAAAAGCACATTAAAATCAAGAAAAATATAAACAGCATTTCCCTGAATTCTGTCCCTC
>NC_061105.1:20367584-20377584 GCF_015104395.2 Macrobrachium nipponense | reverse complement strand
CATAATATATCTCCCGTAAGTTTGTGAAAAGGGTATTTCATCGAAGATCTATTGATGTTTAGTTTCACAAGTTCTATTCAGGATTACAAGAAATAAGCTCGGCCTCTCTCTGAGGGTAAATGCAATTTCCATTGCAATGATCTGAAGAATGTTGTTATCAACCTCTTCATTGGTACTTAAAAGGAAGGCTGAAGCTCACCCATTACAGAGGGACAGATCAAAATGACTTATGTCTTGATTTCCTGTCTTAGGATCAAAACGGCCAAGCCAACTCTATGTACTCATAAACATGCAATCGTGTTTCTTCTTCCACAAAGTCTCGCAACAGCCAAAAATATTTGCAAAATATAATACGTCACGCAAATCCCAAATCCCTTCTACCAAAGCACAAGTAAGAGGACTCCTTTAACACTTCCCGCTATTGGAAAATATCGTTCCACATTTGTTCCTCTTCTGCACACGAAAGGTGCAGTTGCCTGATCCCGTATCTCGAGGGAACCCACCAACAAGACCGTGGGTCATATCATGTCACGTGATTTTGAGAGGTATCTGATGCCCCAAGTGCCTCGTGTAGCAAACTCGATTAAGCAGATCCCCTTCGGCTTTCACGGTTGGAAGGGGAGATAGATGACACCTATACCCGAGGTTAATCAATGAAGAAATTTAGAGGTTTGTTTTTTCGATATATAAGCTTTCTGGAAAGGCAGCAAACTGCAGGTGTAGGGCTTGGGTGGCTAGCAGACTCTTCCAATAGAAGGCCTGTAGTTCATACACCAGACATTTATTTATATATATATATATATATATATATATATATATATATATATATATATATATATATCAATATATAATAATATTTATTATATATATTATATATATATATATAGATATATAAATATATATATATATATATATATATATATATTTATATATATATATATCTATATATATATAGATATATATATCTATGTCTATATATACTATATATATATATATATATATATATATATATATATATATCTATATATATATAATCTATATATATATAGAAATATATATAGGTAGGTATATATATCTATATATATATATTATAATATATATATATATATATATATATATATATATATATTATAATATTATATATCTATATTATATATATATATATATAATTATATATATATATATATATAGTATATATATATATATAATATATATATATATAATACCTATATATGAGTGGGGGGATCTGAATACACGCATTTCACAGAATAATAATAATAATAATAATAATAATAATAATAATAATAATAATAATAATAATAATAATAATAATAATTAATAATATAATAATATGTGGCGCAGTGGCAGAATGGGTTAGGTCGTCAATTGACTAATTAAGCAACATTGGGGTTGATCGGTCGTTGGATGGGTGACCGCTCTCCTCGGCTTTGATTCCTTGGGAAAGGATCTTTACTAGTCTACTCAGCTGTAAATGGGTTAAATAGCAAAACTCAGCAATGATGGAAAAAAAATGAAGAATTAAACGACAACAGCGTAAATGGAACCTCTGGGGAAGACGGTCAGGTACTTGGAGGTCGTCATCCAGCTACTGACCACCGCAACGATAGTAACCAACAACCAGAGACTGGAGCTACAGAGGCAAACCAGAGTAAGAAATGGATAAGAGAAGAAAATAAGGAAATATGGAAATGCTACATCAGAATCAACCTGACGGAGAGAGGATATAGAAGAAGGTTGGTCAACATCTGGAATGAGAGGAATAACACCCCCCAAACAGAGCAGAGGCTGATAGACCAAGTAAGGAGCATAAAGAAAAAGAAATGGCTCTCCCCTAACAGGAGAGGGAAATGACACACGGCAACGAATTACAAGAAGACGAACTGAGAGACGATGCCACAGAAGACGACAGGGATGATGAGGTATCAAACAAAGACACACAAAGAAACACCGATGAAGTAACAGACAGGATGGAATGGGTAGAAAAGATCAGACAATAGATGAATGAGAATGACAAAGTACTGGAGAGGGGACTAAACAACAAAATAGAAGATGTAAAACAAAGGCTTAAGGCCAAAGCACATAAGATGCAACGGTACATGAACAGCAATAAGGGATACTAACAGAAAAAACTATTTGGAACCAACCAGAAAAGACTATACAGCCAACTAAGAGGGGAAGACAACCACCCAGAAATTCCTGAAACCGAACCAAGTAAGAGACTGGGAAAACATATGGAGCAATCCGGTATCACACAACAAACATGCAACATGGCTCCAGGAAGTCAAGGCAGAACAAACAGGGAGAATAAAACAAAGATTCACTGACATCATGACAGACACAGTCAGACACCAACTAAAGAAAATGCCCAACTGGAAAGCCTCAGGTCCCGATGAAGTCCATGGAAACTGGCTCAAAAACTTCAAGGCTCTACACCCAAGATTAGCAGAACAACTCCAGCATTGTATCACAAATCACCTTGCGCCCAAATGGATGACCACAGGAGGAACATCCTTATTCCAGAAAGACAAGAGAAAGGGAAATTTAGCCAGTCACTACAGACCTACCAATAATGTGGAAGTTACTAACAGGTATCATCAGCGAAAGGCTATACAACTACCTAGAGGATACAAACACCATCCCCCACCAACAGAAAGGCTGCAAAAGACCAGTAAGAGAAGGAAAACCAACCTAAGCATGGCATGGATAGACTATAAGAAAGCCTTCGACATGATGCCACACACATGGCTATAAAATGCCTGAAAATATATGGGGCAAGGCAAAACACCACCAGCTTCCTGAAATATACAATGCACAACTAGAATACAAAACTTACAAGCTCTGGAATAACAATAGCAAAGGTTAAGATCAGGAGAGAGCTATTCCAGGGAGACTCATTGTCACTACTACTCTGTAGTAACCACGATTCCCAGGGAAAAAGTATTGCAGAAGATGGATGCTGGGTACCATCCCAAGAAAAGAGGCAATAGAATTAACCATCTGATGTTCATGTCGACACCAAGCTGTATGGTTAGATCATCTAGGAAATAGATACCCTAATCCAGACTGTAAGAATTGTATCTGGGGACATCAGGAAAGAGTTTGGAATAGAAAAATGTGCCTTGGTCAATATACAGAAAGGCAAAGTGACAAGGATTGAAGAGATAAAGCTACTAGATAAAAATAACATCAAACACAGAGAGACAGGATACAAATACTGGGAATAATAGAAGAAGTTATAAAACACTAAGAGATGAAAGACATAAAGTCAACACTCAACGCCAGAAATATGATGAAAGCCATAAATACATGTCATTACCTGTAATCAGATACATCACAGGAGTAGTGGAGTGGAAGAAGGCTGTACTCAGCAACATTGACCAGGAAACTAGGAAACACGTGACAATACACAAAGCACTTCACCCAAGAGCAAATACGGACAGACTATACATAACACGAAAGGGAGGAGGGAGAGGACTACTAAGCATAGAGGACTGTGTCAACATCGAGACCAGCGCAATGGGGCAATATATATGAGAACGAGTGGCTCAGGATTGCATGGGAAGAAGGACTGATGAAAGTAGACGAACACCAAGAAATATACAGAGACAAGAGAATGACAAACAGAATGGAAGAATGGCACAACAAACCAATGCAGGGGCAGTACATGAGACAGACTAAGGAAGTGGCCAGTGATGAAAGGAATGCTAACAGCCGCACAAGGTCAGGCCCTAAGAACGATATAGAGCCAAAGAACAATAGATGGAAATAACATCTCATCCTCCCACAAATGTAGGAAGTGCAATGTGAAAAACGAGACCAGAAACCATATAGCATGCGAATGTCTGGCACTTGCACTGTCCCAGGATGTTTGTTCTCCGGAATTTTCATTACCAGACTTTTCGGTTAATGGACTTTTCGGTTAACAGATATTTCATCGAACAGCCATTTTGTCCAAAATGCGGTTAAGCAGCCAACCAGGTAATTACTTAAGAGTCTTGTTAAATGAAACATGCATATTGTTAACAGTCAATCAGGTAATTACTTAAGAAGGAGTTCTTAAATGGAAAATTTATATTGGTAAAAATACAAAAGTTTTAAGTAAGTTATTCATCAAAGAATTTGTAAGAAAGGACATCCCATCTATAAAGAAGAACTACATTTTGTTCAGCATATCTTTTCTTTTTTTGTTATAGCCCATGGAGTTCACTAAGCTACTGAACAATGGGTATACATATACAGTTACCAAAAAAGAGATGACATTACCTACTGGAGATGCAAAGAAAGAGGAAGATGTGGAGGGCGACTTAAGAGAGTGAATGATATATTGCAAGGTGATCCACTGCCACATTCTCCCCCACCAGATGCCCGTAGAACTGTTGTTCTCAAGACAGTAAAGGAGATGAAGGAAAGAGCCACTAATACAGAAAAATTGAAGAGTATTATAGTTCAGAACAGCACATCTGACTTTCCATTAGAAGCAACTAGTTTTGCGACGGATCGTTCGATAGTGATCCTGAGCACCATCAACTGTACACCATCCATGCTCTCCTTGGAGAAAATCATACGGTTCCATTTGTGTACTGCATTACAAAATTCAAAAATAATAAAAACATACGATGCAATATTTTCTGAACTTAAAGAAAAGCGTTCTATAGACTCAATTTCAATAATTGTTGATTTTCAAAAAGCAGCAATAAGTAGCGTAGAAAAAAATGTCCTAATTCTCATACTTCTGTGTGTTTTTCCTACTTCGGACAATGCCTCTGGAGAAATATTCAGACATGTGGCCTACAAAGGAATGCTTTCTAATCAAAAACCTTACAGCACTGGCTTTCGTTCCAAAGAATGATGTCATAGACGTATATGATTAATTCAGGTGACGACGCCCACAATTTGATATCTCCATATGGAATGTACGAGAAAAGACATTGCTAGGAATACCACGAACAACAATTCGGTTGAAGGCTGGTAACGCACATTTCAACTACGAATGTCAGTCGTTCATCCAAATTGATCTCGTCTTATGAACAAACTCAAAAAAAAGTAAAATGATTGGGAACTAACACTACACAACATGTTTTATGCGGCATTATGCCTAGAAGTACTAAAAAATTATGCAACTGTTAATGAATGGTTAAAAATCTCTCAGATGACAATGAAAATTTAGATAGATTACAGTACTTGAAGGCCATACACATTATTTGTAATTTTTATTTATTCTATTCATTTTAATCATTGGTAAGTTTGTAGCAGTTTCGATAAATGTATATTATTCATTATTCCACAGAAAACACTGTTATTACTCAAAAATAAAAAGGTATTTTATTCATTATTCCACTGAAAGCAATGTTAATCCTCAAAATTAAAATCTTTAATAGTTTTATTTAATGCATCTTATTTTGATGTTAAGTTCCCTTTAAAAAGAAACCTGTGAAGCTAAAAGGAAAAAAAATGGACAAGACAAATTTTATTGCTATAAAATAACTAGCTGGGAGATGCACAAATGAAAAAGGTTTCTATAAAAAACATTGAGTGATTTCCTGTTCGGCTGTTGAAAAATATAGATTACAATGAGAATGCAACTGTAGGTCCGAGCCGCTATAAATACCGCCCCGCAAACTTTCTTGCTACAGTCTCTTCAACCGTATTGTCCGAAAATGACCTGCGAGAAGGTCGAAACGTCACGTGATACTGAAATTTATATTCGTAATAGCAACAACCGCTATTATTCTAATTATTGTCATTATTATGTCACTATATATAAAGCTGTAATTAATATTATCAACATATTGTTTTTCTGTTTTACCACTTGAAAATTCTGAATATAATAATAATAATAATTGTAATAATAATAATAATAATAATATATACCTAGAAGACTCTGCTCTCTCTCTCTCTCTCTCTCTCTCTCTCTCTCTCTCTCTCTCTCAAACTTTTCTTTCAGTAATACAGTACATACAATATCTCAAACGAGACTGAAACATTGATGTAAATAGAAGTAAATAATAAGAAACCAGTTAACAGGATTCATTACAGACATAACTCTCAAAGGGGGTCCAGGGAATAAAGGTCAAATACAACTTCCCCTAAAGTATGTGCACCTCTGAAGAGTTATACTAATTATGTGCATTGCTCTAATAAAGCAAGACGAAAAAAAAAAACCTTGTTTAAGCTGCCTTAAAATTTCAAAAAGATTTGCTTTTTGTTCGTTTTTTTTCTTCACCGAGGCAATAACAAACAGACAGTAACAAAATCCGACCCTTACAAAGTCCTGATATGGAAGAAATTTATTGCACCCGAAAGAAAAATGCAAACTCGGCAACAAAAGGAAGCAAAATGACAAACAATTAAAAGGATGAATGGGCAGGACTAAGAATCAAAGCAGAGAGAGGAGAGAGAGAGAGAGAGAGAGAGAGAGAGAGATAGATAGAGAGAGAGACAGAGAGAGAGAGAGAGAGAGAGAGAGAGAAAGATGGGGGAGGGGAAGGTGGTTTCTAGTTCATGGTTTGGATAAGCAAAGGGAAAACACGGGCAGTGAATAACAAGAGGATGACCAGTTACTATATTTTATTATTTTCTTCAAGAGTCAATGGATTTACTGATATGAATGCAATAAAACTGGAAACCGTTTTATTACGTTCAAAGAAAATAATTATTGGCTTTACTTAGAGCAGATGTGTTCAACCGGGGACCACAGGCAAAAATAATGAATGGGGGTCAATGGTGATATTTTAGTCATCCATAGATCAATTCTACTTCAAAACAAGTGATAATACTGAGAACAGAATAGTCTACACCATATTAAATACTAACGTAGAAATAGTAATTCATGCAACTTTGAATTTTTATAGTAATCAATTACAAGAGAAGAGCTTGGCATTTTAAAATGTCGTAAATTTAGTTACCAACAATACCTTCCCTACAATAAAGCCTCAGATCTGGTTAAATAATTTTTTTTTTATAATGAAGGTTTTATTTTTATTTCCTTTTGACTTGTCTGTTTATTTCTTTTAGATTTCCTTTTGACCCGGCTACTCGTGCATCGGGGAGTGGCAAGAACAAACGGAGGTGAATGTTACCCATCTTTTCTCAGGTAGGTGGCAGCAACCTTTGAAGTTTGTTTTCATGAAGATCTCTCTCTCTCTCTCTCTCTCTCTCTCTCTCTCTCTCTCTCTCTCTCTCTCTCTCACTGACAAAGGTCAAAGTGAGATTACAGTCTATCTATTTTACCTTGATGGTTGAAAGGGCGCAGGAACAAAAAAGGTGCATTTGCTGTAGCAGCCCAAATTGTCCCACTAATCTCCGTTGGGATCATAAACCTAAGAGTGAAGAGAACCTGTCTGGCTTTGCCTGGAAATCTCCGTGATGAATTCCAAACAAAACCTTTGACTCAAGAGTTTAATAACCAATTAAGTAAAATTAATGATGGTTCACTGGAATCTTATGAAATTAGAGAGATAATAGCAAAGGCTGGGAACCCCAAAATGTTGGCGAAACAAATATTTTGCCAGATTTGTCCGTTATAATTTCATCAGTTATGAAACAAAACGCAAACAAAATAACTAATTCCACCCGTTAAGAAACTCATCTGTGTCGCAAGGCATTGATGAAAAAGCGAAGGACGTAGAAAAATAATCAATAGCTAGTTTGCGAGCAAAACAGCCTGCCCTTCAACCCAATGAATCGACCTTGAGAGATAATGAAGTGATTCTATTAGCATATGTGAGATTTATAGATTATCAAGGACCCAATTTTTAATGAGCTTTTTACTTATTCCACTCAAAAAATATTTGCAAGCGCTACTCATGGCGCACTTTCCACGACTGACAGATACAAAGGTTTTATTACAATCTTGAAAAAGGGAGTCTCTGAAGTATTTTGCATACATTGCGTGATACACCTTCAACACTTAGTTGCAAAGCAATAGGGCAGTCCTTCCAGAGATCTTCTCCAGACCCTTGCTGGAAAGCGCTTTAATGCTGCCACGTCGCATTTCCTTTTTCAGAAGCCAAAACAGGAGGAGATTATCCAGGTAGAGCCTTACTTTGGTTCTGCCTCCACCTGTGTTGATTAGCAGGTGTTTTCCTCTACCTGTTCCCTTTGATAAAGGGTGGTTGGGTTTTAATTCATTCAGCCTTCATTTTCTGTACCTGCAATTCTATTATTATTATTGTTCTACATGGGTAGGGTTGATATCATTGTCGGTGGTATATTCAGACTTGTAATAATAATAATAATAATAATAATAATAATATAATAATAATAATAATAATAATAATAATATTATTATTATTATTATTTTTTATTTATTTATTTATTTATTTTTTTTGCTCTATCACAGTCCTCCAATTCGACTGGGTGGTATTTATAGTGTGGGGTTGTGGGTTGCATCCTGCCTCCTTAGGAGTCCATCACTTTTCTTACTATATGTGCTGTTTCTAGGATCACACTCTTCTGCATGAGTCCTGGAGCTACTTCAGCCTCTAGTTTTTCTAGATTCCTTTTCAGGGATCTTGGGATCGTGCCTAGTGCTCCTATGATTATGGGTACGATTTCCACTGGCATATCCCATATCCTTCTTATTTCTATTTTCAATCTTGATACTTATCCATTTTTTCCCTCTCTTTCTCTTCAACTCTGGTGTCCCATGGTATTGCGACATCAATGAGTGATACTTTCTTTTTGACTTTGTCAATCAACGTAACGTCTGGTCTGTTTGCACGTATCACCCTATCCGTTCTGATACCATAGTCCCAGAGGATCTTTGCGTGATCGTTTTCTATCACTCCTTCAGGTTGGTGCTCGTACCACTTATTACTGCAAGGTAGCTAATGTTTCTTGCACAGGCTACAGTGGAGGGCTTTTGCCACTGAATCATTATTATTATTATTATTATTATTATTATTATTATTATTATTATTATTATTATTATTATTATTATTAATGTTACTGCTGCTGTGGTTAAAATGATTCCCATACACAGCCAGAACCACCAATATTAGTACAAAGTGAATTTAGACGAATAATTCTTTAGATATAATTGTATCCCCTTTAAATTAAAATCAAACAACAGAGATGAAAAATAAAATTATAAAGGAGATTACCCAATTGACGGTTTACATCTGGAGCGACACTTGTAACTCAAAACCTCATAACAGAACTCTCTGGAATCTAATTACTATTAAGCCAGCAAACACAACACTTGTTAAATCATTTATTCTTCTCTCACAAGAATTGTACCATAGCGCATTTGGTACAGTTTCTCAAGCATGCATGGATTTGATACAACCACACATACACACATACAGTCTCTCTCTCTCTCTCTCTCTCTCTCTCTCTCTCTCTCTCTTTCTCTCTCTCTGAAAATATACGTATATCCCTGCAAGAAGTATACCTAGGTGAGAACTGTTAAGCACATGAGCTTAGCTGAAATCTTTGTAATTGACTGTCTCCTTGTAATTGCGAGAAAGCCTATTTGGTGGTTAAAGAAAAAATGACGTGTGAAAAGGCAAGTTGTAACACATACGCACACATTATATATATATATATATATATATATATTATATATATATATATATATATATATATATATATATATATATATATATATATATAGATAAAATACCAGAGTATTGTGCACATATTTTCATTTTGTTTTTTTCGAGTGGATGACACATATATACTAAAAAAGATCCAGTATCGTATTAGGTATAAATACAGCATTCAGACAGATCCAATGGATTTCCATGAGTTTACAACATAAAGAGAGATACATCACACTATGTAAGATCTGATCCATAACCTTACGAAGTGACAGGTCCATTGCAGAATGAGCATCACTCTGAGGTATACATAATATACTGAAAGATGCACAAGGCCAAGATCCATCTGTAACGCTGCAGAAGTCATCAGAGAGCAAAGGTTACAGAGGCCCCACCGCTTTTTATCCCGAACTGCAGGAGAGGAACTGCATTGTTCT
>NC_061105.1:20360084-20365084 GCF_015104395.2 Macrobrachium nipponense | reverse complement strand
TATAAGCTTTCTGAGTAACTGCAGCTGCAGGGCTTGTGGCTAGCAGACTCATCCATAAAAGGCCTGTAGTTCACACACACACAGACATTTATATATATATATATATATATATATATATAGATATATATTATATATATATATATATATATATATATATATATATATATATATATATATATATATATATATATATATATTATATATATATATATATATATATATATATATATATATATATATTATATATATAATATATATATATATATATATATATATATATATATATATATATATATATATATATATATATTATATATATACACGTGTGTAACTGTAGTTTTTTTTACAAGATCTGAACTTCGTTTGCAAATTAAATTAAAATAAAAAAAAATGAAGGAGGGGCGGGTCTTCGTATGAAATCATCTTAGGAATGAAGCCATCTCTCTTAAGGAATTCGTAGTCTATTAAACTTGGAAAATGCCATTTTATGAAAAAACTCCTAAAAAAGATACTACATAGGTCTTATGGGAGACGGAATCTGTGGACGCTCCAGTGTCTTCTTAAAAATGAGGAAATCTCGAAGACAGAGATTCCACTCTAGACTCGATTACTGTCTATGGAAACTGGAAACTCTCTTTAAGACAGAGGTTTTCAACCTTTTCCTCTCCACGCACCCTTTTGGGTATTTGTAATGTCAGAAAGTTACCCCCTTCACTTTGTATAACTTGGAAAACAAAACCAGCTCAGAAAATCTGTACAGAGGGGAGCTAAGTACATAACTCTCCTGACATAACCAATAATATTGTAAACATAAAGAATTCCCTAAAAAAATAAGTTTTTATAATTATTTGCCTCTTGCTTTGCAGTAAATGTTCAAGGTTATGGTATTGAGCTGCAAAAACAAAATGCATTATTATTACAATAAACTGCAAAGGTAGTTAATGAAATGGCTGAAACTGTTGCCATTAACTATCCTAGTTGGCCGAGGAGCAGTTTTGGTTGAAGCACATTGAAGGTCGGCATCTAGCATTCATATTCGAGTGCCTAGAGGGCGCGTACCCCCTGTGCTACGCTTACCAGCGGTTGAAAACCCCTGTTTTAAGAAGTCTACAACACAGACGGACTTTGTGTGTGCTGGAAAGGGACATTTTAATAACGAAGAAGTCAGGAGGGCAGTTTATTATGCCGTCTTGATTACTGTCTTTGGAAACTGGATATTGTCTCTTCAAGAAAGAGTTCTGGAATAGAGACGGAATCGGTGGAAGCTGGAAAGGGCCATTTTGATACGAAGAAATCTTGAGGACAGATTCCTCCAGTCTTGTTTACTGTCTATGGAAAATGGAAACTGTGTTTTTAAGAAAGAGGTCTGGGACACAGAAGGAGTCTGCGGATACTGGAAAGGGCCATTTTAATAACGATTATTATTTAATGGAAACTGGAAACTGTCATTTGAAGGAAGCCTAAAACATTGGGCTTCTTCCGTTTTGGATTACTGTCTCTGGATACAGGAAAATGCCGCATCTAGAAAGAAGTCGGGAAGAGTATGATTTACTCCTCTTATTTTCAAAGTTTAAGAGTGCTGGACAGTGATGTTTCACGGAATAATAATTTATTGCTCCAAGAGTCTAGCAAAGACTCTACAGGAAAAAAATTTACAGAAGAAAAAGTTTTCTCTTGATGGGAATTATAATCTGACTGGAGAGGTTCAGAAATTGAAAACCTTCACATGTTTTATTTCTGAGGGTTACTTTAGTAAAGGAGCTAGTCTCTTGTTAGGATGGAGAGCTTGTATGTTATATACTTAGAAGATTCTCTCTCTCTCTCTCTCTCTCTCTCTCTCTCTCTCTCTCTCCCAACTTTTCTTTCAATGATACTAAACATACAATAGAAAGCCATAATTCACACTATATCTCAAGCGAGACTGAAACATTGATGTAAATAGAAGTAACTAATGAGAAACAATTTAACAGGAATCACTGAAGTAATAACTCTCGAAGGAGGTCCAAGGCATGACGGCCGAATAGGCCTTCCCCTAAAGTATGCGCACCCCTGCAGAGTTATACTAATTATATGCATTACTCTCACAAAGCAAAACAAAAAAACAAAAAAAAATTTGTTAAAGCTCCCTAAAAATTTCAAAAAGATTTGCTTTTTGTTCGCTTCTTTTCTTCACCGACGCAATAACAAACAGACATAGTAACAAAAACCGACCCTTACAAAGTCCTGATAGGGAAGAAATTTATTACACCCGAATGAAAAATGCAAACTCGGCAACAAAAGGAAACAAAATGACAAACAATTAAAAGGGTGAATAGGCAGAGCTAAGAATCAATGCAGAAAGAGAGAGAGAGAGAGAGAGAGAGAGAGGGGGCGGGAGACGAGAGAGAGAGAGAGAGAGAGAGAGAGAGAGAGAAAGAGAGATGGGGGAGGGGAAGGTTGTTTCTTGTTCATGGCTTGGATATACAAAGGGAAAACACGGCCCGTGAATAACAAGATGGTGACCACATTCTATATTTTATTATTTTCTTCAAGAGTCAATGGATTTAGTGATATGAATGCAATAAAAGTGGAAACCGTTTTATTACGTTCAAAGAAAATAATTATTGGCTTTACTTAGAGCAGATGTGTTCAACACGCTAAAATAATAAATGGTGGTAAATGGTGATATCTTAATCATCCATAGATCAATTCTACTTCAAAACAATGGTATTACTGAGAACGGAATTTCTACAATAATCTACACCATATTTAAATACTAATGTAGAAATATTAATTCATGCAGCTTTGAATTTTTAAAGTAATTAAGTAGAAGAGAAGAGCTTGGCATTTTAAAATGTAAATTTAGTTACCAACAATCCCTTCCCTACAATAAAGCCTCAGATCTGGTTATATAATTTTTTTTTATAATTAAGATTTTATTTTTATTTCCTTTTGACCTGTCTGTTTAACATGTTCGCTTTATTTCTTTTGGATTTCCTTTTGACCCGGCTACTCATCCATCGGGGAGTGGCAAGAACAAACGGAGGTGAATGTTACCCATCTTTTCTCAGGTAGGTGGCAGCGGCCGTTGAAGTTTGTTTACATAAAGGATCTCTCTCTCTCTCCTCTCTCTCTCTCTCTCTCTCTCTCTCTCTCTCTCTGACAAAGGTCAAAGTGAGATTACAGTCTATCTATTTTACCTTGATGGTTGAGAGGGCGTAGGAACCAAAAAGGTGCATTTGCTGTAGCAGCCCAAATTGTCCCACTAATCTCCGTTGGGATCATAAACCTAAGAGTAAAGAGAACCTGTCTGGCTTTGGCTGGATATCTCTGTGATGAATTCCAAATAAAAACTTTGACTGAAGAGTTTAATAACCAATTAAGTAAAATAAATAATGGTTCACTGGAATCTTATGAAATTAGCGAGATAATAGCAAAGGCTGGGACACACCATAATATAGGCAAAACAATAATTTTGCCAACTATGTCTCTTATAATTTCATCAGTTATGAAGCAAAACGCAAACAAAATAACTAATTCCATCCTTTAAGAAACTCATCTGTGTCGCAGCGCATTGATGAAAAAGCGAAGGACGTAGAAAAATAATCAACAGCTAATTTGCAAGCAAGACAGTCTGCCCTTCAACCCGATGAATCGACCTTAAGAGATAATGAAGTGATTCTATTAGCATATGTGAGATTCATAAATGATCAAGGACCCAATTTTTAATGAACTTTTTACTTATTTCAGGGAGAGCAATATTCGACTCAAAGAAATAATTGCATGCGCTACTCATGGTGCACTTTCCACGACTGTCAGATACAAAGGTTTTATTACAATCTTGAAAAAGGCAGTCTCTGAAGTATTTTGCATACATTGCGTGATACACCCTCAGCACTTAGTTGCAAAGCAATAGGGCGGTCGTCTACATGATGTGATTAATGTCGTGATAAAATTGGTTGAATCGAATTCTCTTCCAGATCGCCTCTTTCGTGAATTCTCCTGAGAAAAAACTGGAGAAGAGTTCGAAGGACTCCTAATGCATACTGAGGTGAGGGGTTATCAAAGGGGAAATGTCTTCGTCGTTTTACTGCACTTTGGGACTCGCTTGTCTTATTTCTGAATAACACCCAGCTTCGAGAGGAACTCCTTGCAACTACATGTCATGGACTTTATTCCTCAGATATGTTTTCAAACTCCGATTTACTTTAATAAAAAGCTCCAAGAAAAGATTCTGATCTGATCCAATCAAGGTGCTATCACATGTCTCAAAGCACAACAGCCCTACAAACTTACCGACTCAAGGAAGTCATTAAATTAACACAAAGCAAAATCATGGAACACGAAAAACACAACAGAGAAAAAGGAACCTATTTTGGAACCGAAGATTAAAACTCTTCTGGCTAGACAGAGAGAAAACAATTTTGAGGAACGAAAAAGGAAAAAAATAGAAAATCTCAATAACAGTGTCGCTCGTCGTCAAATTTCCTTCTCGGTCGAGAATAAAACTGGGCAAATGGGACTGGGCTTCAGGCAGTCGAATAATAACTTCGCGTTTTATCGCTTTGTTTCACCTGTTTGATGAAATGACGCCAATGAGGCTGTTTTCCATAGTTCATTCGGGGATCTCAGCCCCGCGCAACTGCTCTAAATTGGGCGTTTTTGCCTCGGGCGCTCGGCGGAGAGATCGGGATAAACTTTGCAGTTATGCGAGGGAAGTAGGCTGGTTAGAGAGGATAGAAGTACCTGAATAGAAACTAGACTGATATAAGGAAAGGGGCGGGTGACAAGAAAAGCAGTTCAAGAACCCGGAGTGTGGTTGAGGGAGAGGAGTAACATTGCTGCATAGACCAACATGAAAGAACCTTGAAGTATAAATGATACTATCGCAGGAGAAAAGTTACATTATGAGAGCGAATGACTCTCTGAAAGAAATATTAAACAATAGGTTGAAAGTATAGATACAGACGAAAGAAGTTGTAGAAAAAAAATACTATATCGTAGTGAATTGATCAGTTAGG
>NC_061105.1:20332584-20350084 GCF_015104395.2 Macrobrachium nipponense | reverse complement strand
GCCATTAATCTTTCATTGCTCCCCTTTTAACTAAACTTTCTGCTATAAAACGCTATGAGATTGAATTTCCCATCAATTTTTTTCATAAGGCAAGCACCTATACCCTCCTGATAAGTATCAGTCACCAATGTGAATGGTTTGCTGAAATCCTTAAGTTTTTGAAAACTTTCTTCCTGGGGTTTTCCCCAATGAAATTGAATGTCTTCCAGTAATACATCTGTTAGAGGAGCTGCTATGTTAGAAAATCCTTTCACAAACCTACAAAAAAATCCTGCCATCTCTAGGAATGACTTAATTTCTTTCTTTGATTTCGGGTTGCGAAAATCTGCTATTGCTTTCACTTTATTGTCGTTTACTCTAACCCCTTCCTTAAATATGACATGGCCTAAATATGTGATTTGCTTTTTCAAGAAGGAACACGTAGCTTGCTTAATTTTTAATCCTGCTAACCTAAGTCTCCTAAGTATTTCCTTAAGCACTTCCAGGTGTCGCAGGATCGAGTCTGTTGCAATTAATATATCATCCATATACACAAAAACATTTTTACCCAATAACCCGTGTAAAACTGTGTTTACCAACCTGATAAAAGTCATCGGACTACCCGATAAACCGAACGAAATCCGCGTAAATTCATAATGTCCCTTGGGCACTGAAAAGACCGTACATTCCTTATTATTTTCACTAAGACGGACCTGAAAAAAACCCTGGGCTATAAATATTATATCCTCCAATTTCTACAAAAAGATCTGGTATGCATGTGACTGGGTACTGGTCAAGAATTAATCGAGTAGTGGCAACGGTTAAAAGGTACATTAATGCCTATAGGTGGTGCCTCTAAAGAGACTATATAGGTTAGGCATATTTTGGGGGAGAGTGGTTATAATTATGTATTGGGCAACTGACTATTGCTGACGTAAGGGGATTTAGAAGCAGTGTACACTACCTAGTGCAGGTTGTCATCTTACTGGTTGTTTAGTGTAAATACGCGTTCCTGTGTTTTGGAGGGTAAAGTGAATTTATATCAGCAATAATATCAGTATTAGTACCAGTATCACCACCCATAATGCCACCAAAATCAATATCGCATTTAACATTACCGCAGTTCTTCCATGTATCATCATTGTGGGTTTTGGTATCACCACTCCCCATATCCCTGGTATCATTATCATTAGCGCCGCCAAATGCACAATCATTTTCAGTATTCCCCATATCCTCAGTTTCACTTGCGTCCTCATAAGGGATAAAAACACTGGGTATTCCAACCATTATACCACTAACACCTGCATGGACTGATATCTTGTGTCTTCTACATTCAGGATGGCCCAGCAAAACTCTGTTGCCCAACACAACCCCTTTTATAACCAAAAATGGTTCTATTAACACTCTATCACCCAAAGTAAACTGTATTTTAATAAAACCCAGGGTGTTTAATCTATGGGCTTGCACATCACACACCGTCTCCATTGAGGGTTGCAAAGGGTAATAGGAGAACATGGATTGATACAGATGTGGTCCATTAAATTAGTAGACGCACCGGTGTCTATGAAGATCGGGATATCCACATCCTCCACTGTTCCATATACTATAGGCCTGGGCTCTGGGGCGTCCCCACGAGACCACAATGGCACGCAAATCATCTGTACCCTTTTTGTTGATCAACTTTCCAAAAATTTGCCAATCCCTTTGTCCTCTTAAGTGACCTTCCTGGGAAGTTCTTGTATTGTAACTCCCAATTTTTGAGGTGTAGGTCTCGCATCTCTCCGTATCTGAGACAGACAGGCTTCCCAACAGTGATCCACACTTTTACACATTCCACAATATTTGACTCTACATACTTTCTTTGTGTGCTCTGGTGTATTGCAATTGCAGCAACACAACTGCTGTTGCCTTTGATCGATCGATCCTCTATTATATTCCACTTTTGCACACAAATGGGCAGAAGGAAATTCTGTGTCTCCTTGCATCATATTTCTTGGACCAGTCCCATTAAAAAATGTACTATCCCCCGTGGGACATTTGGACATATGTTTCTGAATTTGGGCATAAATTAGTCCTTCATCTGATGTAGGTCCAATCTTTTCATCAAAACTGTCCACTATTGCGTCTGGTACGTTGTGTAATAGCATTGTGAAATGTATCAATTTGTGTGAATTGTTGAGTGAGACATTATTTCAAATTACCCACTTTGGAATTTTTCAATTTCTGCATCCATTCTCCTACTATGTCAAAAAGTTTTAAGCTGTGCTCAATAATGCTTGTTGTGCCTTTCCAAATTTTTTACAGCCCTCTTAAATCTCTTACTATATCACCGTGTTCCTTTGAGCCACAAGCCGCTCTTAAAAATGCTTGTAATTCGGTCTATGACCGACATTTTGTGTATGGAAAACTCCTATACATAAAAGATAAATCTCCTGCATTGAAATCTAACAAGGCTTTTGCCTCTGTGAACACCTCTGTATCATCCTTAATTCCCTTGGTGTTTAAATAGTTATTCACCCTCTCAATAAAAATTTGCACTGGTTGGGAAAGAACGTTATCCACAATACGTCGAAAAGGGCTAACCCCTTCACTTACGCTTGTTATTTTGTGTACCAGTGTCTGGCTTCCACTTGCGTCAGCCATTTTGCTTTCTTTATGAAAACTCATACTTTAGAATTCTCCCCGACCTCAGTAACATTGATATACTTATACACACACAAACCCCCAACCCAAAATTAGTGATAGTACATTATCCACCAATAATAGATAAAATAAACATGCACCAATCCAATAGACCACTATATGCAACTAGCTGCTTCTCAGGTTCAAGGTTAATCAGCTGATTTAACTGGTACAAGGTCCCGTTGCTATATAAAAAACGGGAAGAGGATAGTTTGAGAAAGAAAACGTTTGTTGTACAAAAATTTGCTGAATTAGCACAAATGTCCACTCGGCAGCCTCGCTTGCTCCCTCTCTCTCTCTTTCTCTCTCTCTCTCTCTCTCTCTCTCTCTTCTCTCTCTCTCTCTCATGCCAAGCACAAAAACGAAACTTATAGTACTTTTCTAATGTATTTTAACACCATAAAACCACTAATGTCCACCGAATCCCGAGGGACATCAAAATGAAATACACTTTTGAATAAATTAAACCAATAAAAAGAGAAAAAAAAGAGAAAATAAACTTATACACTCACATCTTCATAGGACCGAAGTAAGGAACTGGCTACTCTTGGAACCACAAGTAATTAATTCCCGTTATGTTATAAATTCACTTTATACCCAAAACACAGGAACACATCTTTACACTAAACAACCACTAAGATGACAACTCGCACTAGGTAGTGTACACTGCTTTTAAATACCCTTAAGTAAAGCAATAGAGTCTGTTGCCCGATACTTAATTATAACCACTCTCCCCCAAAATATTCCTAACCTATATAGTCTCTTTGGAGGCGCTACCTATAGGCATTAATGTACTTTTAACTGCTGCCACCACTCTATTAGGGATTTTTGAAGTCAAATGACACTCATTTAAACAAAATGAAACAAAACATCTAACTGGCAACTTAACCTACCCTTGTTCCATTGCATGCCCTCTTTGGAGTTGGCTGAGAGTCAAACTAGGCAAAGATAAACTCCCATGGTTACAAAAATATACTTTTTATTTCCCAAAATCAGCTAACATTAAAATGGAATAAAATGAATTAACTCTGACTCAAAAGAAACGTTAAACTATCATATTACTCTCAAAAATCATATTTAAGTAAGTACCCCCTCTTCCTCTATGTGTCCAACTATTAATAGTTTATTAATAGTCAAAACCAGTCAGAGAATAAACCCATTGGTGATTTCAAATCCATCTGAAATAAAGAGACCATAATTATGACATCACTTAAATATTAAAGTTAGTCAATAAATAAATGTGTGCTGCACCTCACTTCCTTTTTTCTAGGCTCAAGTAATTGTCACTTAAATTGTTAACTTTTCCAAAGTTCTCTCTTATGTTACCTTGTCCGACAGACCTGCAACACCTCTTCCAGGCGTGTACCACACTCTGTCAATCAAAATCAGTGAGTCACACCTTTGCAACTGTTCTTCAGACAATATATCATTTTCTGCTCGTTACAAACACACACACACACACACACCGATTGACACACAATAGGCATGCATGCTTCATGCCTGAAACTCGTGATCCTCGGAGAGTGTCACTGACCACAAAGGTGCACTGGTAAGCTATCCTGTCTGCTATTTCATTTCAGCATCTTCGAGGAAGCCAATGTTTTGCAATTGTCTCTGACTAGCAAGAGCTAAGGTTAACAACCCGATTACTGTGCCTTTAAGACATTCATTAACGTGCATATTTGTCGATTAATTTTATCACTAACAGCGAAAAGAGATGAAATTTTAGTCCCTCTTACAAAAAAATAAAAAAAGGCAATTTTTGTCTAATCTATATCGACGTCATTAACGAAAATAAAAATTCAAACACAAAAGTCTTTGAAGAGAAAATTTGATCCAAAATAAAAAAAATAACTTTCAGTGAATTAAGCGCACAAATATGATGATTCATTTCGCTAACTGCCAATTAGCCAGAGTTGACGATTGTCAGGGAGTCGTTATCTGATGTTATTTGTTCTTCCGTTAATTTTTATTTGCCCTTTTCTCTCTTTCATCCCAGTGATGAAATGGATAAGAAAGAGGATGAACTCAAATTAGGTTTTTCTTTTTTCTTAATATTTTTTTTACTGCTGATGTTTTTATGATGTCCACAGAGTGAGGCGCCTTCCTTTGAAACAAAATATATGAAGAAACATTCATCATGAGATGAGTTTTTTTATAATTTTTTTTTTATTTCATTCTCATTTAACTTGATTTGTGTTCGTAAGGCCTCAACAGAAAATAAACCACTTTTTGATGGGAATCAACTCAGACTGAACTTTTGCTAAAAGCTTCATTCCACATTCCAAAGAGCATAATATATTTCCAGTCAGATATTGAATTATTTTCCTTTGTTGCTCGCCCTTTCTGAATTATTCATTACGCAGAAACTGATCTCGGAAACATGAGATGATATTGATTTTTCTGTCTTTTATTAAGTATGATGACATCAATGCAAAATAAAATCTTCTCAGTGTTTATTGAAGAATATAATTATTCATTAATTTTTTGAGATTCAAGACTGATCTGATTAAGGGGAAAATCTCTTGGCGTCATATTTGATAAAAAAAAAAAAAGTTATATAAATTTCATTAACTAGACAGAAAAATAAACATATTTACAGAACTCCAAAACAGATACACACTTGAAGGTGTTCACAGACGACGTGAAAATTTTTTTTTTAAACGAAATCCCTATATTCGACATGTGGGACATTGATCCGAGTTAATCAAAACGGAGTTTGATCCGTACGACGAAAAAAAAAAAAAAAAAAAAAAAAAAAGGGATTCTCAGTCGGGGAATCCAGAATTCAGCAGAACTTTTGGTCCATTTCGTTGACATTCATTTAATTAGCTCTCTCTCTCTCTCTTTCTCTCTCTCTCTCTCTCTCTCATCAGATATCAGATTCAGTTTCTTTGACTTTACATGAATTCTGCCATTCATATTTGCTCCCATTTTGTATACCATTACCATTTTTCAATTTGCTTCTTCGTTCCTCCTTCTTTTTCCTTTAGCTTGGTAACAGTGTAATATATACATACATAAATACACACACACACACACACACACACACACACACACACACACATATATATATATTATATATATATTATATATATATATAGATATATATATATATATATATATATATATATATATATATATATATATATATATATATATATATATATATATATATATATATATTATATATATATATATATTTATATATAATTTGTGTATTTGTGTATACATGTACCTTTGTATGCATACTAAATACATAAATAATTTCAAATCGACTGAAACTGAAGCTAGTTATGATTGTGAGATCTTTATTCAAGATTTCTTTTACTTATTTCTTTTTATTCATCCCAGGTTGGGAAACGCTGCATTAGAGAGTGACAATTACGGGAACTACAATGTATAAGTTACGAATGGAACTTCAAAGAATCAATTAGAACAATGAGAGTTCTTTGTTAATAATTGGAGTGGCGTATTATCAATTACCGGTCAGAAAACAAATATAGATTAACTGACATTTTACTACTATCGCTTTAGACGAAAAAAGTTTATCTCTCTCTCTCTCTCTCTCTCTCTCTCTCTCTCTCTCTCTCTCTCTCTCTCTCCTTTTGAATTAATAGTTTGTGAAAAGGGCATTTCATCAAAGATCATTTAAAGTTTATTTTCACAAGTTTTATTCGGGATTAGAAGAAATAATCTCAGTCTCCCTCTCAGGGTAAATGCAATTTCCATTGCAATGATCAGAAGAGTATTGTTATCAAACTCTTCATTGGTACTCAAGACGAAGGCTGAAGCTCACCCATTACAGAGGGACAAATCAAAATGACTTATGTCTTCATTTCCTGTCCTAGGATCAAAACGGCCAAGCCAACTCTCTGTACTCATAAACATGCAATCGTGTTTCTTCTTCCACAAAGTCTCGCAACAGCGAAAAATATTTGCACAATATAACACGTCAAGACCTGAACTTCCTTCGCAAATTAAATTAAAATAAGAAAATGAAGGAGGGGTGGGTCTTAGTATGAAATCATCTTAGGAATGAAACCAGCTCTCTTAAGGAATTCGTAATCTATTAAACTTGGAAAATGCCATTTTTTTAAAGAACCCCTCAAAAAGATGCTGCATAGCTCTTACGGGTGACGGAATCTGTGGAAGCTGGCAGTGTCTTCTTAAAGACGAGGAAATCTCGAAGACAGAGATTCTTCTCTAGTCTCGATTACTGTCTAGGGAAACTGAAAATTCTCTCTATGACTGGGGTTTTCAACCCTTTCCTCTCCACGTACACTTTTGGATATTTGTAATGTTAGTAATGTGCCCCCTTCACTTTGTACAACGTGGAAAACAAAACCAGCTCAGAAAAACTATACATAACTCTCCTGACATAACCAATAATATTGTAAACATAAAGAATTCCATTAAAAAAATAAAGTTTTTATAATTATTTGTCTCTTACTTTGCAGCAAATGTTCAAGGTTATGGTACTGAGCTGCAACAACAAAATACATTATTATTACAATAAACTGCAAAGGTTGTTAATGAAATGGCTGAAACTGTTTTCATTAACTATCCTAGTTGGCCGAAGAGCAGTTTTGGTTGAAGCACATTGAAGGTTCGCATCTAACATTCATTAGAGTACCAAAGGGGGCGCATACCCCCTGGGCTACGTATACCAGCGGTTGAAAACCCCTGCTTTAAGAAGTAAGTCTAGAACACAGACACAATTTGTGTATGCTGGAAAGGGCCATTTTAATAACGAAGATTACTGTCTTTGGAAATTGGATATTGTCTCTTCAAGAAAGAGTTCTGGAATAGAGACGGAATCAGTGGGAGCTGGAAAGGGCCATTTTGATACGAAGAAATTTTTAAGACAGATTCTCCTCCGGTCTTGGTTACTGTCTATGGAAACTGGAAACTGTGTTTTTAAGAAAGAGATCTGGAATACAGACGGAGTCTGCGGATGCTGGGAAGAGTCATTTTAACAAAGGAGTCTGGAGGGCAGAGAAGGGGTGTTCGGATGCTGGAAATGGCCATTTTAATAACCATTATTGGAATCCGGAAACAGTCATTTGAAGGAAGTTTAAAACATTGGACTTCTTCCGCTTGGATTACTGTCTCTGGATACTGGAAACTGCCACATTTAGAAAGACGTCTAGAAGAGTATGATTTACCCTTCTGATTTACAAAGTTCAAGAGTGCTGGACAGTGATGTTTGACGGAAGAATAATTTATTGCTCCAAGAGTCTTACAAAGACTGCAAGAAAAAAATTAACAGAAGAAAATTTTACTCTTGACGAGAATTATAATTTGACTGAAGAGGTTCAGTAAATTAAAAAATTCACATGCTTTATTTCTGAGAGTTACTTTAGTAAAGCAACTAGTCTCTTGTTAGGATGGGGAGCTAATATGTTATATACCTAGAAGAGACTCTCTCTCTCTCTCTCTCTCTCTCTCTCTCTCTCTCTCTCTCTCTCTCTCTCTCTCTCTCAATCTTTTATTTCAGTAGAAGTAAATAGTAAGAAACCAGTTAACAGGATTCATTACAGACATAACTCTCAAAGGAGGTCCAGGGAATAAAGGTCGAATACAACTTCCCCTAATGTATGCGCACCTCTGAAGAGTTATACTAATTATGTGCATTACTCTCACAAAGCAAGACGAAAAAAAAAACCTTGTTAAAACGGACTTAAAATTTCAAAAAAATTTGCTTTTTGTTCGTTTTTTTTTTCGCCAACCCAATAACAAACAGACATAGTAACAAAAACCGACCCTTACAAAGTCCTGATAGGGAAGAAATTTATTGCACCCGAAAGAAAATGCAAACTCGGCAACAAAAGGAAACAAAATGACAAACAATTAAAAGGGTGAATAGGCAGGGCAAAGAATCAATGCAGAGAGAGAGAGAGAGAGAGAGAGAGAGAGAGAGAGAGAGAGAGAGAGAGAGATGGGGGAGGGGAAGGTGGTTTCTAGTTCATGGCTTGGATAAGCAAAGGGAAAACACGGGCCGTGAATAACAAGAGGATGACCAGTTACTATATTTTGTTATTTTCTTCAAGAGTCAATGGATTTACTGATATGAATGCAATAAAACTAGAAACCGTTTTATTACGTTCAAAGAAAATAGTAATTGGCTTTACTTAGAGCAGATGTGTTCAACCGGGGACCACAGGCAAAAATAATGAATGGGGGTCAATGGTGATATTTTAGTCATCCATAGATCAATTCTACTTCAAAAAAGTGATATTACTGAGAACGGAATTTCTACAATAATCTACATTATATTAAATACTAAAGTAGAATGATTAATTCATGCAACTTTGAATTTTTATAGTAATCAATTAGAAGAGAAGAGCTTGGCATTTTAAAATGTCGTAAATTTAGTTACCAACAATACCATCCCTACAATAAAGCCTCAGATCTGGTTAAATATTTTTTTTTTATAATTAAGGTTTTATTTTTATTTCCTTTCGACCTGTCTGTTTCACATGTTCGCTTTATTTCTTTTGGATTTCCTTTTGACCCGGCTACTCATCCATCGGGGAGTGGCAAGAACAAACGGAGGTGAATGTTACCCATCTTTTCTCAGGTAGGTGGCAGCGACCTTAGAAGTTTGTTTTCATGAAGAATCTCTCAGTCTCTCTCTGTTTCTCTCTCTCTCTCTCTCTCTCTCTCTCTCTCTCTCACTGACAAAGGTCAAAGTGAGATTACAGTCTATCTATTTTACCTTGATGGTTGAAAGGGCGCAGGAACCAAAAAGGTGCATTTGCTATAGCAGCCCAAATTGTCCCACTAATCTCCCTTGGGATCATAAACCTAAAAGTGAAGAGAACCTGTCTGGCTTTGCCTGGAAATCTCCGTGATGAATTCCAAACACAACCTTTGACTCGTGAGTTTAATAACCAATTAAGTAAAATAAATGATGGTTCACTAGAATCTTATGAAATTAGCGATTCATAGCGAGATAATAGTAAAATCCTGTGAAACCCCATAATGTTGGCAAAAAAAATATTTTGCCAGATTTGTCCGATATAATTTCATCAGTTATGAAACAAAACGCAAACAAAATAACTAATTCCACCCTTTAAGAAACTCACCTGTGTCGCTACGCATTGATGAAAAAGCGAAGGACGTAGAAAAATACTCAATAGCTAATTTGCGAGCAAAACAGTCTGCCCTTCAACCCGATGAATCGACCTTAAGAGATAATGAAGTGATTCTATTAGCATATGTGAGATTTATAGATGATCAAGGACCCAGAAGTCTTAGGACGGACACAAAAGGTGAAACAATTTTTAATGAACTTTTTATTATTTCAAGGAAAGCAATATTCCACTCAAAAAAATATTTGCAAGCGCTACTCATGGTGCACTTTCCACGACTGACAGATACAAAGGTTTTATTACAATCTTGAAAAAGGCAGTCTCTGAAGTATTTTTGCATACATTGCGTGATACTCCCTCAACACTTAGTTGTAAAGCAATAGAGCGGTCGTCTGCTTGATGTGATTAATGTCGTGATTAAAGTGGTTAAATCGAATTTTCTTCCAGATCGCCTCTTTCGTAAATTCTCCTGAGAAAAAACTGGAGAAGAGTTCGAAGGACTCCTAATGCATACTGAGGTGAGCGGTTATCAAAGGGGAATTGTCTTCGTCCTTTTACTGCACTTTGGGACTCGATGGTCTTATTTCTGGCAAACACCCAGCTTCGAGAAGAACTCCTTGCAACTACATGTCATGGACTTTACTCATCAGATATGTTTTCAAAAACCGATTTACTTTAATAAAGAGCTCCAAGAAATGATTCTGATCGGATCAAATCAAGATGATATTACATACGTCTTAAAACACTACAGCTCTACAATATTAACGACTCAAGGAAGTCATTAAATTAACACAAAGCAAAATCATAGAAACCGGAAAACACAACTGAGAAAAAGGAACCTATTTGTGAACCGAGGATTAAAACTGTTCTGGCTAGACAGAGAGAAAGGCAGTTCAATAACCCAGAGTGTGGTTGAGGGAGTAGAGTACCTTTGCAGCATAGGCCAATATGAAAGAACCTCGATGTAAAAATGATTACTATCACAAGAGAGAACTTACATAAAGAAAGTGAATGACTCTCTGAAAGAAATATTAAACAATTAGATGAAAGTATATCTATTGATGAAAGTAGTTGTAGATAAAAAATACTATCCTGTTTTGAATTGATCAGTTAGGGGACATTTACTGATAATAGTGATGATAGGAATATGATATTGGCCACCATAATTTTAAATGATCTTAATAAGTAAAATTCTGTTAACCAAAGTCAGTACTTTGAATAATATATAATCGGGTAGAAGGGGATAGACTGCATATTCCCTTTCTCTCCTTAATTTAACTACAAATTTTTTTTTAAGCATTTCATCTTGTATATACCTATATATGCAATGACATTTATAGAAGAAAAATTCAAGTTTTGGGAAAAAAGACCCCCACCCCCTATACAAAAAAAAACTGTGTTCTGGCCTGATTTTACCCATCCAAGGAAACGATTTGGGGTGTATCGAATTAAGGTACCTAGCGGTGCGCCAACGATTATATATACTTTTGGATTTTCTTAAACTTTCGGAAATAGGCCAACCACTGCCATCTGATTAACTGCTATGAAATAAGAAGTAAAAGAATAATTTGAATCCCTTTCCACATGTCATGAGAGAGAGAGAGAGAGAGAGAGAGAGAGAGAGAGAGAGAGACTTCACCAATGTACCAACACAGATAAACCAACAACTCTAGACCAAAACAACGCTAGAGGAGGTCTAACTCGAAGAACAATTATGAGGCCAAAACAAGTCTGAGGAGGAGCCGTCACAAAGGCTTCAGTTAATCAGTTAATAAACTCCCCTGCCTTCTGCTGACGCTCCTCGGCGTCCCGATTATGAAGGAGTTTGGGGTTTAGTGTTTCCAGCAAACACGTACTGGATCAGCACTCGCACCAATCCTCTGAGAAATTATGAAAAGGACACAGTGCAGTTTACAACAATTACAACAGGGGTTCTCTCCCTCTCTCTCTCTCTCTCTCTCTCTCTCTCTCTCTCTCTCTCTCTGTCATAAACATATTTGATGTGGGGTCAGAGACTTGAGGATGCATAGTTATTTACATGCCCATTTTATCATTTACCTTACAGAATTAATTTCGCATAACATTCTTTGCATATGTATTAATGTAACAAGAGAACAACTGTTTCTTGCTGACAATGAGCGGAAATTAGAAAGAGAACATCCATTTAATCACTGAGCACAAAGTTGAAAAATATCAGCTAGGTCTTCGAAGGTATTCGTGTATATTATTAGTTTGCATTTTTCCTGCGTATGAAGTATTTGCCAGGTAATTAAATCTTCTGCGTTGGACTTTGACAAAACAAAGAGAATGTCATCTTTGTAAGTCGTTCTGATTTTGTTGAACATCGTTTTTAGGGCCCTTGGTGATATTGGCATTCCTGATAATATTTGTGTTTGCACTTTTATTGTAACTATTCAGTTTTTCTCCCGGCTTAGTGCATCAGTCTTTGACGCAGTTGATGATGGTAAATATCTCTTTTCCAGAGTTGTTGTTTTCTGTGGTACATCTAATTAAAATGAAACTTTTGCCTATTTGTCTTCTTATTTCTATTAGTGTCATTATAATTTCCCACTTGTTTCCAAGACTGCAATTCCCAAATCATATTCTGATTAAATTGACATAATAATTTTGGAAGCTGGATTTGATGATGTGTCTGCAGAAATAATTGTAAAGAATTGATCGAATTATATTTCCTACCACTGACTTCTGGTCAGACACAAAATGTGCAACTCCTTTCCTGCGAGAACGTACCTCCCATTCATATTCTTCCACCTCCCCTGTCATCCTTTCACAAGCAGTAAACATCCATCATTTTCATAAATATGACGAATTTGTTACACCACCGACGCGACATTACAGATTCATCCCATCGCCTGATCATTAGAGAGACAGCAATGCAATTTCATATCACTTAAAATGCAATAATTCTGTGGTGGATGAATCACTCCAAAAACCCACATTCGTTGCAAAAGTTGCAACAATCTCATTAGTGATGAATGACAAAGAAGCAAAGCCCGTTTTTATCCTTTCGTCTTTGGCTTCATTATACTTCATGGAATTCTTTCCGAAAATAAATCATGTTAATTAATACTAAGCCATGAGCTTTTGATGGAGCGACAAGTAGCTTGGTTTCCATAGACATCAAATTTTGCTCACATCCGGTTTTGTTTATATATATATATATATATCTATATATATATATATATATATATATATATATATATATATATATATATATATATGGGCTATTAGCGCTCAAGACAGTGAAAAAATGTGTTGGAGCAGATGGACAGGAAGATAAAGAGATCTAAAAAATAAAGGCGATAAGCCACAAGGATCTGGAGGTGGAATTGGGAGAAATGACCCACCCCCGCCCTCCTTAAAAGTAGGAGCTAGAGAGGTTGGACAGCAAAAGAAATGGGAATGGAGGGGAAATAAAGATTAAAAAGTTTATATAAAATTTCTCAGTGTCATTATTAAAAGTTTCCTACATAATCTGTCTTCAAATTATTTCAAACAATAGTTCAAAAAAACATCTCCTTAGTCAATTATCCACAAAAACAACGTAATACACCTGTGACCTGTTCCGGAAGAAAACAGATGAAATGAGATACAGTCAGATACAATAATTCCTCGGCCGGCGAATTGTTGATGAATATTTGAATTAAATTTAAACGTCATCTTTCAACGTTTTCATTTGGCATCGCAGGGAAAGTCTTCGCTTAACAGGCGCCGGAATACACCCAGGATTAGGACCACCCTGGCTGAAGACAACCTGTCCGTTCCGGTGTCACTTTGGGAGGCATTAGGCCCATCCACTTGTCGCCCCCAAAAATGGAATTAATGTGGTCATCTGAATGCTTCGTTTCTTCTTGTGAGCGCGCGGGCACGCACTTGAGGTGATTAAAGTGGAACAGAGGCAAGACGTGAAGAGGACAGGAAAGGAAGTTAATGCCCACAAAATATTGGGTCTGATGTGTGTGGTTTCTTTTGGAGAGAGAGAGAGAGAGAGAGAGAGAGAGAGAGAGAGAGAGAGAGAGAGAGAGAGTTTCAACGTAGAAAAACGAGAATAAAAATTTGAAAGCTCTTAGCCAATTCTTCCTTCTCCCCAGGAAGGGTGAATCTAGAAAGTGAAAACTTTTAATCGTGTGCAATTTCACACGAAGTGAGGGTGCAATACTCACGGGCTTTCCCCAACCAAAGCTCGTTATCCGCACAGCCACAGATTGATTTTACAAATGCAAGAAATATATATTTATGGTATTTGATGATTATTGCACGCCTGTTAACATGAAACATGTCTATATATTTTATTCTAGATGAGGGTCAATATAAGGGAAGGACCTGGTCGAAGCTATCTGAGATGGGCGGACTCTCATACCCAGCAACAACCACTGTTTAGATGTCGACTTTGGATATTTACCGTCAATGCCCAATATTTCAAAAGAGAATGCAAAGCCAAGGGAGAGTTGCCATATAACTAGAAGTAAAGAGTCCAGAAAAACATGAGCAGGTACAGAATTCAAAAGCTTGACAGCAGAGAGAAGAAAACGGCAAGAGCTCTTACGGAAATATTTGTCTCGGTGTTCGCTAAATTCTGGCTAAGTTATTAGTCCTAAATATAAAACTAAGATGTCGTTGGAACTGTCATGAGTGGGGATGAGAATACACGCCTTTCATAATAATAATAATAATAATAATAATAATAATAATAATAATAATAATAATAATAATAATAATAATAATAATAATAATAATAATAATAATAATAATAATAATAATAATAATAACAGTATAATGATTCTTCAAAAATTCTCTTTATTACTCGTTTCTCCACTACGCTGATATTGGTCAATAACTGGCCAATGTTCATACTTTGAAACCAATAAGCAATTAGGTTATTAACCTCGCAAAATGGACTATTTCGGAGTGTATTCCATGACAACATGTCTTTATTCGAATTAGAGGATTGCTAATATTTTCCTGACCTTAGATAATACAAGAAACTGAAAGATCGAAATGAGTTTGTTAAAAAACATTGTCCAGAGAGAACTCAAAACACATTAGCCTTCCATAAATTCTAATTTCAGGTCAAACAATGTCGCAACTCTACACTTCATAAGCTACGTTTTTGTTTGTGTGTCAACAATATGTTTTTGTTTGTGTCAAAAATAAACTAAGAAATGGAAAGTGATATGGGAAGAGGTAGATAACTACTGTATGAAACTAACAGAACTTCAACTTCCCAAAAACAAGATTAATAAGTATAGCGAGAGCAACATTTTAATGGGACGTCCTTACAACCATTAGACCCTCTCGCACTGACACAAGTTTAATGCATTAATTCTGACTGCAGAAATGCACTGGTCGAGTTATAGAGTTATAAAGAGGAGAGAGAGAGAGAGAGAGATTGAGGATGAGATGAAGAGAGTAGAGAGACGAGGAAGAGGGAGAGGAGAGAGAGAGAGAGAGAGAGAGAGAGAGAAATTAAATATGTATGCATGTATGTCATGAGTGCGAGAGAAAAGAGGAGTAAATTTGATTATCATATTATCAATTAAATAATACTTTTTACATATTTTAGTCCGTTGCATCATCCGTTTGGAACAATACACAAAACTGGGAAAGATTCCAGAATGACCGTCTGCAGTTCAATAAGAAGAGAGATAACCTTTCCGTCTAAAAACACATTAAAATCAAGAAAAATATAAACAGCATTTCCCTGATTTCTCTCTCTCTCTCTCTCTCTCTCTCTCTCTCGTGGATATTACCGAAAGCAGACACAGAGGCTCTGATGGAATCTAGAATTCTCGAGAGCCTCTAGAGAAAGGCTCCTTCACTTCCAAGATCTCCATTAACCTCCATATAACACCGTGAATAAGGGTCCCACTTCCCCAAAACATCCCACTAATTCTTATGTAAAACCTCTAAATATATAAAAAAAAAAAATTTCCTCCAGGCCTCCAGTTAGCTCCCGTCTACGATCATCAGTTTCTGTACTTCATCTGAATCTTGAATAGTCGAACCTCCAATCAAGTGCCATAGAATATTCAATCAGTTTCCTACTCACAAACTTTTCATCAACTTCTATATAACACTCTCTGTAAAGATCGTTCTTCTTCAGCCTTCAATCAACTTCTGGAAAACTACTTGAAAGGAGATATCACTCATCAGAATTTCCCGTCATTGGAAAAGATGTCACTCTCAAATCCACCCATCAACTGCTATTAAAAAGCACTTTGGAATGGGGGACTTAATTCCTAAGTGCCACACAAGTCTTATGATTCATCTTCCGATAAAGCTCTTACCGAGCGAAGCTCCAGTCAGCAACTTGATACACCATCGAATAAAGTTCCTATTCCATACTTCTACAGGAAACCACTGAATAAAGGCTTTGCTTCCCAAAATTCACACCAACTTCTGTCCAAATCTAAATTCAAATTACAATTTCTTTCTTCCTCTACAGTAAATTTTATAGAAGGGACTAAATTCTTGAGATTATTAAGGAATTCCTGGAGATTTTCGTGAACTGGCCAAATACAGAAGATATCATCCACATATCTAAACCAAATAACTTTTGGGGCAAAATTATTGATAAGAGTTTTGTCTCAAAAAATTCTAAGTAAATATTGCTAAGGACAGGAGATAAGGGATTACCCATAGCCATGCCAAACTTTTGTACAAAAAATTTCCCATCAAAACAAAATTTACTATCTTTGATACATAACCTTATGAGACTAATGAGGTTTGTTACACTTAAGTGAATGTCATGACGTATTAATTCCTCCTCCAAATATTCAAGTAAGTCATCTACAGGCACTTTTGTAAATAAAGAGACAACATCAAAACTAACCGTATTAAAATCGAAATTCAAATTTAAACTTTTCAATTTGTTTATAAAATCAACATATTTTTTAACATTCGTGTTAGAAATGTTTCCTACCAAAGGAGTAAGAATTTTTACAAGCCATTTAGATAATCTCAATAATTTAGTCCCTTCTGTAAAATTTACTGTAGGGGAAGAAAGAAATTGTAATTTGAATTTTCTTGATGTAACTGTCCATAGAAACGATAGAAATTTCACCTTTTCAGTCTTTCGAAAATCAACTAACATTGCCTCTTTTGTTCATTACTACTCCAATCACCATCAAAATGTTAAATTCCTTGTTTTTTCTGGGATGTTCCTAAGGGCTTTACATGTCTGTAGCCCGCAGTTTATTGACGCTGAAATTAAAACTATTTATGATATTGCATTGAAACTTAAATACCCAAGGACTTTTATAGATGTGGCATGGAAAAGAGCTAGAAAAACATTCTATTCAACTAATGACAAACTTGAATTTAGTAAGCATAACATTCTAAAATTACCCTATGATGAAAGGTTTTTAGATATTCCTAGAATTTTAAAGCTTTTTAACATAAATGTTGTTTTCAGTAATATTAATGTCAAGAGTTTAGTAATCAAAAATTCTCCTAAAGATCTTCCAGGCTGCATATGTAAAATTCCTTGCAACAAGTGTGATAAAGTCTTTTACGGACAGACCAGTAAATCTCTTTCACAACGTCTCAAACAGCATCAATAATATGTGAGAACTGGGAAAATATCGAATGCATTATTCGTACATATGAGAGATTTAGACCATCCTATTAACTGGAGTCAAGCAAGAGCCTTAATCCCATGTAATGACACAGTTAAAAGGAATATCATTGAATCTTGTTTCATCAAGTCAAATAATAGAAAT
>NC_061105.1:20317584-20325084 GCF_015104395.2 Macrobrachium nipponense | reverse complement strand
AAACTCGACAACAAAAGGAAATAAAATGACAAACAATTAAAAGGATGAATGGGCAGGGCTAAGAATAAATGCAGAGAGAGAGAGAGAGAGAGAGAGAGAGCGAAGAGGGAGATGTGGTTTCTAGTTCATGGCTTGGATAAGCAAAGGGAAAACACAGGCCGTGAATAACAAGAGGATGACCAGTTACTATATTTTATTATTTTCTTCAAGAGTCAATGGATTTACTGATATGAATGCAATAAAACTGGAAACCGTTTTATTATGTTCAAAGAAAATAATTATTGGCTTTACTTAGAGCAGATGTTTTCAATCGGGGACCACACGCAAAAATAATAAATTGGGGTCCATGTTATATTTTAGATGATCCATAGATTAATTCTACTTCAAAACAGATGATATTACTGAGAACGGAATTTCTACAATAATCTACACCATATTAAATACTAACGTAGAAATATTAATTCATGCAACTTTGAATTTTTATAGTAATTATGTAGAATAGAAGAGCTTGGCATTTTAAAATGTCGTAAATTTAGTTACCAACAATACCTTCCCTACAATAAAACCTCAGATCTGGTTATATAATTTTTTTTTTTTATAATTAAGATTATATTTTTATTTCCTTTTGACCTGTCTGTTTAACATGTTCGCTTTATTTCTTTTGGATTTCCTTTTGACCCGGCTACTCATCCATCGGGTGGTGCCAAGAACAAACGGAGGTGAATGTTATCCATTTTTTCTCAGGTAGGTGGCAGCGACCTTTGAAGCTTGTTTTCATGAAGGATCTCTCTCTCTCTCTCTCTCTCTCTCTCTCTCTCTCTCTCTCTCTCTCTCTCTCTCTCTCTCACTGACAAAGCTTAAAGTGAGATTACAGTCTATCTATTTTACCTTGATGGTTGAAAGGGCTCAGGAACCAAAAAGGTGCATTTGGTGTAGCAGCCCAAATTGTCCCACTAATCTCCGTTGTGATCATAAACCTAAGAGTGAAGAGAACCTGTCTGGCTTTGCCTGGAAATCTCCGTGTTGAATTTCAGACTCATGAGTTTAATAACCAATTAAGTAAAATAAATGATGGTTCACTGGAATCTTATGAAATTAGCGAGATAATAGCAAAGGCTGGGACACACATAATATAGGCAAAACAATCATTTTGCCAACTATGTCTATTATAATTTCATCAGTTATGAAACAAAACGCAATCAAAATAATTAATTACACCCGTTAAGAAACTCATCTGTGTCGCAAGGCATTGATGAAAAAGCGAAGGACGTAGAAAAATAATCAATAGCTAATTTGCAAGCAAAACAGTCTGCCCTTCAACCCGATGAATCGACCTTAAGAGATAATGAAGTGATTCTATTACCATATGTGAGATTCATAGATGATCAAGGACCCAATTTTTAATGAACTTTTGACTTAATTCAAGGAAAGCAATATTCGACTCAAATAAATAATTGCATGTGCTACTCATGGTGCACTTTCCACGACTGACAGATACAAAAGTTTTATTACAATCTTGAAAAAGGCAGTCTCCGAAGTATTATTGCATACATTGCGTGATACACCCTCAACACTTAGTTGCAAAGCAATAGGGCGGTCGTCCGCTTGATGACATTAATGTCGTGATAAAATTGGTTAAATCGAATTCTCTTCCAGATCGCCTCTTTCGTTAATTCTCCTGAGAAAAAACTGGAGAAGAGTTCGAAGGACTCCTAATGCATTCTGAAGTGAGGGGGTTATCAAAGGGGAAATGACTTCGTTGTTTTACTGCACTTATGGACTCGATGGTCTTATTTCTGGCAAACACCCAGCTTCGAGAAGAACTCCTTGCTACTCTATGTCATGGACTTTACTCATCAGATATGTTTTCAAAAACCGATTTACTTTAATAAAGAGCTCCAAGGAAAAATTCTGATCTCATCCAAAAAAGGCGCTATTACACATTTCTGAGAAAACTACAACTCTACAAAATTAAATAAGGACTCAAGGAAATCATTAAATTACCTCAAAGCAAAATCATGGAAAACGAAAAATACAACTGAGAAAAAGGAACCTATTTTAGAACCGAAAATAAAAACTGTTCTGGCTAGACAGACAGAAAACAATTTTGAAGAACGAAAAAAAAAAAAAAAAAAATCTCAATAACAGCGTCGCACGTCGTCAAAATTCCTTCTCGTTCGAGAATAAAAGTGGGCAAATGGGACTGGGCTTCAGGCAGTCGAATAATAACATCGCGTTTTATCGCCTTGTTTCACCTGTTTGCTGAAATGACGCCAATGAGGCCGTTTTCCATAGTCCATTCGGGGATCTCAGCCCCGCGCAACTACTCTAAATTGGGCGTTTTTGCCTCGGGCGCTCAGCGGAAAGATCGGGATAAACTTTGCAGTTATGAGATGGAAGTAGGCTGGTTAGAGAGGATAGAAGTACCTGAATAGAAACTAGACTGATATAAGGAAAGGTGCGGGTGACGAGAAAGGCAGTTCACAAACCGGGAGTGTGGTTGAGGGAGAAGAGTAACTTCGCTGCATAGGCTAACATGAAAACCTTGAAGTATAAATGATACTATCGCAGGAGAAAAATTACATAATGAGAGTGAATGACTCTCTGAAAGAAATATAAAACAATAGGTTGAAAGTATAGCTACCGACGAAAGAAGTTGTAGAAAAAAAAATACTATATCGTAGTGAATTGATCAGTTAGGGGACATTTACTGATAATAGAGATGATTGAAATATGACATAGGTCACCGTTAATGATCTTAAGTAAAATTCTGTTAGCCAAAGTCAGTACTACGAATAACATATAATCGGGTAGAAGGGGATAGACAGCATATCCAATATCTCTTCTTAATATAACTACAATGACATATTCAAGTATTTCATCTTGTATATACCTATATATGCAATGACATTTATAAAAGAAAAGGTCAAGTTTTGGAAAAAAAGACCCCCAGCCCCTATAAATAAAAAGTGTGGCACTGACCTGATTTAACCCATCCAAGGTAACGATTTGGGGTGTATCGAATTAAGGTACCTGGCGGTGGGCCAACGATTGTAGATGGTTTTGGATTTTCTTAAACTTTTTGAAATAGGCCAACCACTGCTATCTGATTAACTGCTACGAAATAAGGAGTAAAAGAATAATTTGAATCCCTTTCCACATGTCATGAGAGAGAGAGAGAGAGAGAGAGACTACACCAATGTACCGGAACAGATAAACCAACAACTCTAGACAGACCAAAACAAAGCTAGAAGAGGTCGAACTCGAAGACCAATTATGAGATCAAAACAAGTCACAAAGGCATCAGTTTATCAGATAATAAACTCCCCTGCCATCTGCTGACGCTCCTCGGCTTTCCGACTCTGAGGGAGTTTGGGGTTTAGTGTATCCAGCAAACACGTACTGGATCAGCACTCGCGCCAATCCTCTAAGGAATTATGCAAAAGGACACAGTGTAGTTTACAACAATTACAACAGGGGTTCTCTCTCTCTCTCTCTCTCTCTCTCTCTCTCTCTCTCTCTCTCTGTCATAAACATATTTGATGTGGGGTCACAGAGTGGTGAGGATGCATAGTTATCTTCATGCCCATTTTACCATTTACCTTATTGAATTGATTTCGCATAACATTCTTTGCATGTGTATTAATGTAACAAGAGGACAACTGTTTCCTGCTGACGATGAGTGGAAATTAGAAAGAGAGCATCCATTTAATCACTCGAGCACAAAGTTGTAAAATATCAGCTAGGTATTCGAAGGTATTCGTGTATATTTTAGTTTGCATTTTTCCTGCGTATGAAGTATTTGCCAAGTAATTAAATCTTCTGCGTTGGCCTTTGACAATACGAGAGAATGTCATGTTTGTAAGTCGTTCTGATTTTGTTGAACATCGTTTTTAAGGCCCTTGGTGATGTTGGGATTCCTGATAATAGTCGGGTTTGTACGTTTATTGCCAACCATTGTGTTTTTCTCCCGGCTTCGTGCATCAGTCTTTGACGCAGCTGATGATGGTAAATTTCACTTTTCCAGGGTTGTTTTATGTGGTACATCTGATTAAAATGAAACTTCTGCCTATTTGTCTTCTTATTTTTATTAGTGTCATTATAATTACCCACTTGTTTCCAAGACTGCAATTCCCAAATCATATTCTGATTAAATTGACATAATATTTTTGTAAAGAATTGATCGAATTATATTTCCTACCACTGACTTCTGGTCAGATACAAAATGCGCGATTCCTTTCCTGCGAGAACGTAGCTCCCATTCATATTCTTCCACCTCCCCTGTCATCCTTTCACAAGCAATAAACATCCATCATTTTCATAAATATGACGAATTCGTTACACCACCGACGCGATATTACAGATTCATCCCATCGCCTGATCATTAGAGAGACAGTAATGCAATTTCATTTCACTGAATGCAATAATTCTGGGGTGGATGAATCACTCCAAAAACCCGCATTTATTGTAAAAGTTGCAACAATCTCAATAGTGATGAATGACAAGGAAGCAATGCCCGTTTTTATCCTTTTGTCTTTGGCTTCAATATACTTCATGGAATTCTTTCCGAAAGTAAATCATGTTAATTAATACTAAGCCATGAGCTTCTGATGGAGCGACAAGTAGCTTGGTTTCCATAGACATATAGATATATATATATATATATATATATATATATATATATATATAGATATATATATATATATATTATATATATATATATATATCTATATATATATATAATTTGCTATTAAGCCAATCACTGCGGCATTTTCGACCGTTTAGTGCTCAAGACAGTGAAAAAAAGAAAGGAATTGGAGCTGTTGGACATCAAGATAAAGAGATCCATCTGGAGGTGGATTTGGAAGAAATGCGCCCCCCGCCCCTTTCCTTAAAAGTAGTCTCTAGAGAGGTTGGACAGCTAAAGAAAGGGGAATGGAGGGGAAATAAAGATTAAAAAGTTTATGTAAAATTTCTCAGTGTCATTATCAAAAGTTTCCTTCCTATTCTGTCCTCAAATTCTTTCGAACAACAGTTCAAAAAAATATCTCCTTAGTCAATTATCCACAAAATCAACGTAATACACCTGTGACCTGTTCCGGAAAAAAAAGAGGAAATGGTATACAGTCAGATACAATAATTCCTCGACGGGCGAATTGTTGATGAACATTTGAATGAAATTCAAACGTTTCTTTCAACGTTTTCATTTGGCGTCGGTGGGAAATGTCTTCGCTTCGCAGGCGCCGGAATACACCCAGGATTAAGACCAACCTGGTTGAAGACAACCTGTCCGTTCCGGTATCACTTTAGGAGGCTTTAGGCCATTCCACTTGTCCCCAAAAATGGGATTAATGTGGTTATTTGAATGCTTCATTTCTTCTCTCGCGCACGCACTTAAGGAGATTAAAGAGGGACAGAGGCAAGACGTGAAGAGGACAGGAAAGGAAGTTAATGCCCACAAAATATTGGGTCTGACATGTGTAGTTTCTTTTGGAGAGAGAGTTTCAACGTAGAAATTCAAAAATAAAAATTCTTCCCTCTCCCCAGGAAGGGTGAATCTAGAAAGTGAAAACCTTCTATTTATGTGCAATTTCGCACGAAGTGAGGGTGCAATACTCACGGGCTTTCCCCAACCCCAGATCGCTATCCGCTCAGTCACAGATTGATTTTATAAATGCAAGAAATATATATTTATGTTATCTGATGATTATTGCACGCCTGTTAACATGAAACATGTCTTTATATTTTACTCTAGATGGCCGTCAATATAAAGAGAGGACATTGGTGAATTTATCTGTGATGGGCGGACTCTCCTACCCAGCAACAACCACTGTTTTGATGTCGACTTTGGATATTTACCGTCAATGCCCAATATTTCAAAAGAGAATGCAAAGCCAAGGAAGAGTTGCCATATAACTAGAAGTAAAGAGAAGGAGAAGGGAAAAACGTACGAGTCCAGAAAAACATGAGCAGGTACAGAATTCAAAAGCTTGAGAGCAGAGAGAAGAAAAATTAGTCCCAAATATAAAACTAAGACGTCATTGTAACTGTCATGAGTGGGTATCAGAATACCCGCATTTCACATAATAATAATAATAATAATAATAATAATAATAATAATAATAATAATAATAATAATAATAATAATAATAATAATATGTGGCGCAGTGGCAGAATGGGTTAGGTCGTCAATCGACTGATTAAGCAACATTAGGGTTGGTCAGTCGTTGGATGGGTGACCGCTCTCCTCGGCTTTGATTCCTTGGGAAAGAATCTTTACCAGTCTACTCAGCTGTAAATGGGTTAAATAACAAAACTCAGCAATGATGGAAAGAAATGAAGAATTGAACGACAACGGCGTAAATTTAACCTCTGGGGAAGACGGTCAGGTACTTGGAGGTCGTCATCCAGCTACTGACCACCGCAACGATAGTAACCAACAACCAGAGACTGGAGCTACAGAGGCAAACCAGAGGAAGAAATGGACAAGAGAAGAAAATAAGGTAATATGGAAATGCTACATCAGAAGCAACCCGACGGAGAGAGGTTATAGAAGAAGGTTGGTCAACATCTGGAATGAGAGGAATAAAACTCCCCAAACAGAGCAGAGGCTGGCAGACCAAGTAAGGAGCATAAAGAAAAAGAAATGGCTCTCCCCTAACAGGAAAGGGAAATGACACATGGCAACGAATTACAAGAAGACGAACTGAGAGACGATGCCACAGAAGACGAGAGGGATGATGAGGTATCAAACAACGACACGCGAAGAAACACCGACGAAGTAACAGACAGGACGGAATGGGTAGAAAATATCGGACAATGGATGAACGAGAAATACAAAGTACTGGAGAGGGGACTAAACAACAAAATAGAAGATGTAAAACAAAGGCTTAAGGCCAAAACACACATGGTCCAACAGTACATGAACAGGAATAAGGGATACCAACAGAATAAACTATTCGGAACCAACCAGAAAGAGGAGAAAACAACCACCAAGAAATTCCTGAATCCGAACCAAATAAGAGACTCTGGGAAAAAATATGGAGCAATCCGGTATCACACAACAAACATGCAACATGGCTCTAGGAAGTCAAGGCAGAAGAAACAGGGAGAATAAGACAAAGATTAACTGACATTACGACAGACACAGCCAGACACCAACTAAAGAAAATGCCCAACTGGAAAGCCTCAGGTCCCGATGAAGTCCATGGATACTGGCTCAAAAACTTCAAGGCTCTACATCTCCAGCATTGTATCACAAATCACCATACGCCCAAATGGATTACTACAGGAAGAATATCCTTACTCCAGTAAGACAGGAGTAAGGGAAATTTAGCCAGTAACTACAGGCCTATCACCTGCCTACCAATAATGTGGAAGTTACTAACAGGTATCATCAGCGAAAGACTATACAACTACCTAGAGGATACTAACAGCATCGCCCACCAACAAAAAGGCTGCAAAAGACCAGTAAGAGAAGGAAAACCAACCTAAGCATGG
>NC_061105.1:20307726-20315226 GCF_015104395.2 Macrobrachium nipponense | reverse complement strand
TAGGTGAGCGATTTTGGTAATTAAATTTAATTGAAATTTATCAAATTTTCGGGAGGGAAATATCCATGTGCATATTTACTGTATGTACATACAGTAACTGTAATGATGTTTACATTACAATAACCACACGTATTATATATACTATAGTATATATATATATATATATAGTATATTAATATATACTAATCTAATGTGGGTGTGTGTGTGTGTGGTTGTGTGTTTGTATGTTTGGTTTTTTTATGTGTATGTATCTATAAATACATCATATATTAGTTATATACAATATATATATAATGTGATGGGTTGTAATTGTTTGTATGTATATGTGGGATATAGATATTACGTATGTCTATATATATATATATATATATATACTAATAATATATTATGTTATATATATACGTATATATAATACATACGTTAATATAATGTATATACCAGTTGACCGAAGCCCCGGAAGTATTGTGAGGTCATTACATTTACCCTAACAACCAAAAGACCAGGACACCTGCAACCTTCTCCACCAATAAAATACTACTGCATACTTTAAAAAGCAATAGTTGGATCCCTTGAAAAAAACTAGTTTAAAGTAAGAAACCAGACTAAAGCTCTTTTCCTTTGAAATAAGTGGAAAGGTAAATCTGAGATAAAATTAGAATTACAGGGCATCACTATGACCAACTTACAAAACGTCCAAATTGATTTCCCTGGTTCTAACTCATTTCACTACTTAAATTAAATTCCTGGTAAACTGGTGGAATAATAAAAGATGAACTGTTTATAATACAAATTTCCTAAATAATGTTTTTTTTAGTTAGATTCAAAATTTATTAAAGTGAAATTCACAATCACAGGTAAATTTACTATTTAAAATAACACAATTTCATCAATTTCATTAACTAATTATAAAAATTCAATCAAAGAAAATTAATTGATCAGGAAAATGAATTAAACAAGAAGGTAAACCACAACCCCAAAAATTCAAAGAAATGTTAACAGCAAATTAAGGATTAAAAACAAATTACTAAGAAATAAAGCAAAATAATTCACAAATGTTAAATTAAATCAAACTACGCAATAGTTAAATCACCAATCAAACAAATTGGTGAATTGCAAAAATGTGTAAATCACAAAATTGTTGAAAAGTACAAAAAATTTTAAAACGCCAAGAAGATAGTAGAACCACACAGTAAAAAAAAAACTTCAAAAAACAAAAAAAAAACCAAGTACAGAACACAAACAAATTTAAATGAGCAACAAAAAATGAAAAAGTTTTACCACAACCCAAACCCTAAATTATTTCTTTAAAGCGGGCACTTAAAACTTTTTTTATTTTTGCTGGCCACCTTGCCAAATTCGCAAAACAAACACCTTCTACACTATCTGTTCAGATTTCCATAATAATAACCAATATACATGCAATCAAGAGATTGAATAAAAATCTAAGGGGTTACGTATGTGACTGTTAAGTACAAAAATTCTTTACGTTTTCAATGTAAAAATCAAAATTTCCCTCGGTCGGGAGAGAGAGAGGAGGAGAGAGAGAGAGAGCTTTAGTATGTCTTTACAGCAACGGTTGTAGGTCGTTCTAAGAATGGATCTTTTCTGTGAGAACTACTAACGCCAATGATGGGAAAATGGGATGACGTCAAGGAATTTTAAGGGCCAAGGTTTCTTGGCAAAAACTCCGAATAAAATCCTCTTTTCCGAACGAGAGGGAAAGAGAAGGAGTGTGACTTATTAAGAGCTAATTAAACACTACACGATTTCAGGACCATAAATTTCTCTTAAACAAAAGGAAAGAAATGATTTTAAAGCGATTACTCGCAAGCCAAACAGTGACGTCCACAGCAGTGTTGTGGGATCTTGGTAGTACTCATTTTCACCTCGAAATTAAATTACTTACAAGTCAACAAAAATTCCTTTTTTTTTGACAATTTGGAGAGATAAGAGTTTGAATTTATCCATTAATATAAAACACCGTTTTCATAAAATAAAAGAATTTCTAATTACCTAAAAAAATGATAATTGGAGGGAATACTCTTGATGTGATAGTAGTGGGAACGTTGCTTCCGAGGTACATACGTAAGTTAAAATTAACGTTGTAGATGAAGCCACAGAACATGTAGAAGCGAGGCGAAACATTGTGCAAACTCGCCACATGGTTTAAGAACCA
Organism: Macrobrachium nipponense; assembly: GCF_015104395.2. Lineage (NCBI taxonomy): Eukaryota > Metazoa > Arthropoda > Malacostraca > Decapoda > Palaemonidae > Macrobrachium > Macrobrachium nipponense. The sequence continues at coordinate 20,313,050 of NC_061105.1, read as the reverse complement.
AAGGACTGGCAAAAAAAAGGCTCCTTTTTTAGCGAAAAATAATTTTCTCACAACGACGAAACCAGAAGTGAAAACTCTTGTTGGTACGTTATCACTTTATTTTTTTCCACATGTCATAATTGTTTATTGACAACTAAGCAGGGTTGGTGATTTTAAAAAAAAAAAAAAAAAAAAAAAAAAGTTAAAATAAATATTTTTTTCAAAAATCAGTGATTTATTTGATTTTTGACTTTATTTGTTTTTCAGATAGATGTTTTGTCAATCCTTTTTCCTCTATCTTATAACAGAATTGCTATTGATTCATCTTTTAGGTTTCCAGTTCTGGCCTAAAGTATGTACTGGCAATTTTTTTTTATATCAAAATAAGTAGATGCAGCACAGTTATGCTCAAGTTTTTATTAACCTCCAAACCATATTTCAATTTTTTTTTCCTTTCAAATAGAAAACAAAACAAGCGGGGTAGGGGCAGAATGCACGATTAAGAGTTTATGTTATTCTTAACATTAATTCTAAGTTAATCTTATTATGGAATCTGAACATAAAACATGCATTTTACAACATTACTTGAATACTGAAGGGAAGTTGCACTTCAATGGCACTTATGTAAGTGCGTGATATATTATATATATATATATATATATATATATATATATATTATATATATAATATATATATATGTATTTACGTAGAACAAAACACACCACAGTAGTATATATATATATATATATATATATATATATATATATATATATATATATATATATATATATATATATATATATATATATATATATATATATATATATATATATATATATATATATATATATACTACATATATATATAATATATATATATATATATATATATATATATATATATATATATATATATATATATATATATATATATATATATATATATATCATATATATATATATATATTATATATATATATATAATAATATTTGTGATTGTGCGCGCGCCCATTCTAGTATTCTCGACCCAGGTATTCCGACAATAATGTGTTCATCAACAACCAACCTAACCTAAAAACAATGCCTCAATCAGCCTGGAAATAGCAGCCCGATATCTTGCCCCTGAAGAGGCCCTTCCAATCATAGCGAATGACCCCTTTGCCAATAGAAAGCCACAAGTCCGCCTCTCTTTGCTAGAACTAAAATTAGTGGCGAACACAAACCTATCTCGTTGCCCAGTGACCGTTATTAGCAAGTGTCCGATAATGTTAAAAGTACAAAGGTACAAAGCTTGTCTTATAAATTCATGATCGAGCTACAGCGATATCTTTCTCGAGGTTTTGGTAATTAGCCTCAAATTATGGGAAGTGTTTGATCAAGATATGAGGAATTCATTAGATATAATTTGGTTCACGGTTAAGGTCAATTCATTGCCAAATAAATCTTAATTCATTAGTTGTCATTTTGGGAATTATTTTCAGCTTTGGGTCGTAGTAACTAAGTAGAATCATTGGCGACTTTCACGCTTTCATAGCAGGGTGATAAAGTCAATGTCCGTCGTTGTTTTCAATTAATCCGGACAGAGGTTCGAATCCTGCTGGGGGGGCGAGGTGCTTACCGGTTATAATTTCCCTTTGTGTAAGTTATAGCCGAGGTATGGTAAATTGTGCACTGAACAATAATTTTGGATTAATATTTATTGAAGTCCCCTGCAAGTATGTCACATAAGTTCATATATATTTTAGATATACATGTATATAAATAGGTACATACCCCCACACGCATACACCCATCGTAGCTTTGTAAATTTATTAGCCAAATTTTCGAGACAACATGTCTCATCATCAGGGCTGTAAAATTACAAAGAATAAAATTTAAAATATGGACTCAGTTAAAAAAACTCACAAATTCTAAAAACAAGAAACTTAGATTTAAATTAAACAAAAACAAGCTAAAAAACATTATAAAAACACTGAAAACCTAATACTGAGAAACTTTTGAATTATCACTCTTTATATTATCCCTATTCTTTTATTTCTTTATTGGTCATTTTTCATTGGTATTTTGATAGCTGCTCACTGACTGGCCAAACTGGCCAAAATAATATCCCTTTATTCTAAACTGAATAAGAAAGAAATACAAAATGCACCAAAGTTTCTTCGGCGCAATCGAGTTTTCTGACATCGTGTAACTAAAGACGCCGAAAATGATCTATCTTTCGGTGGTCTCGATATTATACTTATGAGCCGCGGCCCAGGAAACTTTAACCACACCCGGTGGTGGCATGGCCTATATCGTTGCCAGATGCATGATTATGGCCAGCTTGATATTTAACGATTCCAGGATGGAGAGAGAGAGTGGTCATTGGGTGCTGGGCGCTAACATTAAAAATCTTCATAAGAGAATGATGTCTTGCATTTCTACAGTGGTCTCATATATTAGAAAATTAGTTAGTTTTTTTATTGACATCCAGTTCGGTGACTAACCCCAAGATGAGAATCAGCTCTGACTTTGAGTAATCTCTTAGTGGCTCCGATATATTTCCCAATTTCACATTTTGGGCAAGTGAAACAATAAACCACTAGAGACCGAATCAAGGCGGGAAGCCTATCCTTATGGTGAAATAATGACCCAATTGTCTTATGATTTTTCGAACATAATCTGATATCTAGAGCTGGAAATGTAATGCGAATTGAGTCTTGCAGTGATTGTTTGAATTTCTTCGAATGTACAAAAGGAATGGAGGCATACATGAGCAATTTAGGGACATTAGGTATGGACAGACGGGGTTGAAATCTATTACTCAGGACGCTATTTACAAATCTGTTGAATAAGAAGGAAGGATACGAATTATTTTTGAAAAATTTAAGTAAAAACAGAATTTCTTCGTGAAAGTTGTGCCAAGTAGAGGATAACCTAAAGGCAGGTGCAACAGTGTGAACATACTATTTAATTTAAAACTGAAAGAGCAATTGCTGTAAAAGTTCGTACCTTCACTGTAAATGTCTTTTTCTGAAAACACTGGTATTAAAAAAAAAAAACCTAGTGGAGTTAGCGTGATTAGAATATCTAAAGATGGAAGTTTTTGTTTGTTTTAATTCAAGTTTCTTGTTTTTAGACTTTGTGAGTATTTTTAACTGAGTCCATATTTTAATTTTATTCTTTGTAATTTACAGCCCTTATGATGAGGCATGTGGTTCCGAAAATATGGCCAATAAAATTACAATGCTACAATGGATGTTTGCAATTTTATTCCTCATATATATATATATACATATGAATCAAAAGTCAAATAAAAATATAGAAAAGTAAAATAAAAAGAATTAGATACAACAGCAACAGCAGGAGCTCTCGAATGAGCCGTGACTTGGAGAGGGGCCTCTCAGCGCACACATCGTTAATAACGACTGGAAAAGTGGCGACAGAAGAGGGGGAGTGAGAAGAAAAAAGGATAACAGGAGAAGGAGAAAAATATGATAAATGGCCTCTAATGCGATGATGATTCATGGTCATTAGACTCGACGGCGATTCATCAGGATTCATCCGAGGATTCGTTAGGATTCGGCGAGATTCGTGCCTGTTCTTCGAAGGGCGATGGATTGCTCCACCTCAAACAAGGATAATCTCTCTCTCTCTCTCTCTCTCTCTCTCTCTTTCTAATATATATATATATATATATATATATATATATATATATATATATAATATATAATATATATATATATATATATATATATTTATATATGTGTATTTGTAAAACTAACTTTTGGCTCACTAATTCAGTGTGTAATGGAAGCCCAATGGATTTTATAAATATGTGCTGCTGTCTCCCCTGCTCTTTCGATCCCCTACATACTCCACCCTAGCCAGGGCGGACAAAACAGGTTTGCAGGAGGAGGGTGGTGTCTCCCCTACCCTCCCATACCTCGTCCTACCCCACCCCTACCGAGGATGGGCAAACCAGTTTGCCTGGGGTGCGCTGCTGTATCAGTCTCCCCGGCGGATCACACGGGGGAGGCCAAAGGCCAAAGAAGATACAATCGGATTTTATTACTGTAGGTAGATAAAATTTAAAAAAAATATCCCTACCCAGATGCTCATAAAGTTCGTAGACACTACTAATTAAATACACTTGGGTGTCTAGACACCACTGAAAGAGCATCAAAGATGTGAAAGACTAATGTTAAATGAAGGTCATTACCGCGTGAGACCTAGTCATTATTTCATATCAGGTCTTTCGGAGTGAATTTTTTTCCTCATTTTCTATTTTTCTTCATTTTTTATTGTTTCTATGTATGCATGATTTTGAAGTTGCTTGCATTCTGTAGCTCCATGTCTCCCATCTCAAGTTCTTTTGCGTAGGAAGTTTGTTATCTGTTTTGCTTTTTCTTTTTTCTTTTTTTAATGTTCGCACAATAACTTCATGTATAATAAAAACTGTTTCAAAGTACAGTTCTGTCCAAGCACTAACATATTTTCCATAGTAATAATCAAAATAACAATTGAAATCAGGCTTCAAAACCGGTTCCTCAAAATTTGGCGTTGCCAAAAACATATGTATAACTCTTTGGTGAAGGCATTTTTGTGGAAGATATCTAGAGCGGATCAAGCATTCACGTGATCAGACTGAAAGTTCTTTCAATTCTTTGTGGGATCGTCGGAAATTCGCACTCCGTAGGTCCTGAGTGCAAGCCGTGTTGTTCATGGCTTGTTAGTTTTCACTGGCAAACTCGCCTTACTGTACTTGTGAGCTTATAGATGTGGGACTTCGGGGTCCCACACGTCTACCTGCCGAATCATTAGCTGAGGTGAAGGCAAAATGGAACCCGAAATACACCTATCCTAGGGTCAGGAGTATGTGCCAAATTTCGTGAATGATACTTTAGGGCAGAGATGACGAACACATGGCCAATTAAAACGCTCATACAGTTGTCCATGCACTTGTATGGGGTATTGGCACTAAAAATTTGGAATAAGATACATTTGGCAAGTTTGCTAGAGACGGTGAAAACTGTTTTGTGCTACAGAAATAAGGTCCTGAGCAAACTCATACAGAAAAGTGTGTATATGTCTCATGGCGTGCATTACGTATGCATGAGTCGTAGCCGTGAAATAATAGATTCTATAGATTTTATAGATCTTACCAGTTTGTGGATATAGCTCAATTATTGATACTTCCAATAGCTACCCTCTTACCTTAGAGGTTTGGGGCACTCATTGTTAGTTTTAGTACTAGAGAAAGTAATGTTTACACATTGTTTTTATTAATACCTGGTTACGGAAATCAACTTACACATTCGGACGGCCTGGTCATTGTGAAGTCTGACGCAATCTATTTGTCATCTC
>NC_061105.1:20287726-20302726 GCF_015104395.2 Macrobrachium nipponense | reverse complement strand
TTTGTTTTTGGTTTCGAGTAGGATACTACCCGTCACCAGTATATATTTCCCTCCTTTTTTCCGGAAAGTCGCTTCCGAACTTATTGCATAAGAGGAATACTCACAAACCCGTACACTTTAAACATTCGTTATAAGTTATGACTCTTCTTACTACCCGACTTCCAATCTGAACATTTCGTCTTTTGAAATATTATAAATATTATCTCGTTACCCACTGATCACTCCTGTGTAAATGGTGTACTGATAATACCTCTTTTATTCCCGATAGTATATTCCTTATTATTTCCCGGAGTCTGGCGCAGTGTGCGAAAAAGCGGAACGCAAAGTCCGCACTTATACGAAATATCCGTTGTATCTGTCTTTTAACTTTGTAAACGATATATTCAGAATGATTACGCAGAAATCTGAAAAATCCTTGTGATTAAAATTCAGGCTCGATAGCGTAACTGTCAAAGAAGATAATCAAATTTCTGGGTTACCTTTCCACGTACAAATATACCCAGAGACCTGTATTATTAATACCTGAAGATGACTCTAAAGTGTTATATTTAAAGAATAAAGGTTCATTTCTACTTATATAAACCCGTCTACATCATCTAAGGCTAATATTCCTAAAATATCTAATTATTGGCCCTAATGTGTCTTTAAAAGATATTTCTAATTCTCTAGTATCCATCCATTTCACCCTCTAACGTCGCACTGAAATATCCTATCTAAATCAATAATTGATAGAATATCTTCCGTATCCCCAAAAAGCTTACTATGCGAGGCTTTGCCACTGGCCCTGGCAATCTAATTGTTATCCTTGGAAATTTCGACCGGTAGCGAATCCTTCACATCCTCGGTCGTGAAACTAAAACAGAAAATATATCTCCCCCTTTAAAAGCGTTGTAAGTGATCATGTTTTCACGCCCGGCCCCGATTGTTTTCTGCGTTTCGTAAGATAATTATGTTATTCTCCTGGGGAATGAACTCTTGAATATTATATATAGTGTCCCCGTTAATAATGATACGTATATTTACTTAACTTGCAGTGTTCAAAATATAGCCGTTTTTTTTCCTGGCATATCTCCCGAAAAATCAAATAGGTGTGAAATTTCACAGGTTTCCCAGGGTCGTATCGGCGCCACGCAAAACTCAGCGGAGTGATCATGTTTTCCATGCCCGGCCCCGATTGCTTTCGGCGTTTCGTAAGAAAATTGTGTTATTCTTCCGGGAATGTACTCTTGTATATTATATGTATTGTCCCTGTTAATAGTGATACGTAAATTTACTTAACTCGCAGTGTTCAAAATATAACCCATTCCTGGCATATTCTCCCGAAAAATTCTTCATATCAACCAAGGCGATTGTTAACTTCTTGGGAATACACGCTCCAAATGCCTGATCGATTAATATAGATGATTCATTCGTTCCGATGATATACGTTTTATACTGATAAAGCCTCATTCAAAGCGGACATGGCGTTATAGTGCCGGGTAACCCTGTTAATCCATAATTTTGCCTTCTCCACGTTCAGCTGGTTCAACTCACCATTTAAATCTATACCCAAAATCCAACTGTTAGCCATTTCTAACCTAATTCTCAAATCCACCGAATCTAGTAAATATACATGTCAATACTCGCTAGATCGAAGAGCAAGGTGGAGTGGGATTGTATACCAACCGATTTAGGAGTCGTTATGACACTCGTTTCCCACCTGGCAGCGTCCTGGAAGGTATTAGCCGTGAATGCTATAATTTACCAAATGTCCCATTATCATCGTCATTAAACAATCCACTCCGTCCTAACCTAGTCATCGCAATGGGTTTATATTTTTTAACAGTTTAATAATACGGGACTGATAGTGAAATATCGGACAAGATGGATTTGGCTCTCATTAAACGGTATGGGAATGATATTACTTAAGGGAGGATTTCCACGTTCCTGAGTGATACGTTGCTTAATCCCGTTTAACGGTATATAACAGTTCTCATCGTTTTAGCAGCTGAAGGAGGAGGAGGAGGAGGAGGAGGAGGAGGTGTAACTGATTTAACTGACGTTGGAACTTACATCTATCTCCCGTGTTGCAAATCCTGAGACGAATCGGTTTGCGAGTTTCACTCCTTACACTCATATTACCTTTATTACTATTACGATCACCACCGCTTTTACTATTACTAATGTTATTTCCGATCACTTCCAATCTCCCTTCTCCTGCCCCTCTTTCTTTCTTTCATTAACCTTTCGTAAATTATTCTCGGGAGTAGATGGAAATATACTAACGCTCTTTTAATAGGATGGCTCATACCCAAACAAGCTGAGATTCATCCAACCAGGAATTTAACCGTTTCGGGTACTCTCTCCGCTTGATGTAGTACTGCGTCCTATTTCCTCTCTTCCTCTTTTTTTTTTTTTTTTTTAAATATTGATGTCATAGAGCTGGGGGAGGTCGGCGGGGATTAACCCTTCTTTATAAAAGTCCTTTAATAGTCTCCCCCTTGCAAGTCCTCTAGATGATATACTGTAGCACCGTATATCCCTTCCTGGAGAATACAGTCCTATTCTCATATCTATACGTACTATACTACCTACCTTCAAAAACACTTCCTATCAGTGATAAGTTGTTATTATTATTTGAATAGACTTGCTATTAATTCCGCAACTATGGGGAGTAATACATACCACCTTCCCTACTCTTAAATATTTCCTTCTTCTTTAGTAACCCAGTCTTTTTCAAGGAGACTTTGCGCATCTCCCTCCTAAACCTTCTGAGCCTTTTCACGTGAATTTTATCCTTCGTTAGATTTCCCCAGAAGAAAGTTTCTAAAGTCTCGGAAATAGTACTAAAAAATTCTTTTCCTAATGCATAGGTATTACTCTATTCCCATTTGGAGCTGAAAGACGCGATATAAATAGGATGAACTCCTCATTTTTATATATTGATGCTCTTTCATCCAACCAGGAATTAAATTGTTTCGGGTAACCCTCTCCACTTGACGTAGTACTTCGTCCTATTACCTCTCTTCCTCCTTTTTAAAATATTGATGTAGAGCTCCGGTAGGTTAGCGGGATTAACCCTTATTTATAAAACAGTCCTTTAATAGTCTCCTCCCTTGCAAGTCCTCTAAATAACATACTGTACGAATCTGTTTCCCGTCAACTTTCCTTATTTCTAAATCAATTGTAAGTGCAAGTGTTCTGCACGGTATATCTTTTCCTGAAGAATACAGTCCTGTCCTCATCTGCTATATGGACTATACTACCAACCTTCAAAAAGGGAACTGATGGGTTCTTTTCGTGGTGATCCGTTTTTTTTATTGTACATATGAAAAAACTGTGGCTTATATCCTCTGTCTACTAACGCGTGAATGCGATTCGAGGTCTGCCAACCTCCTAATCCTCTGTGTGGCTATTATTATTATTACCGGTAACGATGTCATGCAGCACATTAACGTATTTATTTGTATTGTTGTGAGTTAAGTAACTATATGTTTTACTTTTAAGTGTCCTGATAACTCTTTCAGCTATTGCTGCTTTAATTTCTCTATACACTATATAATTTTATATTTCTGTCGTTTAGGTATTCCCTCACCTGATTGTTATAGAATTCCCTACCTCCATCCGTATTCAAACGTGATACCCCCCGAAAAAAGTTCCTGATTCGAGAACCTTCTTTGAAATACAATATTTGCTAACTACTTTTTGCACCCTTTATCTCCGCAACGGTGTGTTCTATGTAAATAAGACATTTATTAAGATATGACTATTCATTGTATATAAAATGTATTCTTTTATAATGTCTATTCTCAGTGAATAAAATATTTGCTACCTTTATTTTACACATTCTTTCTCTTCGTACGAATAGTGTCATCATCGGAACCTTTGGGATGCAAGCAACTCGTTTCTCCGCAGAAGCGATAGATCTATTTGCATATCCGTCCCGAATTATCATAGCAGCAACTCGGGAAAGAGTGTGATTTGCCGGAAAATAATTGAAGAGTATAAAAAGAAATTCTATAATATAGTACTACATTGGGGGGTGAATCAACATCCATTACAAAAGTACTGACATGGGACTGTTCTACACTCTCGATGACAGAGGCGTTTACTGCTGGACGGCATTCGTCAATCTCCGTCGTTTTCATAACGCAGAATGCATTCCATTTGGGTAAATTCAGTAGAAATATCAGTCTCAACTGCTCCTATCACATTCTAATGAAGAATAGAGACATAGTTCAAATTGAAACTTTGGTCCAACAGTTAATCGGACATCAGAAGGGTGGCGAGTTCTCCGAGATATATAAGGCATTATCTCGTATCCAGTAGTACGGTTATTTACTGGTTGACCTCGCACCTGATAGCTTACAGCCCAGGACTAATATGACGGGTGAAACTGAATATCAAATTACTTATCAACAGTGGTGACTAAGAAGCAGCTGCAGGTATTGAAGAAGATATACGAAAATTTTGAATACCCCGACAGTTTTAGCGATATATATATATATATATATATATATATATATATATATATATATATATATTATTTAGAGATGGTGTCAAAAATGACCTAAAGAGTCAACCCTCTTATGCTTTACATAAAGTTACACTGAAGAAATTCATTCGAAGAAAGGTGATATCCCCGAAACCTCGGGTCACCGTTAGCAGTGATCTGGCTGACATGTCTAAACTCGCCCCTTGTAACGAAGGTTATAAATATCTTTTAATAGTCATCGATCAGTTTTCGAGGCATTTACAGGTTATTCCTCTAAAGAAAAAGGATGGGAATACTATGCAATGGACGTTAAAGAAGGTTCCCGAATCAGAAGCTTTTTTCAGGGTATATTATATCATGTTTAAATACGGATGATGGTAGGGAAGCGTTTGTCAACGGAGTAAGTAACACTTTCAAATCCGTATCCATATTTTTGAATGAGATGTTGGTGGAATCTTGTCCGATATTTCACTATCAATCGTATATTAAACTGTTGAAAAATATAAAACCCATTGCGATGACTATGTTAGGACGGAATGGATTGTTTAATGACGATGATAATGGGACGTTTGGTAAATTAGAGCATTCACGGCTAATACCTTCCAGGACGCTGCCAGGTGGGAAACGAGTGTCATAACGAATCCTAAATCGGTTGGCACACAATCCCACTCCCCCTTGCTCCTTGATCTAGCGAGTATTGATTGACATGTATATTTACTAGATTCGGTGGATTTGAGAATTAGGTCAGAAATGGCTAGCAGTTGGATTTTGGGTATAGATGTAAATGGTGAGTTGAACCAGCTGAACGTGGAGAAGGCAAAATTATGGATTAATAGGGTTACCCAACACTGTAACGCCATGTCCGCTATGAATGAGGCTTTATCAGTATAAAACGTATATCATCGGAACGAATGAATCATCTATATTAATCGATCAGGCATTTGGAGCGTGTATTCCCAAGAAGTTAACAATCGCCTTGGTTGATATAAAGAATTTTTCAGGAGAATATGCCAGGAACGGGTTATATTTCGAACACTGCGAGTTATGTAAATATACGTATCACTATTCACAGGGACACTACATATAATATTCAAGAGTACATTCCCCAGGAGAATAGCGTAATTATCTTACGAAACGCAGAAAGCAATCGGGGCCGGGCGTGAAAACATGATCGCTTACAACGAATTTAAAGGAGGAGATATATTTTCTCTTTTAGTTTCACGACCGAGGATGTGAAGGATTCGCTACCGGTCGAAATTTCGAAGGATAACAATTAGATTGCCAGGGCCAGTGGCAAAGCCTCGCATAGTAAGCTTTTTGGGGATACGGAGGATATTTCAGTGCGACGTTAGAGGGTGAAATGGATGGATACTAGAGAATTAGAAATGTCTTTTAAAGACACATTAGGGCCATTTCGGGGAAAAAGGAGGGAAATACATACTGGGGACGGGTAGTATCCTACTCGAAACCGAAAAGAAATGTTATCAAAGGCATGGGTATGTAACTACAAACCACTTGACTGTGAGTCCCTATACTGAGTAAAAAGCAAATATGTTATCTTCCCCGCCGGTATCGGACAAAGTGGACGAGTTAGAATGACATGGTTGAATCTGTATTTACCTGTGTTATCTACATTCAGTGATGAAATGAAAAAAAATTGGTAAAATCACTTGCGTAGTCATTATGTAAAAGAATTTATCCCTGCTAGAGGAAAGATGCGTGGAAGATTTATATATGAAGAACTTGTTGTCAAGATTTAAAAGCTTAGATGTATTAGATGAATTATCTTTCACACACGATCGGGAAACTGGGGAAGATGTGTGTGGTATATACTAGCAATGTGTCTCGATAATGATTATTTTCGTAAAATGAATGTAATATAATGTTTGTGTATTCTTTTGTACACCTTGTCCAGTGTATTCTTGTATAACTTTGTATGGAATATCAATTCATGTATTTCTGTATGACTTTTGTTACAAAAATAATAACAATTCTGTATGTAACCCGATTTTCCATTTAACCTCTTTACGTATGGAATATTATGCATCTATATGCACATATCATAAATGATTAAGACTGAAATGAGTTTTGTTAAGTTAATTTTCAGAGTTCCCTTTTGACTTAAAAAAATGTGCGTTTGGGAGTGAATTCGGGGGACATGTTGGAACCTGTGATTTCAAGTTTTAAAACATATTGAGGGGGGGGGGGGGGGGGCTAGTGGAGGGGGCATTCGGGGGGTGAGGGTTGAAATCAGGGTTTTATCTCCACACACACACACATGTATATATATATATATATATATATAATATATATATATATATATATATATATATATATATATATATGTGTGTGTGTGTGTGTGTGTGTGTGTGTGTGTGTGTGTGTGTACTTTTCTATATACATATTCAAGGTCAATTTAATTTTAAGATTAGCAGTTGATTTTTCTCTTGTGAAAGTTTTTGGATAAGTGGCTCTATTTCTAAAAATATTATTGACAGTAAAGTTTAATGTTCCACTTTTCGTTTTTTATCTAACTTGAGTGAAACTTGTAGGTAATCCTTGTGAGTCGGGTATTATATTCTATAAATAACTTAAAATTTATCTTGACCTCTTAAATGACTTCATTTACTCGGAAGGTCAGCAGTAACTTTCACCACATATCTTTCTGGACCTATTTCAAGTATCTTTTTATAGTGGTTTGATTTGGAGGAAAATTGGTAGGTTGGCGAGGATTAGTGATTATTCTTCAAATATATAATTTGTATTTTTGCCTATTTTTCAAGATCACAGATCAGTTGAAGAGTTTTAGGACTTTTCTTCGGATCGCAGACACTGTTTATAGCCAGAGGTCTCTGGCCCTCAGATTCTTTTTTGGGACGTCCACAAATTAAGGTAATGAGAATGAATCGGCAACAAATTCGACACATTTATAACGGGGAGGAGACCGAGACCGAGACGGACTTAGCTACCCACATTTGTGACGGTCTCTGCTCCATTAATCAGAATACACCGAAAATAGCAGAGAAATTCTCGTCCTAACTGCAAATGGGTTGAAAGGCTGCAAAATGAGCTTTGGGTTGCCTCATCATTCAAAAAAAAAAAATTATAATCGAACATGTTGCCCCTATACCAAAGGAATAGAAAACGACGTGATAACGTATAGGGAAACACCACAAAATATATCTTCATTTTGCAATGATCATATTTCATCCGTTGTTAATTAAAAAAGCGTGAACAAAGAAAAAGCAAATAACGAGAACGAGATGATAGAGCTATGGAAATGGAATTTTCATGATCATGTTTCTTCTCCCTCATTAAAAAAAAAAAAAAAAAAAAAAGGAAGGGGCGAATGAAATGAAAATAATCTGCTTAGAAATTTTTATGGGTGCGGAAACTAATCACTCATCGCAACGGCAAATGTAGTTTGGTGGTTGTCAATGAAAACTCTTTGTTAGTTGTAGTGGTAGAGTATCATGTTGCGTATTTTACTACTGATCTCTAAGAGAGAAATAGAAATTTCATTCCTAATCAGAGTATATAAGGATATATGTATTGGTGCTGAAATAAAGGCAAAACCCACGAAGTAAAGTGAAACAACGGAGTACCGTTACTAGGACTTTCGACTCTCGTCCTTTCAGTCTACTTAGTAGCAAAGGATGAGAGTCGAAACGCCTTGCAGTGGTACGCCATTGGTTCACCTTCCTTCGTGGCTTTTCCCTTTGTTTATATATCCATCACGTTTCAAATTTTCGCGATTCACTTATACATATTAGTGTGTGTGTTGTGTATGTGTGTAAGAATATTTGCAGACGAAATGAGTGAGCCATTAAAAATAATCTTACAATCTCCAAGAATGTGTTTATGTATTTCTCCATTTATTGGTGCAAATGAAGAAATCTTGCACTTACAAAATAAGTAGGAAATAACTCGTGAAAAAGAGAGAATAACAAAGAACATGTACCAAATGACGCTAGTCAGCTTTGCTGATGGGCTGTTAGAGAAATGAATCTTTAATTCTGTTCTTGTAGCGGACCTCCCAGTACCCACCCCCACCCCACATCTTTTTTTTTTTTTTTTTTTAGGAGATTCAGATTTCTTTTTTTTTTTTTTTTTTTTTGCTCTTCCACTTTAAATTTAGCAAGTGATGCATCTGTTGAAGTGCCGGGACTGTTGTTTTGATAGAGTATTTTTTGGAGGGTTTTTAATATTTCAAAATGTTATTGTCTACTCTATCTTTCAAAATACATTGTGTTTTGTCTTTTATTATTGGTGTTCTTATTATTCTTCTTATTTGAAAATGTGAGCCCAGAGCAGGCAAAATTCGTTACCTTTAAGTAACCAGGCTTGACAGTATCATTTATATATATAATATATATATATATATATATATATATATATATATATATATATATATATTATATATATATATATATATATATATAGATATATATTGATAGATAGATATAGATAGATTGATAAATAGATGATACACACACAAAGGAACATGTCACCATTTTCCAGACACTGACTCACAGTGGTGTTCATTTAGTAAGTTAAAACTTTGAGAAACACTCGTGTGTATATATATATATAATTAGATAAACCCGAGGAGAAAATACGTGAATTGTTTCCTTATTCATCTCGTGGGACACGTTGCAAAGTGTAATAAATACGCTTTTTGAACGTTCATCATCAGCTGAATAATTGCAGCCATTGAAATGAAACTTAATTAATATCTCTTTCCTGCCCAAGTGATGTGACGCATTCGTAAAATTCGCTCTATCATATTTATATTTTCAACAAAAAGTACAATATTCGCTGAATATCAATAGAATTTAGAAAAGACTTCACTCTGGAATGATAGAGAGTTATTTCTACAAAAACGGAGAGCGATTTGTGTTCAAATTATGCTCACGGACAAATCACAAAGGCGAATGTTTTCGCATGCAAATTAACAATTAAAATAGATTAGCAAAACAAAAGCCCCACAATCAAACAAAACTTCTCGCATAACAATAATATCGAGGTAATTGTTTAGAATCGATAAACAAAAGACTGTGTCAATTTAAAAGATCATTCGAAATTTGAGCAAATTTTAAACTGTACAGCTTAAGATGATAGTAAGACGTTAGTTATCATTAGTAGATATAATCAAACCGTTGACAAAGAACTTTGGAAAAAGTATAGTTACCTTCATCATAATAGTCTTGAAAGAGGAATTCCTATTCCATGTCAGGGCTCTTGCAGTCTTCAGAGAGAGAGAGAGAGAGAGAGAGAGAGAGAGAGAGAGAGAGAGAGAGAGAGAGAGAGAGAGAGGTAAAAGGGTATTGTCATGCATAGGCATTCTGTTCACATTGAATATACTCATTCTAACATAGTTAAAATACAATCTCTCTCTCTCTCTCTCTCTCTCTCTCTCTCTCTCTCTCTCTGCCTAAAATCAATCTCTCTCAGTAACTGTGCATCGTCCCTTTTGCATAATATCACCAACGTGGGCGTGAGGATTAATCCAATTTGTCGTCGTTGGATTTACTAATCCCCAGACTGCCCGGAAGCCTGGGAGCCGAGGAACGTCAGGCGAAGTTGAGGATAGTTTATGATTGGATTAGATGAGGCCCTTGGTGTCTGCTCCTCCGCAAAACACGGTTGGCCTCGGAACAGGTCTAAGGTTTTTATATTTTTATTTTTTATTTCTTTTTTATTAGCGCGCTGGGGTTTTGTAGATTTTAGACGTCATAGCGCGTAGTTCTACTCTCTCTCTCTCTCTCTCTCTCCTCTCTCTCTCTCTCAGAAAATAGAATATGCAAATTCAGTCATGTAAAACACGAAAGTGTTTTCTTCGATCGGTTTTCACTTTCCTGCTTTCCTTTCATTTGTTTATGAATTACAGCATGCAAAGTGTTTTCAGAATATCACTTGTAATGACGCACGGGAGAGTTCTAAAGCACTTCAAAATGGTATCACACAACAAGAGTAGCAGACTCCAGAAGGGAAGATATATATAAATATATATATATATATATATATATATAATATATATATATATATATATATATAATATATATATATAACCTAGCCACCTGGGGGGGCAACCAAGTCCTTATGGGTGCCGGTCCCAAGCCCGGATAAATAGGGAGGGTGGTGTCAGGAAGGGCATCCGGCTATAAAAATCTGTGCCGAAACCAAATAAATGGAATGAGCCGAAATATGGAAAGAGGTAATGCTAGGGCGTACTCCGTAAACGACGCACATAGACATCGCCCTAACTCTGTGGTAAGGCGAGGGCTACTGCATCAGGAGCGGGTGCAGCTAAAGAAGCGAGCTCACATTGGGTTTAGAGTATGTCAGCTAAATGTTGGGTCCATGACTGGGAGAGGTAGAGAATTGGCTGACTTGATGAGAGAAAAGAAAGTAGATGTTGTTGTTTGTGTGCAAGAAACGCGGTGGAAATGAGATAAAGCTAAAGAGTTGGGAGATGGATATAAGCTATTATAGTGGAGCAAATAAACAAGGTAGAAATGGAGTTGGCATGGTACTGTCTAGTGAACTAAAGAACTCGGTAATAGAAGTGCATAGAAAGAATGTCCGTATCATCAGATTGAAGATATGTTATGGAGGAGATTCTGAATATTGTAAGCGCATATGCACCACAAGCTGGTTGCACAGAAGAAAAGGGAAATTTCTGGAGAGACATGGATGGAATAATGCAAGAACTGGAAGGGCATGAGAGGGTGATAGTTGGGGCAGATTTGAATGGCCATGTCGGAAGTGAAAATGAGGCGATTGGGCGGGTGCATGGGGGCCATGGAATTGAGAGAAACCCGGAAGGAGAGAGTGTAGTGGACTTTGCTGTGTTCATTCGACATGTCAATAGTAAACACATTCTTTAAGAAGAAAGGGAACACCTTATAACATATAGGAGTGGGGTAAGATTTCTCCCAGATAGACTATTTCTTGTATAAAAGGATCAATCTGGTGGAGGTCAAGAAACTGCAAAGTTATTCCAGGCGACCATGTAGCCCCCCAACACAGGCTGCTATGTATGGGACTTGAGTTGAAAAGGGAAAGAAAAACCAAAGCTAAAGGGATAAGGAAAATTAAATGGTACGAATTAGAGAAGGAAGGGGATAAGAAGAGAGAGTTTAAGAGAAGGGTTTTGGAGGATATTGATATAGGGATAGAAGATGTTCAAGAATGGTGGGCACGAAATGCAGCAGTAATAAGAAGGCATGGAAAGGAGCTGCTAGGAGAACAATATGCTATCATATGGGAAGAAAAGGAGAGTTGGTGGTGGGATGAAGACATTGAGAAGTAGTAAAAGATAAGAAGGAGGCAAAGAAAAGATGGGAAGAGTCACAGTCAGTGGAAGACAGAAATAGGTACAGAGAGAAAAACGAGGTGGTGAAAAAGGTGATAGCCCAAGCTAAAGCAAAGTCGTTCGAAGATGTGTATATGAGCTGGGGACAATGGAAGGATTAAAGAAGAGATCAAGCTATCAAAGGCTAGAAATAAGAGCACCAAAGATATAACACATATCAAACAAATAAAGGATCAAGAGGGTGTAGTACTTAGAAAGGAGAAAGACATTGTGAAGAGATGGAAAGAATATTTCGAACAGTTGTTAAATGAAGAAAATAATAGGCTAATAAGAGAGGATGGGCTAGTGAACCATTGGCATGGTAATGTGGTTTTCTAGGCAAAGAGGTACTAAATGTACTGAAGAAGATGAAGAATGGGAAGGCAACCGGACCAGACATGATCCCGGTGGAGGCATGGAAAGCATTAGGAGATGAAGGAGTGGATATACTGTACAATCTTATGATAAAGATCCTTGAACAGGAAAAGATACCAAATGAGTGGCGTGGGAGTATATTGATCCCAATTTTTAAAGGGAAAGGCGATGTCCAAGAGTGTGGTAATTATAGGGGCATTAAATTGATGTCCCACACTTTGAAGATACTGGAAAGGATGATAGATGCTAGACTGAGAGAAGAAGTACAAATAGGTAAAGAGCAGATGGGATTTATGAAGGGAAGGGGAACAACAGATGGTATATTTTGTCTGAGGCAAATAATGAGAAATTCGGGGAAAGAAAAAAGGGACCTACATATGGTATTCATTGGCCTTGAAAAGGCTTATGACCGAGTCCCGAGACAAGAGGTATGGAGGAGCCTGAGGGAGAAGATGGTGCCAGAGAAGTATGTGCGATTGATACAAGAGATGTACCGGAATGTATTTACCAGAGTGAGGAGCAGTGGTTGGGGAGACAGACGGTTTTGAGGTGAGAGTAGGATTACACCAGGGGTGGGGTCGGCTCTGAGCCCATTTATCTTTAACATAGTGGATGTTATAATAGAGGAAGTAAGGGAGACAGTACCATGGATCATTGTATGCGGATGATATGTTCTGTGTGCAAAGAGCAGGGAAGATCTGGAAGTGAAGTTGGAAAGATGGAGACAAGTACTGGAGGACAGAGGAATGAGAATAAGTAGATCTAAGACAGAATAGATGTGTACCACCACTGAGGGGGATGATAGAGAAAGTATTCAGCTTGGTGGAGAGCAAATAAGGAGAGTTGATAAGTTTAAGTATTTGGGATCTTTTGTTAACGCTGGAGGAAGTATGGAAGAAGAAGTAAAACATCGGGTACCAGGCAGGCTGGAACAACTGGACGAGCGGCCTCGGGAGTTCTTTGTGACAAAAGTGCCGCTTAGGTTAAAAGGAAAATTTTAAAATTCACAAGGACGGTGGTAAGAACAGCAATGCTGTATGGTACAGAAACAGCAAGCATAAGAAAAAGCAGAGCAGAAGAAGATGGATGTGGCAGAATGAGAATGCTTAGGTAGATGTCTGGGGTGACAAGAGTGGATAGGATCAGAAATGACTACATAAGGGGGTCAACTAAGGTGGTGGAAGTATTAAAGAAAGTGCAGGAGGGGAGGCTGAGATGGTATGGACACCTGTTGAGGAGAGATGAGGGACCACGCTGGGAGACATACTATGGGGGTGGAGGTGCAAGGAAGAAGAAAAAGAGGAGACCAAGAAAGAAATGGAAGGACTGTGTGAGAGGAGACTTTGTTACATGAGAAGGGAATTGATGAGGCAGAAGCGCAAGATAGAAATAGATGGAAACAGCTCATCCAAAACGGCGACCCCATATAAAAATGGGAACAAGCTGGGAAGAAGAAGAAGATATATATATATATATATATATATATATATATATATATATATATATATATATATATATATACACATATATATATATATATATATATATATATATATATATATATAGTATATAGTATATATATATATATATATATATATATATATATATATATATATATATATATATAATCGTTTAATAGAGCTCTTTGTTGAGGTACTGAATTTTTCTATTTTAGGAATCCGGATTATCTGTCTCATTTTAATGGGTAACTTCTATCGAAGATTTTGGTTACGTCTCTTGAGACACTATTATAACATGTAAAACAATTTATGTATGCCCATATACATGTACACACATGTACGTATCTTTTATCTGGCTATGTATGCACACACACATAACATGTATGAATCTAAAGATGCCTTGTTTTACCAGCCGTGATCAGAATAGAATAATATTCTATAAGAAGAAGAAAACGGCGAACAATATCCTGCACAGATTTCCTATCAAAGAATTAACAATTGAAATACTGACGATATATCAGAGATCGTAATTGAACTCGGATATCGATTTATTGACATTATTTCCTTTGGTCGTAACGGAAAGGCCGCCGAAAAAGGACTCTGGGATAATGATGGAGGTTTCTGTCGAGTTTCTTCAGGATTTGTTCTCCATTTATAATGCAAGAAGAAGCCTCACAAAGAGACCCTGCATTTAGTCGTGTTGCTTTCTGGTTGGAAATTGGTATTTATGGGTTTTGTTACGATTTGCATTTTTGTCAGAGTCGCTGTCTATTGTTGGTTCTAAACCGGGCGAAAGATCGAATCCTGCAGGGCGTGGTCACGCTTATCAGTTATAAATTATTACTAAGTAATAAATGATTAGACATTAAACTTTATTTTGTGACTTAATATTTATTAAACTGCGAGCTTCATTTTGTGAGTGAAATGTTTGAAGGTCGTAAATGGGGAGAAGAAAAGATAAAGAACATTTAACGTTTAGCCATTTAATACGTAACATCATGTATGTTTTATATATATTGTTCATTCATGGGGAGAAAGATTTAAAAGAAAACACCGGTTTACTATGGAATCTTTTAAAAGTTAGAATGTGAAAGTAGGTGAGAAAAAGAACCTCAAATTTAATAGATAAGACTGACACGGGGAGGAAAATAAAATCTAGTTAAGTAGTTGAACAGTGAATAAATAAATAAATGAATAAATTCCCGTTATGAAGAGAGAAGTCAGATAGCATTTATTGGGTGATTTATGGGCATTTAATCTAAAGAATTATCACAAACCTTGAAGGTTGTGTTGGGCTATATATATATATATATATATATATATATATATATATA
>NC_061105.1:20272726-20285226 GCF_015104395.2 Macrobrachium nipponense | reverse complement strand
TAGTACGTCACAGGGAGTGGCTAAACAATGTTTTAGAACAATGAGCATGTCCATGAGTGGGTCTCTAAAGGCGGTCATTAGGGGGTCATATAATGGAGTCGCTAGTACGGATAGATTATTCTGGCAGTCACTTCAATTGGTGAAACATTCTACCTGAGGAAGGCGCTAGTCTTTGCTAGCAAGGTGAGCGAGTCGTCTTTTGATATTTAAAGTACCCGATTGGACACTGAGGGAATTGTATAATCTCTTGGTTTTATTTGCCATTGTATTATTGAATATTTTTCCCTACGCGCTCTCTTTGTTTTATCACGTTTGTGATGCACTGGGTGATGAGTTCTTCCATTTATGCATTTATGCCTTTGTCTTTATGCTATATTTTTTTTCTAAAAAGGGACCTTTGTTTTTCTCAAATGGCTTTGATAGAAGATCACGATAAGGGAATTTTTGACATGTATATATATATATATATATACTATAATATATAGATATATATATATATATATATATATATATACATATATATATATATCAGTATATATATATATATATATATACATATATATACATATATATATATATGGTATATATATATATATGATTATATATATAGATATATATATATATATATATATATATATATATATATAATATATATATATATATATATACGTAAAATGATTAGTGTCAGAATGTATTTGCCAGTCTGAGAGATTGATTTTTCTTTTACTTGTTTGCTAGAAGTCAAGGAAGGTCTTTGGCCTTCTCTTCTTTGATTTTTTTTTTCAAGTTTGATAATAAACTTGCATTTTGATAGAGTGGGTTCCGTCTAGCCATAATTTAATATAAACTATGACATGAGAATAAGAGAATGGGAACAACGATTCAGTGGAAGATTTCAATGGTCAAGGGTGGCGATGGTATATAACTTTAAAGGTAGGTTGTTTCTTGTGCTGTGAGGTTAGGATTTAGATGTTAGAAGATATCAGGAGAACGATAATTGTAGTGGCAGCATAAACAGGTAAACACGGCTTCAGAGAGACGGGTCTAATTGAAACGGGTGACGGGTGACGTGACGTACTTAGAACTCTGTATCTTTTGACAATGGTAGTGATTAGGTTTGTTGGGGGCTTCACATCGGAATTTACATGTACAGATCGGAATATATATGCACAGTGATGTGCTAATTCTTATTGTAAATAATGGGTGACTAGGTCTCGCAATTTAGCTGGGACGGGGGAAAGAGAAGATAGAAGTGTTATTTTCTTTGGTTACTTCCAGGATACGGGGATTTCACGATTTTTTCTTTTATGTTTACTGTCTGAACGGTTGGGATGGTATTTGTACACTACATGAATGGGTGTGTGCGTGTGATCATCACTGTCAAGATAATTCTCCTATAATTAAATCCACACACACACACATATATATATATATATATATAATATATATATATATATATATATATATATATATATATATATATATTTATATACTCGTATCAGTTTGTGAGAGAGATATGTAATGATGACAGTTTAAGATCATTCTAATCTTCTTAAGATCTCTTCTAACTTACTACGAAAATGTAAATAGATGGATGAATGAATAGATTTTATATATATATATAATATATATATATATATATATATATATATATATATATATATATACATATACTATATATATATATATATATATATATATATATATATATATATGCATATATATATATATATATATATATATATATATATATATATATATATATATATATATATATATATATATATATATATATATATATATATATATATATATATATATATATATATATATAATTGCCCTGTTCCTAGCATTACAGTCCTCAGTAACAGAGAATTCCTGGAATGAGTGGCAACATGGTTCTTTCTTTGGTCCAGAACAACCTAATTACGTCCTCACCAATTGGAACTCAACAGAAAGAGTCAAGGCAGAAGGAGCAGGAGGACTGAATTTACTTTCTACTCTTTCTTACGTGAATTTCCTGGTTAATAAAAAAAAACAAAAACAAGAAGAAGAAACAGAATTTGTAGAAGTTGTTTTGTAATTTTTGGGGTTGTAGTTTTGTTGTTATTATTACTATTATTATTGTTTTCATCATTATTTTGTGTTGCAGTTATTATTATTATTATTATTATTATTATTATTATTATTGGTTGTTATTATTATTATTATTATTATTATTATTATTATTATTATTATTATTATTATATTATTATTATTATTATTATTATTATTTTGAAAGATAGACTTTGTAGAAGGTTAGATCACTACCGTTTGGATGAAACTTTACTACCTGTATATTTAATATTATGTAACCAGAATACGTTAAAGTATGATATATGAATTCCTGATAGGTTATACGTTGAAACTTTGATAATGTAGGTAGTAAAACATAAAAATGGCGGCCTTATTGGATTTTTGCCCGGAAAAAGAGAGATCGGAAAAAAAACGAGCTGCTAATGAATATTTGGTCATCTTTGACCTGTCTCATCTACAACTAGTGAAAAAGGAAGTAAAAGCGGTAATTTATTTTCAGTTTCGTGTGAAAACACAAATGTATCGACTATGTTAATTTAGCTACGATTCTGAATTTGTAAGTTTTTACAATTCTATAATTGTTAGTCCGTTTTCATTCAAATTATCTGTATGTGTTACTGTGGGTGAGGCTTAGCACGAAACACAAAACGTCCCACACTCACACATACATACATACATACATACATACATACATGTAGTGTATATGTATATAGAAATATGCATTAAGATACAAATATCCTTAAATATTCAATTCGCTCTCCCTCCGATTTAATATATTTTCATATATGTTAACCGAAGGCGAATTTTATAGTTGATAATAAGTTTTGTCCTCTCATGGATTCGAACCAGCGGACAGAGGAGAAATCAGGACTTCAGTGACATTACCGACTCGGCCAACAACTCACTTGTTGGACGAGTCGGTAATGTCACTGAAGTCCTGATTTCTCCTCAGTCCGCTGTTTTGAATCCATGAGACGAAAACAGCATTCAACCCTGGGCCACAGACCGATAACCAGAATAGGACAAAATACGTTATAGCTCAAACAAAGTGGAAATTTCGGGAAAGGGAATGTTAACTTAATGAATTATTATCGTTAATCAAATCAGAAGTTATCTATGCAAGAGCCAAATCACTAGCTCCTTGTCATTGTAATTACATTACGTAACAAAGCAAGTAGTGCCACTGCCAAGGCAAGTATGCTATTGAGAGAACTTTTAAATTATATTAAGGGGAATAGGAGATCGCAAATTCTGTACACAGAGCATGAGATAAATCTTGTCTTCCATTCAGTTAAACTACACTAAAATTGCAGTTGAGGGAAGAATGGCTCTGTGAGAAACATGGACAAGTACACAGCAATTTCGGTTACCTTATCTGCAATGCAGGAACGCACTATAACTTCGATTGCTAAAGCAAATAACATTAAATGGGAAGTGCTGAAGGCAGAGAGAGTAAATCACTGAAGTAGACTTTGGTATACACAATGAATTAATAATTGGGTTTGTGTTCGTAAGAGTTTACACCACTTCAATTAGGCTCTGAAGGAGTAGCAAGGGGAGGAAATATAGAGAGAGCAACAGTAAAATAAAGTAAGAGGATGTGCGCCGAGACAATTTCCAAATCCAACTGTACCTTAGTCTGTAGGACGGTGGAATATGAATTGTGGGCACCACAAAAGTAACTTAGTAGAAGGAAGGGGAGAAGGGGAGGCGAACTGACATATGGCCATCCGACAAGGTCTGTCTAAGATGCCTTGCTGGGTCATGACATCTAGAATAGGGCGAGTTTTGCTCTGACCTCTTCCTTCTATGCGGCACATTTCCCGCCCTTGACTAACCTTCCTCCTCGAGGTAGTTTCCACGTTTGATTTTAATGGGATCGTTGTCGCCTGTTGGGGGTCCAAGCTGGAAGAGAAATCATAAGGAAGGATATTATAATGTATATACAAAAGTAATTTTGTTAACAAGCTCCCTCTCAGCTTCTCGATTCCTTCATATTTTGTAAACTCTTGTGTCTAACCCTAATTACAAATCAAGAGATGAAGTTATAACCGACTCCATTTCTTTCTTGATTTGGAACTTTGCTGAGTAGTGAGATGCGTGTCCAAAATGTGAAGGCAAGAGCGCTTTGCGATTTATAAAATTACGAAGCTATTTCGTAAGAAAGTGACCAGTATAATATATATATATATATATATATATATATATTCTAAGATATAATATATATATCTAATATAGTAATATTATATATATATAATGCATATATATTAGAGATAATATATAATAATAATATATTATATAATATCATATATAATAATATATGTATATATATATATAGATATATATATATATATATTATAATATATATATATATATACATATATATATAAAATGGGCCCATATATAATATATTATAATATATATATATATATTATATATATATAGATAAAAATCATAGATATGTATATATATATCCTAAAATAAAAGGAGCCATAAAACACCAAATGTAGAAGTAAAAGTTACTAGATTTCAGAGACTGCTGTCTCTCTCTTCAGGTATATGAATGAGAAAAGTTACAGAAAAGGTGGTATTTATACCAAGAGATTCTTCCACAAGTAAGCCAATTTAGGTCACCCCCGCTGATAATCTTCCTTTAATCTTCTTAAGCGTTGGTTGAATGAACACTGCGTCGACGATGTCCGATGTCCAATTCCCTTTTGAGATGTTCATTACTGCTTCTCTTTTATTAAGGCCGATTCCATCATTTGACTCTTGTACCGGCAGTTGCTGCTATAAATTACACGTGACATATTCCAGTTTATTCTATGGTTATGTTCATTTATATGGTTGAAAAAATAGCCGAGTTCTGTTGTCCATAACCCTAACTGACCGTTTGTGTGTATTAATCTCTGGGGAAGCGATTTACCTGTAATCCGATGTAAGATTGGTCACAGTCCTGGCATGGGATCTCATATACCCCAGAGTCTTTGGGCGATGTCTTTTGTTGGACGTTAATCAGGGATTTGACTAAGGTATTTGGGTAGGTAAATGCAAAAGGGTTGGATTTCCCAAGGGTGTGAGTTACTCTCTTAATCGTCTCCAGGTGGGGAATTTTTATTTTATTGTTGGGTGTGTCTCTGGTCTTGTCTTTAGGGGGTCGGTAGAAAATTACGTTTGCTTTTTGAATGCTTTCTCAATTATATGGTCAGGATACTTTAAAGATGAAAGTTGCTTGCGAATTAGTTTCAAATTCTTTTTCCAGGAAATCTGGGGAACAAATTCGTAAGGCTCTTAAGAACAGGTTGCTAGCTAGACCTATCTTGATAGTATTGTCATGATAGCTAAAGTAGTGAATATATGAAAGTGAGAACGTTGGTTTTCTGTATATGGTAAATTTGTATTCTGTCGTGTCTCTGATTATTAAAACATCAAGAAAAGGAATTTTGTTGTCTGTTTCCCATTCAACTTTAAATTTGATGCTGGGCACTAATGCGTTTAATTTTGAGAGGAATTCATTAAAATTACCCCACTTATTATCCCAAAATGTTAGTATGTCATCCACGTATCTCATCCACAGCATGTTTTGGTTTTATTGCATTTATTACTGTAGTTTCAAAGTATTCCATGTACAGATTGGCTAAAATAGGACTTAAAGGACTACCCATACTACACCCGAATTTTTGCTTGTAGAATGATTCCCCGAATGAAAAATACGTTATTAGATGCACATAATTCAACTAACTTTAGTTATTTTGTCAAGTGCCAAAGGGAAATGATCTGAATAGGGGGATCATTAATTTTCCCTTAAAAAACTGAAGAACGTCCTGTACTGGTACTTTTGTGAATAGGGAGTCTACGTCAAGGCTTAAAAGT
The DNA here is from genome assembly GCF_015104395.2 of Macrobrachium nipponense. Lineage (NCBI taxonomy): Eukaryota > Metazoa > Arthropoda > Malacostraca > Decapoda > Palaemonidae > Macrobrachium > Macrobrachium nipponense. The sequence continues at coordinate 20,279,277 of NC_061105.1, read as the reverse complement.
TTTATGTTGTGAAGTGGTATATGTGCTTCTCTGAATTTGTGACAAAAGTCTTCCGAATGTTTGATGTGACTGGGAGAAAAAGTGCCTAAAAAAAGGAGAAAGGAGGCCAGCTAACCATTTAGAAATTTTGTAATTGAAAGCTCCGGCGCATGAAACGATGGGTCTGAATGGAAGATTGTCTTTGTGAGTTTTTTGGGAAGACCATAAAAGTAGGGTAATTTAGGATTAATTACTTTAAATTTAAATTTCTTTCTAATAGTTCAATACTCTTTTGTCTTGGCCAATTAATCTTACTTTCCGAAAAAATTCTGTGGGAACGTTCTGGAGGGATTTTTCGTCAGTTTTTCGTAAGTATTTGTGTCGCTAAGGAGCTGGTTGATTTTGTCGAGTAGAAGTCTTTGTCCATTATTACAATTTTGCCGTCTTTGTCGGATCTACTTATTATAACATCTAACTTTTTTAGCGAGTGGATGGCTATCATGAATCTGCGGGACAAAGACTTCTACCTCGACAAATCAACCAGCTCCTTAGCGACACAAATACTTACGAAAAACTGACGAAAAATCCCCTCCAGAACGTTCCCACAGAATTTTTTTCGGAAAGTAAGATTAATTGGCCAAGACAAAAAGAGTATTGAACTATTAGAGAAATTTAAAGTAATTAATCCTAAATTACCCTACTTTTATGGTCTTTCCCAAAAACTCACAAAGACAATCTTCCATTCAGACCCATCGTTTCATGCGCCGGAGCTTTCAATTACAAAATTTCTAAATGGTTAGCTGGCCTCCTTCTCCTTTTTAGGCACTTTTTCTCCCAGTCACATCAAACATTCGGAAGACTTTTGTCACAAATTCAGAGAAGCAACATATACCACTTCACAACATAAAACTTTTAAGCCTTGACGTAGACTCCCTATTCACAAAAGTACCAGTACAGGACGTTCTTCAGTTTTTAAGGGAAAATTATCCCCCTATTCAGATCATTTCCCTTGGCACTTGACAAAATAATAAAGTTAGTTGAATTATGTGCATCTAATAACGTATTTTCATTCGGGGAATCATTCTACAAGCAAAAATTCGGGTGTAGTATGGGTAGTCCTTTAAGTCCTATTTTAGCCAATCTGTACATGGAATACTTTGAAACTACAGTAATAAATGCAATAAATACCCAAAAAAACATGCTGTGGATGAGATACGTGGATGACATACTAACATTTTGGGATAATAAGTGGGGTAATTTTAATGAATTCCTCTCAAAATTAAACGCATTAGTGCCCAGCATCAAATTTAAAGTTGAATGGGAAACAGACAACAAAATTCCTTTTCTTGATGTTTTAATAATCAGAGACACGACAGAATACAAATTTACCATATACAGAAAACCAACGTTCTCACTTTAATATATTCACTACTTTAGCTATCATGACAATACTATCAAGATAGGTCTAGCTAGCAACCTGTTCTTAAGAGCCTTACGAATTTGTTCCCCAGATTTCCTGGAAAAAGAATTTGAACTAATTCGCAAGCAACTTTCATCTTTAAAGTACCTGACCATATAATTGAGAAAGCAATTCAAAAGCAAACGTAATTTCTACCGACCCACCCAATAAAGACAAGACCAGAGAACACACCCAACAATAAAATAAAAATTCCCCACCTGGAGACGATTAAGAGAGTAACTCACACCCTTGGGAAATCCAACCCTTTTTGCATTTACCTACCCAAATACCTTAGCCAAATCCTGATTAACGTCCAACAAAAGACATCGCCCAAAGACTCTGGGTATATGAGATCCCATGCCAGGACTGTGACCAATCTTACATCGGATTTACAGGTAAATCACTTCCCAGAGATTAATACAACACAAACGTCAGTTAGGTATGGACAACAGAACTCGGCTTTTTTCAACCATATAAATGAACATAACCATAGAATAAACTGGAATATGTCACGTGTAATTTATAGCAGCAACTGCCGGTACAAGAGTCAAATGATGGAATCGGCCTTAATAAAAGAGAAGCAGGTAATGAACATCTCAAAAGGGAATTGGACATCGGACATCGTCGACGCAGTGTTCATTCACCCAACGCTTAAGAATATTAAAGGAAGATTATCAGCGGGGGTGACCTAAATTGGCATACTTGTGGAAGAATCTCTTGGTATAAATACCACCTTTTCTGTAAACTTTTCTCATTCATATACCTGAGAGAGAGACAGGCAGTCTCTGAAATATAGTACTTTTCTCTCTACATTTTGGTGTTTTTATGGGCTCCTTTTATTAGATGGAATTCTGTTGTTACAGAACACTTTTACCAGTCGTATATATATATATATATATATATATATATATATATATATATATATATATATATATATATATATATATATATATATATATATATATATTTATGTATGTATGTATGTATGTATTTATGTATGTAGCTATGTTTGGTCTTATCAGATATAGTTCCAATCGGGTGTAAATTGTTTTCAAGGCAAAGCGAATTCGATATTGATGGTTTATTTGTGGGTTAGTATTTGAAAGCATAAACATGTAATGTTGTGATATAAAATATGTATGCATGAATGACCAATATACACAGATGAGTTCAAAACAATTTTTTGTAAGGGTTTCACAATACCCGACTAGAAATTTTTAATATTTTGTAAATTTGTTCTTCAAAAATAACTTTCCTCATACTTAGAAAAACGGTATTGAATATTTATTATTTGAAATTTTTTAATAGATCTTGACAATAAAGACTTGAATAACACCAAAAATACATTCATTTTCACTGCAAGTCAGGTAACACTTCCCTGTTATCAGTGTTGCAAACATTAATATCTTAAAAAAAAAGAAAAAAAACTGTAACTGGCCACCGGCCGCCTCTTGTTACCATCGGCTTTCATCATTTCTTGGTTATCCAAGCTTGGTAAAAGTGGAACCTCTCTCTCTCTCTCTCTCTCTCTCTCTCTCTCTCTCTCTCTCTCTCTCTCTAGTATTGTATCGGTTTTGAGGTCATTTCTTTTTATTGTTTTCTTTCACTTCGTTTTTACTGAGGCAATTATTTCTTTACTAATATATATATATATATATACTATATATATTATATATATATATATATATATATATATATATATATATATATATATATATATATATATGTAAGGCCTAGGGATTTTGATTAATAATATGCGTTCTCTGTGACCTATGGAATGTGGAGAACAGTGCAGAGGTGACGACCTGAGAGTAGCTGATCAATGAGATTCTTGGGGTGGCGTGAGATAAAAGTGCTTAATTCAGGAAGTCAATGTACGACAGTTTATGAACTCTTCTCAAGTGCCTTTGGGAAACTGGTTGTCGAAGTGTGCATTCGTATGTGCTGTGCGCCTCTTCTATTCATAATGTATCACTAGCCAAGTCTATGGGAAGACTTGCACAGAGATTCGGGGGAGGAAGGCAAAGCCACGATGGAGGGTGCCAAAGTGTTTTTTTAAACAGTGAGTGATATTCCGGTTGGGAATGGACGGATCTGGAAATGCCGGGGGACAGAGTTCCCGGAGGGGTGTGGACTTTTGGGTGACTTGACGTTGTAGTTTTGAGTTAGTCTGTAAGACTGGATTACTTAGTTAATTGATTTAGTTATTCTTGTAAATAAACGTTATGTTATGATGCAACTCTCTCATTTTCATTACTGTTAGAATGGAGAGAAAGAGGTGAGAGAGAGAGAGAGGGTGATTCTTGGAGAGAGAGAGAGAGAGAGATAGGGGTCTGCCTTCCGTTTCGTGTCCACGCTTACCTTATGAATACTGGAGGTTCTTCCCCCATGTTATAGTGGTGGCAGCGGTTAAGAGGGGATATAAAAGTTTTTTTTTTTTCTTTTCTATGCCTAGGAATGCCAATGTAGAGATGGGTGGCCAGTTGGAAAAATAAAAAGGGGTCGTGACTTAGCGATAGTTTTCGAACGACAAAGCTTTGTGGGATTGTGGAAAATCGTTAAACTGTTAGTTTTCAGTTACTTAGTAAGAAAAAATGAGAAAATATCTCTCTGTTAACTGTGCTAAAGGGAGGGAAGGATTTTATGGGACTCAGCATTTTTCCCAGGGAGTCAGCCAGAAGAAGTGAGCGCACCCAGTGTGACTTTTGCTTGTGCAATGACGAGAGTGTTCCGAGAAACCCGTGCGGGTGTTGTGTTTAATACATATATCACTGCCGCGTTTTACGGAGAATTTCGAGTTCTTTTTTCCCATTATGGAGTGGTGAGTGTTAAACTATTGTTTTGAAGGAGTGGGTTTTTGTTTAAATATTTCAGGGAAATGGGATTGGTTCAAGAGGTCAACAATTTTTCTTGTCTTTGCCCCATAGTGATGTGTTTTCTTTATTTGCACGTGTTTGTAATAGACGTATGCATTCGTCTTTGTTTAAAACATAGGATGTAATTTTCTATGCATGGTAACTGTGCTTGGATAATCATATCTGGATTAGTGACACAGAGCGGCCACAATTTTACGGGCTCAGCACATTTCTGCAGAGAGGCGCCTTGCATTGCGAGGGTAATAATTGGCATCCCTCGGGGGGATAGTGCATAGAAGTACCACTGGCCTCACTCGAGAGATAGTGCAGGGGAGGGCATTGCGAGATGGGTACTAGTGTATACCTTGGGAAGGGGTCCTCAGACACTGTTCAAGGGGAGATGGGGGATACTGCTGGTATGCCTCGGGCTGTTCTGCCGCTCGACTGAGGGGTTGTTCTCAGGGGGGGAGAAATTTTTTTTTCTCAGTGTGGGTGAACTCCCCCTTTTCCTTTTTTTTTCTTTGTGTTGGGGTATGGGTCTGGCCTTGACATTGAATGCTAAGATGTCAGCTGATTGATTAGTTGATGAAGTGAAATGCCCGTAGAGTCTTTTTTTTTTAGAAAAGATATTTTTTTTTCTCTCTTGGAGGAAGAGAAAAGGAAATAAAAAGAGATTTTTCTTTTCCGAAAATGAGGGGAAAAGTAGTTAACATGCACGGGATGTGTTATATGTTTCTTTGTGCCTTGAAAGACACAAATATAAAGGGGATACATAGATTATTTTTTTTTTATTGTGTTGGAGAAATTACTTTGAAATGCCGATGATTGGTGTAGCGTGGTCGTGTGGCAATGGTGGTATGGGGTCCCCATGGGGTTGCATGTGGAAATGGTGGTATACCGTAAGATTCAACAATACTGTGTATGCTATTTGAATTTCACCCTTACTTGAGAATTATTGCTATGAAGAGTTATTATTATTATTAATAATTGTTATACTTGAGATGTGTCACGGGAAGTTTACTTAAGTATAATTATCATTACGGGAGAATTATTTTGCGAGAGATTTGAGATATTTCATGGGAGATTATTCAATAATTATCACAGATAATTATTCAAGGAGAATTATTACAATGAATTAATGGGAGAAGTCTTGTGTTAATTAATTGTTGAGTTTTTGTAACTTTGGAGAATATTTCAGTGATTCACGGGGATGAGTTTTGTTGAATCTTGATGAATCTGACTGAATCTTGGTGAATTGTGTGGAATCTTGCTGAATTTTTGCTGAATTTTGTGCGGAATTTATGGAGAATGGACAAGCATTAACATTGGTGATATTTTTTGTACTGATACTGATGATTTTGAGGATAGCAATTTTTTTTTTTTTTTGATGATTTTGTGATAGTGATATTTCTGATACTGATTTTTTATGTACTAATACGTGGGTGCCGTAATGCTATCAAGGGAGGTGAAATCTTTTTTTGAATTTTGGGAGGAACTAACAACACATTATTTCTTTTGTTTTCCTTTTTTTATGAGTTCAGCAGATAATTGCTTGACATCTAGTGAGTTACGGGAGATAGTTAATGGTGCCGTTGATTTTTCTTTTTTCCTTTTTTGGAAATTAGCCATCGCTGACACAAGTTTTTTTTACCATGGGTGAATTTGAGTTTATTTTTTCTCTCCAGTTGGTGTGGATATTTTTTATAATGTCTCAGTTCATGACTTAGAGTCATTGTTCGAGAACGTGTTCGTGTTTTAGCTATTTGATGCTATAGAGTAATATATGGGGGGAGAATTTTTTGCATGTTTTGAATGCATACGTAATGGCACTACATTTTTTCTCTGGATATTTGTGTTCCAGAAATTGTGAGTTTTCTTGCACAATACCCTTGTCGTATTTGTGACAACTTTGTGAGAGATAAGAAACTTGGTTAAGTTTTCTAATGGCTTATGTCGTAGTGCATATGGAGAAGTCTTGGCTAAGACACTGTGAGTTGGGAATTCTGTTATAATGACTTGTGGCACATTGATGATTTTTTCTAGAATTTTCTAGACAGTTTTATTTGCCGAGTTTTTGCCCTTTTTTGCGATAGCGTTATGCTAAATGGAGAGAGTTTTTATAGTTTTTTTACTATAACATTGAGTTATTCTCTGGAGAATTGGAGTTAGAATGAGATATAATGAGATCTATTTGGAGAGATAATGGAGGTATATATTATTTGGAGTTATGATTTGAGATATAATATATGGGAGATATA
>NC_061105.1:20250226-20267726 GCF_015104395.2 Macrobrachium nipponense | reverse complement strand
AACTTTGGCATATATTTATAAACTCCCGGCAAATTAATTATTATCGTTTGTGTAAAAGCCAGTGCCATATTTCTGTTTATATTTTCCCTGTTTTCGTTTGATCGTTAAACCCAATTTATTTTTTAATCGAGTCAATAAAAACGTCGCTTTTCATTCAGGTTGCCCAGTTTTATTAGTTAATTTATGAAAGCAAATTTCGATGATTTTTTCAGTCCAAACTATCACGATGCCTCTGACAAACTCCTTAACTTGCTGCCTAACTTTTCTGGCGTCGTTTGTGTCATTTCGATTTTTGTTTTCTTTTTTTTGGGCCCAATTATCCTCATTGAATTTCACCATAAAAAAAATAGTTGAACGTCTCATTGTGTGTGTATGTGTGTCTGTGTTTTTTTTTGGTTGTTATTTTGGGAAAGACTACTTTTAGTCAAAGCTGTCATAGCAAGATTGCTAAATTCCATACATTGTTGCACAGTGTCTAACCACTAATAACTTTTAACAACAGTGAAAGAATGATAGCAATAATAATAAGGGAGCTATTGGTTTAGGACAGAAAAACAATCAGATAGTTCATGTTATTATATATATATATATATATATATATATATATATATATATATATATATATATATATATATATATATATATATCTGTGTGTGTGTATAATTCAAATAATTCTGACGCATGATTTATATGTGTCATTACTAGGGAAATTTAAAAACCGGTGGGAATCCTGAGCGGTATCGGCTAAATTGGTAAACCATTATGGTGTGTATATATGTGTATATAATGTGTATATATGCATATATTTATACACACACCTACACATGCGCGCGCACACACACACACACACACACACACACACACACATATATATATATATATATATATATATATATATATATATATATATATATATATATATATATATCCATGAAGCTACAAATGTTTTTTAATACCTAATTCACTTCACCTCGGAATTAGTATATTTTCATATGTTAGTCAAAGGGGAATTTTTTAGTTGATAACAATTTCATCCTTTCGTGGATTCGAACAAGCGGATAAAAAGATAAATCAAGACTTCAGTGAAGTTACCGACTCTGCCGACAAGTAAGGTCCTGATTTCTCTTCTGGCCACTGGTTCGAATCCACGAGAGGACGAAATTATTGTAAACTAAAAAATTCATCCTAGGTTAACATATATGAAAATATATTAATTCCGAGGTAGAGCAAATTAGATATTAAAGGACATTTATAGCTTAACGCATGTTTATGAATCGCGGTGGTGCTGTAAAAATTCATACATATATATATATATATATATATATATATATATATATATATATATATATATATATATATATATATATATATATATATAACCAAAGCAGAGCTAGGCGACTCCTAGCAAGACATAAGCGCGACGATGGACCAGGGAAACTAATTAACTCCAATATATTTCTTTATATCCGACGTTTCATAATAATTTCTTTATTTCGTCATCGGGGGGGGGTCTGCTGAATAATGAAAAAATTCCTAAAAGCGTAACTGTAGTAACTTTAAAAAGCTTAAAAAATGAGAAAGCTTTAACCAAGCTAAGGCGGAGAGAGCAAAAGACATAATGCCTAGAGAGAGAGAGAGAGAGAGGGGAGAGAGAGAGAGAGAGAGAGAGAGAGAGAGAGAGAGAGCTAACTCAGGTAAAGTTGAGTAGAGGAGTTTTGGGTATTTAACTTGTGGACTAGCTGTTTGATAAACTATAACTCAAGTATAGGCAATACTTAATTATTTACTGTTTTGCCTATTATGCCGAAATCACTTCTTTCGATGTGAGATTTACAAATTTTGGAATGAGCTCTGATATTAGAGTGTTCCGGAATGGAGAGCCTACAACCAGTACGAAAGGTATCTCCCCTGTGGGAGTCGTATATTTGCTTTAAATTACACTTAAAGTAAATATACGTATACAGCACGTTCAATGATAAATAAGGGCTTAATCGATCCTTGTAGTTATAAAAGGAACCAATTGTCGACGGATTTTTGGGAATTAATTTTAGATTAACCGCACCATAATGATTGTGGATAATTTGTACAAACTGTTTTCTAAAAGAGTCGTCGTGTAAAAAGGTAAATATGGCGTCAAAGTATAATTTAGTTACTGTTTTCGTGACAACAGTGAATTATTTGTTCAGAAAAATGCGGAGTTGTTAAAAAAAATAAGCTTTACGGAAAGCAGTTGTTCCTAGAAATATTCCGAGAGAAAGTTAATTTCTTGATGAAAAGATTGTCAATTCGATTTAATGAAGAAAGCCCATTGGAGGAGAGTAAATACGGAATTAAGTTGAAAATTGTAAAAGCAGGAACTGTAGTAATTGCATCCTGAACCAGTAAACGTCTTATTCTGAAAAAAAAAAAAAAAAAAAAACTGATGTATTAGAGGAACAGTCATTTTTGGTAACAAAAACAGCTAAAAAGTAATTGATTGCTCAGTTAATGTTATGCTGTAAATAGGCGAAGGTGTCACCAATATTCTTAACATAAAAAAGCGGGTGAAACCTAAGAGGGCATTTATCTAACATGCGCTTTTCCAGCGAGCACATGAAGACATTGGTAAAAGTTGGATCCAAAATGGATCCCATGGCTACACCGTCAGTTTGTTTAAAAATCTTGCCATCATAAATAAAGACAGCGCCCCGCACTGCCAGTCCTCAAAATAAATAAATAAATAGATAAATAAATAAATAAATAAATAAATAAAATAAAATAAATAAATAAAATAGAAAATAAATAAATAAATAAATAAATAAATAAATAAATAAATAAATAAATAAATAAATCATAAATAAAATAAAATGAAATAAAATAAAATAATAAATAAAATAAATAAATAAATAAATAAATAAATAAATACAATAAATAAAAAAATTAAATAAATAAATAAATAAAAAGTGATCGACTAAAATTGTTAAAAACAGTTTCTGGTTCAGGAAAAAAAGGTTATTTAAGGGAACATCGGGGGTTTCCTCCACAAGAACATAAGTAAAGGCGATTCTGCATCTAAGCAGGCCCTTTTAAGATCAGCGTCTTGCGGTTAAAGATTTTCCTTAAAAGAATACGTATTGCTGAGAGTAAAAGTATTGATAGCCAGAGGTTCTAAAAGAGTTATGAGATATTTGGGCAGTTTATAATTGGGTGCATTATAGGATGCTAAAGTAGGTCTCATGTGACATTAGGTTTATGTATTATTGGGAGACCGTATAAGGCCCTGAACGATGATCCTGTGACAGACAAGTCCTGTTATGCATTATTATTATTTTTGTCGTCAATAATAAAGATATTATGAAAGTTTTGTATTCCAATTGCAGTAAACTTATCGACATTCGTGTTCTCTGTGCACGAAACAAAACCCTGATGGGGTTAATCCCTTGACCAACCAGTACCCAAACGTCAAGGTCATTCTTCCCACACACATTATACATACATACATATATAATATATATATATATATATATATATATATATATATATATATATATATATATATATATAAATGCATTCTTATTAATTATTTAGAAATATGTAGGTATTAATGAGCGATTCAAGATAATCCATTATTCCTAAATATACATCAATATAATCATACAAAATAAATTCTTAGTAATTGCGCATGATTGTGATTTCGTAAGATCTTCCCTTGGACTCAGCGACTGAGTTTCTGTGTAGCAAACTATTGGCATAAAAAGAAATAAAATTCCAGCTTCTTTCCCTCCCTTCCCCTAAAAAAAACAAAAAATAAAAGATAAATCCTGGAATCGGATTATGCAAATGGAAGTAAATCTCCTTTTGTCTTGCTCTTGTCTTCTTTTTTTATGGTTTTTAATTTGTTTTTCTTCGTTTGAGCAACAGACGATTCTTTTACTTGTACTGATATTTGTCCGGTATTATTATTATTATTATTATTATTATTATTATTATTATTATTATTATTATTATTATTATTATTATTATGTATTTAGGCAGAAGACCCTGTTTCAGGCATGTTCTATTGAAGGATATTGTTGCTTCAGCTGCATTTATTTTATAGAAGTTCGTTTCTATTCTTCTTATTACGGCTTTTTCAATATCATTTAGTTTGACGAGTAAAGCGCCTATTGGATGTTATATTATATATATATAATATATATATATATATATATATATATATATATATATATATATATATATATATATATAGATATATATATATAGTATTATATATATATATATATATATAATATATATATATATATATATATATATATATATATATATATATATATATATATATATATATATATATATATATATATATATATATATATCTATATTTATATATATATATATATATATATATATATATATATATATATATATCTATATATATACTATATATATATATATATATATATATAATATATATATATATATATATATATATATATTATATATATATACATATAAAAGACATCTGGTGTACAATAATTCCGTAGATTATTTGACGCCGATGTCTCTGGATTCGACCAGATATTCTCAAGCCTGTGGCTTTCACCAGACTGAAGATACTTTCCGTGTTACCCTAATTTATAGTCGGGAGGTCAGTATTGGGTATCCGTGAGCTGAGTTTTCATTGGTCGAGGGTTGTGGTGCTTCTCTGCTATTGGCGGCAGTAAGGAATCTTCAAGCTACTTTTTAAGAGGTGAAGCTCTTGATGTCGTAACCTAGCAACTGTTGGAAGTGGACTGTGACGTCGCCGGGCGTGCCATCACTGCGAGCCGATTATTATTATTATTATTATTATTATTATTATTATTATTATTGTTATTATTATTTCGAAAGGAGATCCTCTCATAGACAGGTTTTTTTTAAAAATCATTGCTGCTTCTGCACTATTAATCTTGTAGAGTCTTCTCTATTTTTCTGATGACGCCTTGCTCGTTATTGCTTAGACTGGCGAGCAACGCACCAAAGGGCATGGTAAAATTTGGTTGAGTCATTTGGTTTATTATTGCTTAAACAATTTTCTCTCTCTCTCTCTCTCTCTCTCTCTCTCTCTCTCTCTCTCTCCAACGCAATGCTTCGTCCTGATCCACGAGACATTATCCAGCGATGAAGGCTGATCTCTCTCTCTCTCTCTCTCTCTCTCTCTCTCTCTCTCTCTCTCTCTCTCTCTCCAACGCGACGTTTCGTCCTGATCCACGGGACATTATCCAACGATCCTTTCTCCAACGCGACGTTTCGTCCTGATCTACGGGACATTATCATCGCTGGATAATGTCCCGTGGATCAGTAAGAAACGTTGCGTTGGAGAGACAGACAGAGAGAGAGAGAGAGAGAGAGAGAGAGAGAGAGAGAATTGTATAAGCAATAATAAACCAAAAGGGCTCAACCGAATTTTACCATGCCCTTTGGTGCGTTGCTCGCCAGTCTAAGCAACAACAAGAAAGCTGTCATCAGAAAAATAGAGAAGACTCTCTACAAGATTAATAATGCTGAAGCAGCAATCATTTTTAACAAAACCTATTATTGTTATTATTATTATTATTATTATTATTATTATTATTATTAATTATTATTATTATTAGTGTTATTATTATGTCCATGAGTAATAAAGGGAAATTAAAATCCATATAACGATAAATAAAATAGGTTGACAAAATTATTTAATTTGATTTTTTTTACTCAATTATTATTATTATTATAATGATAATATCCATGAATTACGATGGTAATTAAAATTCCTAGCAGTACCATAAAAACGTTAGGAAAGTATTGAATTTTATTATTATTATTGTTATTATTATTATGATTATTATGATTATTATGATTATTATTATTATTATTATTATTATTATTATTATTATTATTATTATTATTATTATATCCAAGAATAATACATGGCAATGAAAATCCTTAACGATATTAAAATAGGTTAACAAAATGTTGTTGAATTTTACTTTTTTAGCAATAGTTATTTAGTCTTTATTATTATTATTATTATTTTATTTTTTCCAATTCGACTGGGTGGTATTTATAGTGTGGGGTTCTGGGTTGCATCCTGCCTCCTTAGGAGTCCATCACTTTTCTTACTATGTGCGCCGTTTCTAGGATCAAACTCTGCATGAGTCCTGGAGCTACTTCAGCCTCTAGTTTTTCCAGATTCCTTTTCAGGGATCTTGGGATCGCGCCTAGTGTTCCTATGATTATGGGTACAATTTCCACTGGCATATCCCAAATCCTTCTTATTTCTATTTTTAGGTCTTGATACTTATCCATTTTTTCCCTTTCTTTCTCTTCAACTATGGTGTCCCATGGTATTGCGACATCAATGAGTGATACTTTCTTCTTGATTCTGTCAATCAAAGTCATGTCTGGTCTATTTGCACGTATCACCCTATCTGTTCTGATACCATAGTCCTAGAGGATCTTTGCCTGATCGTTTTCTATCACTCCTTCAGGTTGGTGTTCGTACCACTTATTACTGCAAGGTAACTGATGTTTCCTGCACAGGCTCCAGTGGAGGGCTTTTGCTATTGAATCATGCCTCTTTTTGTACTGGTTCTGTGCAAGTACAGGACATTTGCTTGCTATGTGGTTTATGGTTTCATTTTTCGTATTGCACTTCCTGCATATGGGAGAGATGTTATTTCCATCTATCGTTCTTTGGACATATCTGGTTCTTAGGGCCTGATCTTGTGCCGCTGTTATCATTCCTTCAGTTTCCTTCTTTAGCTCTCCCCTCAGTAGCCATTGCCACACGTCATCGCTGTCTAGTTCTTTAGTCTGTCTCATGTATTGTCCGTGCATTGGTTTGTTATGCTATTCCTCTGTTCTGCTTGTCTTTCTCCTGTCTCTGTATATATTTCCGGGTTTTCGTCTACTTTATTCAGTCCTTCTTCCCATGCACTCTTGAGCCACTCTTCTTCACTGGTCTTCATATATTGCCCCAGTGCTCTGTTCTCGATGTTGACGCAGTCCTCTATGCTTAGTAGTCCCCTCCCTCCCTCCTTTCGTGTTATGTACGTATAGTTTGTCCGTACTTGCTCTTGAGTGTAGTGGTTTGTGTATTGTCATATGTTTCCTCGTTTTCTGGTCTATGCTGCGAAGTTCTGCATATATTCTTTCCTGGTCGTGTCCTTCATCTCTTGATGTTTTATATCCCCTCCTTCATTATTCCCAGGTATTTATATCCCGTCTCATCTATGTGTTTGATGTTGTTCCCATCTGGTAGCTTTATCCCTTCAGTCCTTGTTACTTTGCCCTTTTGTATGTTGACTAAGGCACATTTTTCTATTCCAAACTCCATCCTGATGTCCCCAGATACAATCCTTACAGTCTGGATTAGGGTATCTATTTCCTTGATGCTCTTACCATATAGCCTGATGTCGTCCATGAACATCAGCTGGTAAATTCTGTTGCCTCTTTTCTTGAGTTGGTACCCAGCATCCTTCTTCCATAGTAGTTTTGTCATTGGAATCATGGCCATTACGAAGAGTAGTGGAACAGTGAGTCTCCCTGGAAGATTCCTCTCCTGATATTAAGCTCTGCTAGTCTTATTCCAGAGCTTGTAAGTATTGTATTCCAGTTGCGCATTGTATTTTTGAGGAAGCTGATGGTGTTTCCCTCTGCCCCATATATTTTCAGGCATTCTATTAGTCATGTGTGTAGTACCATGTCGAAGGCTTTGTTATAGTCTATCCATGCCATGCTTGGGTTGGTTTTCCTTCTCTTAGTGTTCTTCATTACCATTTTGTCTATCAGGAGCTGGTCTTTTGTGCCCCTACACTTCCTTCTGCAGCCTTTCTGTTGGTGGGGAATGGTGTTTGTATCCTCTAGGTAGTTGTATAGCCTTTCAATGATGATACCTGTTAGTAACTTCCACATTATTGGTAGGCAGGTGATAGGCCTGTAGTTACTGGCTATATTTCCCTTACTCTTGTTTTTCTGGACTAAGGATGTTCTTCCTATGGTCATCCATTTGGGCGCATGGTGATTTGTGATACAATGCTGGAGTTGTTCTGCTATTCGTGGGTGTAGGGCCTTGACGTTTTTGAGCCAGTATCCATGGACTTCATCGGGACCTGGGGCTTTCCAGTTGGGCATTTTCTTTAGTTGGTGTCTGACTGTGTCTGTCGTGATGTCAGTGAATCTTGTTTTATTCTCCCTGTTTCTTCAGCCTTGACTTCCTAGAGCCATGTTGCATGTTTGTTGTGTGATATCGGATTGATCCAGATGTTTTCCCAAAGTCTCTTACTTGGTTCGGCTTCAGGAATTTCTTGGTGGTTATCTTCCCCTCTTAGTTGGCTGTATAGTCTATTTTGGTTGATTTCGAATAGTTTGTTCTGTTGGTATCCCTTATTCCTGTTCATGTATCATTGGATTTTATGTGCTTTGGCCTTAAGCCTCTGTTTTACATCTTCTATTGTGTTGTTTAGTCCCCTCTCCTGTACTTTGTATTTCTCGTTCAGTTCCTCCTTTGTTTTCTTGCTTCTTAGCCTTTTTTCTGCCATCTCTTTCAGTTTACTCAAGTCAGATCTCATCACCATGATTTGCTTTTCCAGGCGCCTTTTCCAAGGCGGTTGCTGTTTTGGTTCCTGTTGGGTTGGTTGTGCTGGTGGTGTTGGTGTTTGTATCCCCATCAATTCTGCTACTAATCTTGCTCCTGCATATGTCAAGTTATTTGTTTCTGTGATATTGGTGATGTGTATTAGTCTCATTATTTCATTGACCTCACTTGTTTTCTCCCTTAATTTCTTGGTGTTGCAGGCTTTCATGGAGGGGATCGTTGTTCTCTCTGTATCTGGCTCCACCCATTGTCTAATCTTTTCTACCCATTCCGTCCTCTCTGTTACTTCATCTGTGTTTCTTTGTGTGTCGTTGTTTGATACCTCATCATCCCTGTCGTCTTCTGTGGCATCGTTTCTCAGTTCGTCTTCTAGTAATTCGTTACCGTGAGTTATTATTATTATTATTATTATTATTATTATTATTATTATTATTATTATTATTATTATTATTATTATTGTTGTTGTTGTTGTTGTTGTTGTTGTTGTTGTGGTTGTTGTTGCTGTTGTTATTATTATTATTATGATTATTATTATTATTATTATTATTATTATTATTATTATTATTATTATTATTATTATTATTATTATTATTATTATTATTACGTTCGTGAGTAATACGATGGATATTGCAATCCATAACGATATCTAAATTGGTTGTCAAAATATCGAATGTTAATATCATAATTAGTGGTGTAATTACTATTGCCCGTCGCATTTGAAGCATAGATTAGTTCTTAAATAAGTGGTGCTATTAACGAGGGGTTGTGGGGAGAAATAATTCCTGTTTCATTATTTTAATGAAAATATTTTTCTCGAACGCTTGCGAATAACATAACATAACGCTCATGGCATCATTGAATGCAGTAACTTATAATGGGTTTGGTATAAAATTAAGTAACATATTCTTGTGTTCTGTTCGATTAAATTCTAGTAATGTGTAATATAAATGAATTAGAAGATTAATGGCTAACATTGTAAATTAATCATTAATGACTACTGTACAAACTGCAAGATACTGACAGTCAGTGATTTATAGAAGCCATGAGCTGTGAAACACAATTCGGATCTTTCCTACACATTGACACCCCCAAGGGTTTCGGGGGTCATTATATAGGACTAATATTTCTTGGGGGTCATTAGCTCTATGATATTTACATTCTCTTGTTTATGTTTTTACTGTCATCCACAACGGGCTTGTATAAACACGCCGCAAAGATGATACATACCAAGATAAAGCCCTTTAGGGTCACTATTTAGGTAAGATCCCCCAATTCGTAGATGAAGTATTTGTGTTGCGAACCCCATCACGTCCTAGTATTCATGGAAGAAATATTTAATGACGCTAAGTACTTGGGTAACGGCGCTAATTAGATTGGTGAGGGTCTGCTGTCTCTGAATGGCCTTTCACGTTATGCTGGGTATCTCTCTCTCTATCTCTCTCTCTCTCTCTCGCTCCACTCTCCGGCTCTCAATAAATTGTATAAACCACGGAATTTCATTCAGCGGAGAGGAGTCATGATACGGCATCTAAAAATAACGATCATGAATAAAAAGATTGAAGAAATAAAAGGAAATGTTAAACGGAATATTGGGAGACAGAGAAACTAGTAAATCAATGACTGTCATAGATTCACAAACTGTGTCTCTCCCGTCACCCTATTAAAGGACACCCCATCAATGAGGAGAGAGAGAGAGAGAGAGAGAGAGAGAGAGAGAGAGAGAGAGAGAGAGAGAGAGCTAATTAAGGGAATGTCAACGACAGATACCAGAACTTTGCCGATTTCCGAAATCCTGGACTGAGAAGCAAATCTACGAAAGTTTCTCTCTCTCTCTCTCTCTCTCTCTCTCTCTCTCTCTCTCTCTCTCTCTCTCTCCCGCGGATCAAGCTCGCCTAAATTAATCCGAGTGGACGTCCCACATGTCGAAGACAGAGATTTGGTTTTCACTGATGGAATTTTTACGGAGCTGGTGAGTCCTTCAAGTGAGCATCGGTTTCGGATTTCCTAAACATTTGGCTTTTGGTAATTCCACAAATTCCTTTTCGCACGAGGACCGCTATCTATATTATTGTTGATTAGGGTAACATTAATAAAAAAAATAACACTAACGACCCTGCATGTCTGTTTTTCTAATTTACTGCTCTCCACTTTCTGTATTTCCCATTACCTCCTGTTACTTCTTTCAAATGAACACCATGCTTTTTAAAAGCTTGAATTTCAAGTCAGTGGCCTCTGTGAAGTTGTTCCATATGAGTAGGGATCATCTTCTGAATATAATAATTAATAATAATAATAATAATAATAATAATAATAATAATCATAATAAAATTAATAATAAATAAATGAAATAAGAATAAAACAATAGTAATAATATTTCGGAAGGAGACCCTCTCGTAGACATGTTTCCTTAAAAATGGCTGCTGTTTCAGCACTATTAATCTTATAGAGAATCTTCTCTATCTTTCTGATGACGGCTTTCTCGTTGTTGCTTAGACTGGCGAGCAACGCACCAAAGGGCATGGTAAAATTGTATAAGCAATAATAAACCAAATGACTCAACCGAATTTTAACATGCCCTTTGGTGCGTTGCTCGCCAGTCTAAGCAACAACAATAAAGCCGTCATCAGAAAGATAGAGAAGACTCTCTATAAGATTAATAGTGCTAAAGCAGCAGCCATTTTTAACAAAATAATAATAATTAATAATAATAATAATAATAATAATAATAATAATAATAATAATAATAATAATAATAATAATAATAATAATAATAATAATAATAATAATAATAATAATAATAATAAAATTACCATCATTGATATTCACTGTACACTTTTCTAGATTGATAAAAACTGACAATAAACTCTTGAAAATCTGAGAATGACTTTACCTGGAAGTCAGAAATATCTCGCGTTTCACAAATGAAGAAAAAACTACTTCAGGAAAAGCTCACTTCCTCAATATGTTGTGCAGTGATATTTCTTACAAAATCTTATTAAAGAGTATCCGCTAAGGAAAAAAAATTTTCTGTGTGTGTGATAGATGATGATGATATTATGACAAACGTGACAACAATCATTGAAAAAACTTCTGAGTTGATTCGAAAGGTAAATTTCATCTTGATATTACTGGTATAGGTTTTGTTGTTTACTGATACGTATTAGGTTTTGTCAACTACTGATGTGTTTTGTCATTTATTGATATTAGGTTTTGATGTTTACTGATACTGGGTTGTGTCGTGTACTTCTACTGATACTAGGTTTTGTCGTTTACTGATATTAGCTTTTGTCGTTTGCTGATATTAGGTTTTGTTGTTTACTAATATTAGCTTTTGTTGTTTGCTGATATTATGTTTTGTCATACACTGATATTATGTTTTGTTGTCTACTATTAGGTTTTGTCGTCTTTTTATGTTTTGTCGTTGACTGATTTTAGGTTTAGTCGGTTTTTATATATTTTGTCGTTGGCTGATGTTGGGTTTTGGCATTACTGATATTAGGTTTTGTCGTTTACGTTCATTATTTCTTATCGTTTACTGATATTATGTTTTGTCCTTTACTGATAATGTGTTTTGTCGTTTACTTTTATCATGTTTTGTCGTCTTCTGATATTAGGTTTTGTCGTTTACTGATATTATGTTTTGTCGTCTACTGATATTAGGTTTTGTCGTCTACTGATATTAGGTTTTATCGTCTACTGATATTAGTTTTTGTCGTTTACTGATATTAGGTTTTGTCGTCTTCTGATATTAGGTTTTGTCGTCTACTAATATTAGGTTTTGTCGTTTACTGATATTAGGTTTTATCGTCCACTGATTTTATGTTTTGTCATTTACTAATATTTGGTTTTGTCGTCTACTGTTATTAGGTTTTGTCGTCTACTGATATTACGTTTTTGTCGTTACCCAACAATAACAAAACAAGAGCTGCACATCTGTAATGTATATGTAGGGTGTTTCTACTGATATATGTTTCTTCATATATGATTAACAAAGTAAGAAAAAAGTAACACATTTAACTATCACAAGCACAGCAATTGAAGCTGATTTGTCCATTTATTAGAGCTAAATAAAAATATCTTCCTTTTTATGGATGACAAAAGAAGGTTACGATTATGTCTAAAAAAAATATAAGTGGGAACGATCATCTCTTGGTAATTGGCCGTTAGCAATGGATTCATTTGATTTTTCCTCAAAAATATCATCCTGATTTTTGTTTCCTCACTCTATAAATTTATAAGAAAAACACATCTCCAGAGGTGAGCGAGCACATCCTTTAGTAAAAAGCTTTCAAGCACTCGTGGCTATGGTCGACGTCTGCACAGCATTTACTCGAGTTACAATACTCCACAACATAGAATTGCAATACTCCACAACATAGAATGGCCGTGATGGAAAACAATATAAAACAGTTTAAAAATACACCGAAGTTTCTTCGGCGCAATCTAGTTATCTGTACAACGTACAATGCTGTATAAAACCATCAGATATGACTGGCACCGCTCCAGTCGCGGCAGAATGAAGGTTCGCTCGAATGGCTCCGGAAAGCGGTGCCAGATGCATGATCCATGGCTAACTTTACCTTTGAATAAAAAAAAATAATGAGGCTAGAGGGTTATAATATAGTATGTTTGATGATTGTAGGGTGGATAATCGAAATACCAGTTTGAAGTCCACTAGCCTCGGTAGTCTTTTAGATATGAGGACAGACAGAGAGACAGATAGACAGAAAGACAGACAGACAGATGGAGTGGTTTTCTTTTACAGAAAACTGAAAGCTGAAAGAGTAAGAAAATATATATAACAAACAAATATATATTCATCACAGTATTACCACTCTTAACAAGTGCCAAAAGATCCAGGATAGATGAAAAGAATATATACACAGAATTTTGACTAAAACCTCATTTTAAAGGAAGCTCACATTTATTACCCTGCACGCTTAGAAACTTTCAGGTTATGCTTACATGAAAGCTCCTGGACGTAACTGGGTTTTGACACTAAAGAATCCAACCCAGAACAGCTTTCGCCTCTCGACTTTCATAGGATTTCCCGTCTCGACTGAATTTTGCATATTTGGGCACTTGGTCCGAGTCGATGTGTGTTCTTTAATTTATGTTAATGCAGTGACAGGTAGAATGAAATAACTTCCAAAATACACATGTTTATTGTTGTATAAAATTTAGCGCATTTTACTTGTATGCTGAAATGTAGAGTAATGTAGAGTTTTTCTGAATTCGATTTCCCAAAAATCAATACTCCATTCTCAAAAAGCTCCATTGGACAGAAGAGAAGTTACAGTTTACTCCCGCAGATCATTGCAACGTTCAATTATTAATTGTAATTTTATTCCGTCATTTAATATCAAGAATTATAAAAGAACGAAAATGTGCAGATTATTTCGTGACCCTCGTCCTTAACGAGATTGTTGTGAACTGTGCGACGAATATGGGTTTTTTGGACGCGATTCGACCACACTGAATAATTGCATTCACTGAAATGAAATTTAATTACCGACTCTCTTCAGGCCAAGCGATGTGATGAAACCATAATATCTATTCATTAATTTAATGTATTCAAAATTTCCAGCGAGAATTATTATGTTCGTTGGATGTCAATCGATTGCGGTGGAGCTCACACTTGTGGAAACCGGCCGAAGGATATTTATGTGGGAAAAAACAACTTTCTCATTTATAAATATCTTGATAATAAATGATTTGATTCATAAGTTCTGGCTATAGATCAGTGCCAAATTAAAAGAAAACAATATTGACTCAGAAAGAAAAGACAGACTATAAGTTTCAAGCAGCACGAAAAATAGAAATGTTCCCCTCCACAAGGACCCTGGAAAGACGGCAATTACCTAAATCATTATTGTTTGCCAAGAGGATATCACTCAATATATTTGGAATGATAACTTTGTAAACAGCTAAGGTAGAACTCAAATGAGTAATGGTAATAAATGTTTTGGAACTTCTAGTTTTGTGCCCTTAAAAATTATATTTTTCTTTCACACCTCAATAAAAGCTCATTTGTACCTGTAATATTGACTTATTTTTCAAAATATATATGTTACAAATATTTATTGAAAAAGTACTTTTAGTTTATTTTCTTAGATGACTTTAGTTAAGAGTGGTTATCTCCACAATATCATCATTTAAGTGGAGAATTGATATGGTTGGTTTTGCATAATTCCATGTAGATTTGCGGATATTGCATTAATTTTTTATAGAAACAGTACTAATGTAAAAGAACGGGCGAGGAGTTTTAGTCAAAGTTGCAAGAAAGTATATTTTTCCTTGTTCTTTTGGTGTAAAAATGAAGTGAGAGGTCGGTAAAAGAACTGCAGATTTGAGAGCATGATTATTTGGAAAGAAAACGAGGCTTAAATGAAGAGTAAATAGAAAAGACCACAATTTTTAGAAGTAAATTGTATTTTTCCTAACTATTCAAACCTGAGGTCCTTTATTAGGAATTACTTTCACTGTAGGCTGGAAATCGGTCGTAGAAGAATAACAAGGTAGTTAGGCAGTAACTGCTTGTTCAATAGTCGGGAGTCCCGCCCGACTGGAAGTAAACATTCCACTTTGCTTTAGGCTCAGGAACAGAGTGAGGGGGGGCCATGAGGTGGGCATAAAACGTAAAGGACCTCAGGTTTGTATAGTTAGGAAAAATATGATTTACTTCTAATTGTGATATGTTCCTACACGTTATACAAACCCTTAGTCCTTTACATTAGGAAGACTCAGTGATTGGAGGTAGGAATCTGATAGAGTCATGTGAACAGACTGGTGTTCACCCAACCAAGGCTCCAATCCTGGTCTTTAGACCGAGGAAGGGAAACTAGCCTCTGTCCAATTGGTCAGAGTATGGGAACTGTGTGACCAATGGCTAGACCTCTGGACCAATTCATAAGAGGGAGGCAGGCGTAGCCTCTTATGAATAGCAAACAAGAACTTTATAGTCAGAAGCAAAAATACAAATATACAACTATTGGGTTTGTCTCATGCTGATGTCCTCTTCCCCCCTTGTTAGGGAAGGGATGGATACATGCTTCTATACCCTAATGAAAGGGGATAGAATAGAGCTCAGTAATATAGCTTACCTGCATCAACCGCCCATTCCGGCATGTGACGACCACAGCTCTCTGTCCATAGGAAGAGGAGCTGGGTAAGCTACACAACTTGAGAACCCACCATGGGTCCTAATGAAAAGGTATCCAAAGACCTCTGACTTTGTGGGCTCTTGAACGAAAGGTACCAGTGTTGTACCTCCCTTTGGAGGAGTATGCTTTCCTGATCATCTCAAGAAGCCAAAAATAGATAGTGTTCTTGAACACCAAGAAAGAGGCATCAGCACTCAGGCCGGAGATGACAAGTTCTTTTCAGATAGTGCTGTAGCAATCTAATGAGACAAAGTAGCATTTCGTCTGGGTCAGTACCACAAAAGTCCTCTAGGGAGGGGATCATAAAGGAGTCGAATCTAATGTCAGTGATCGAAGGATTCTGAGTCTTTGCAACAAAATCCAGGACAAAATCGAGCATAAGAGATCCCCATCCCCTTGAGTGTGTTTTAACATCATAAGAGACCATGAAGCTCGCCTACTCTTTTCGCTGATGCCAGGGCCAGCAAAAAGACAGTCTTAAGGGTCAGATCGCAATCTGATGAAGAGTGGCCATAAGAGGACAGCCAACTTTCCCTGGTACACTGCCACAGAGTATTGTCTGAGATATCCTGCCATCTATGTTGCTGCTTGGCGAGAAAAGCCTCAAGCTGAGATGGTGGATAATTGCCAGCCATGAAGATACAGGGACTGTACTGCCGAATAGCACTCTATGTGTGGCTGACATATAAGGTTGTGCCATGAAAGATGTTCCCCTTTCGAAGTGAATGAAGAAGGCTGGGTCTTTCGTCATACTTCTTGCAGGCGGAGGAAGAGCTAGCTTGGCTCGAAGGCCAAGCCACAGTTGCATGAGACGGCCCGGAAGTCTTGGCAACTGCCTTATGGACAAGTCAATCGTTTTCCTCAGCTCTTCACTTGTCTACTGCAGCATCCACCATCTCTCTTAGAGAGAGAGAGAGGAGAAACCCAGCAATGGTCCGTTCCTTAAACCCAATGCCGACTCTGGCCCAGCAAACCTGGCTACACGATTCAGGACAGCGTCCCTACTCCTAAGCACCAGGTTGGCCCACAGGTTTGCCATCTGGTGGGCCAGGTCAGAAATAGCCCTATCTCTAGACTGGCAAAGTCTCCTGAAAGCCAAAGCTTCTCTGGGAACTATCGGTCCCCAAGAAGAAGTGTTTGGCTGTGATGGTCCACAGATCCAGCCAGGAGACTTGGAAAGCTACCACAGCAGTAGCTTCCAGTACTGCAGCCTCATGCTGCATGAAGCAAAGGTTCTCTGAAAGAAGGTGCTGCAGCAGCAAGCCGGGAGTTAGGCAAAAACACCTTTGTCAAGGCAGAAGGAGGGGAAGCAGCTTGTCCGACCTGTGGGCCCAAAGCGAATTCTTTGGCCCCCAAACAAGATTTTTCACCTGGTCCAACAAACCTTCGGACAAGGAGGACCACGGTAAGCCCACAGAGGCCCTGGGTTCCTTGTTAGGTCCCCAGAACGACTCCAAATGTGAAGGGCTTTCAGAGGGAGCTAGCATCGACCCTTCCCCTAGGGCATTGTGCTTGCTCAGTGCGATGGCCCCTGCGAAAGTCCTCTGAATCTCGGTAGTGACTGCATCCTGAGGAGAATGACCATCAATCTCTTCAAGGATGAATCCCTCCCAGCTCCCTGGATCTTCTTCCTTTGGAAGGAAAAGCCTCAACAGACCCCTCATGATCTCCTCAAAACATTTGAGCATACAACCTCAAGGGTTCTAAGAATATACCAGATACATAAACTCTCATGGCTGAA
>NC_061105.1:20237070-20249726 GCF_015104395.2 Macrobrachium nipponense | reverse complement strand
TTCAGCCATGAGAGTTTATGTTCCTGGTATATTCTTAGAACCCTTGAGGTTGTATGCTCAAATGTTTTGAGGAGATCATGAGGGGTCTGTTGAGGCTTTTCCTTCCAAAGGAAGAAGATCCAGGGAGCTGGGAGGGATTCATCCTTGAAGAGATTGATGGTCATTCTCCTCAGGATGCAGTCACTACTGAGATTCAGAGGACTTTTGCAGGGGCCATCACACTGAGCAGCAATCGCCCTAGGGAAGGGTCGATGCTAGCTCCCTCTGAAAGCCCTTCACATTTGGCGTCGTTCTGGGGACCTAACAAAGAACCCAGGGCCCGGCCTCTGTGGGCTTACCGTGGTCCTCCTTGTCCGAAGGTTTGTTGGACCAGGTGAAAAATCTTGTTTGGGGGCCAAAGAATTCGCTTTGGGCCCACAGGTCGGACAAGCTGCTTCCCCTCCTCTGCCTTGACAAAGGTGTTTCTACACCCTTGACGACCAAACAGGTTGACCCGGAGTTAGTTTGCCTAACCCCCGGCTTGCTGCTGCAGCACCTTCTTTCAGAGAACCTCTGCTTCATGCAGCATGAGGCTGTAGTACTGGAAGCTACTGCTATGGTAGCTTTCCAAGTCTCCTGGCAGGATCTGTGGTCCCTCACAGCCAAACACTTCTTCTTCGGGACCGATAGTTCCCAGAGAAGCTTCGGCTTTCAGGAGACTTTGCCAGTCTAGAGATAGGGCTATTTCTGACCTGGCCCACCAGATGGCAAACCTGTGGGCCAACCTGGTGCTTAGGAGTAGGGACGCTGTCCTGAATTGTGTAGCCAGGTTTGCTGGGCCAGAGTCTGCATTGGGTTTAAGGAACGGACCATTGCTGGGTTTCTCCTCTTTCTCCCTAAGAGAGATGGTGGATGCTGCAGTAGACAAGTGAAGAGCTGAGGACAACAATTGACTTGTCCATATGGCAGTTGCCAAGACTTCCGGGCTGTCTCATGCAACTGTGGCTTGGCCTTCGAGCCAAGCTAGCTCTTCCTCCGCCTGCAAGAAGACTCCTTCTTGGAAGGGGGTATGAGGAGGACCCAGCCTTCTTCGTTCACTTCAAAAGGGGAACAACAAACCCCCTTTAAATCCCCCTTTTCTTGTGGGAAGGGAGGTAAGTAAAAGAAGAAGAGAGGGAAATGCTGGGGACGGCATTATCCATCAGCTGCTGCCATCGGCTGGGGGCTGCCTGGCGAGCCATTGGGCAACATGGCAGCACTATGGAGCCAAGAGCTGGGTGGAGGATGTCCTTCGGGAGGGATATCTTCTTCCCTTCGAGTCGAGGCCACCTTTCAACAAGTCTCCGGTCCAACTATGAATTTTCATCCCTAGTTCAGCCAACGATCTGGCATTGAAGGAAGAAGTGCAATCAATACTGAGCAAGGGAGCTATGGAAGTCATACGAGATCCGTCACCAGGATTCTACAGCCAAGTCTTCCTGGTGGAGAAGAATATGGGGGCGGGGGGTGTGTGCCGGCTGGAGAGTGGTGATGGACCTCTCATTTGCCAGACTCAGTTAAAGATGGAGATGGCACGCTCTATGCTCGACTCTCTCAGAGAGAACGGCTTCATGTTTTCAGTGGACCTGAAGGATGTGTATTTCCAGATACCCATTCATCAGTCCTCCAGAAAGTACCTTCGCTTTATCCTCAAGGGGACGGTGTTCTAATTCAGGGCACTGTTTCTGATTCTTGACTGCCACTCAGGTGTTCATGAGTGTGTCCACCCTGGTGTTAGCTTGGTCCCACTTGGTAAGGATATGTCTGTTGAGGTATCTTGTCAACTGGCTAATCCTGGCCAGCGAGCTCTCACAGTGGCTATTGGACAGGGATCGGCTTGTCGATTTTTGTTACAATCTTGGGATCGTGATGAATTTCAAGAAGTCAGATCTCATTCCAAAGCAGAGGATGAAGTATCTGGGCATGCTGATCGATACGGTAGCAGCATGGGTCTTCCCTGCAGACTTAAGAATCAGTAAGTTCAGGAAGGCAGCTCAACTGTTCCTGTCTCTGCAGGAACAGCCAGCTCAGCTTTGGCAGGTGGTGATAGGTCACCTGTCATCACTAAAGAAGCTAGTCCCTCATGGGCATCTTCACCTGTGGTCTCTTCACAGTACACTAAAGGAGTGTTGGTCACAGGCTTGGGATCTTCAATCCCTTCTCATCCCTCTAATGGAGGAAGTGATGAATGATTTTGCCTGGTGACTGGACAGGAACCTCTTAATAGGAGTGGAGTTGCTCATACCCCTACCAGACATTCTTCTGTTTTCAGACGCAATGAACGAGGGTTGGGGCACACACCTGGAGGAGTTGCTGACTGTAGGAGTGTGAAACCAACACGACAGGCACCTTCATATCAACATTGTGGAGTTCAAGGCGTCTTTCTTAGCCCTCCAAGAGTTCTGGGATCGAGTGATGGGACAATCCATGGTGTTGATGAGCAACAACACTACATTAGTGGTATATGTCAACAAACAGGGGGCCTAGTATATCTCCCACGTTGCATCAGTTGACAATGCAGGTGTACAAGTGGGCTGCTGCACACTTGGTAGAGCTGTCGGCCAGTTACATTCCAGGCAAGAGGAATGTAGCGGTAGACAAGCTCAGTCGCCAGAATCAGGTGGTAGGGACAGAGTGTTTGTTATACCCAGACGTGGCAGAAAGGTAGGTCTGTTTGCCACCCGGCACGACAGAAAACTTCAGGTTTTCTTTTCTGTGGTGCCAGACCCATGAGCAGCTGCAGAGGACATGTCAGCTGCACATAGAGTGCCATTCGGCAGTACAATCCCTGTATCTTCAGGGCTGGCAATTATCCACCATCTCAGCTTGAGGCTTTTCTTGCTGAGCAGCAACATAGATGGCAGGATATCTCAGACAATACTCTGTGGCAGTATACTAGGGAAAGTTGGTTGTCCTCTCATGGCCACTCTTCAGCAGATTGCGGACTTTCTTCGCCGAGAGAAGCTCATCTCTGTCACATGCCGGAATGGCCGGTCGATGCAGGTAAGCTATATTACTGAGCTCTATTCTATCCCCTTTCATTAGGGTATAGAAGCATGTATCCGTCCCTTCCCTAACAATGGAGGAAGAGGACATTAGCATGAGACAAACCCAATAGTTGTATATTTGTATTTTTACTTCAGACTATAAAGTTCTTGTTTGCTATTCATAAAGGGCTACGCCTGCCTCCCTCTTATGAATTGGTCCAGAGGTCTAGCCATTGGTCACACAGTTCCCATACTCTGACCAATTGGACAGAGGCTAGGTGCTATTCCTCGCTCTTGGTTGGGTGAACACCAGTCTGTTCACATGGCTATCAGATTCCTAACTCCAATCAGTGAGTCTTCCTAATGTAAAGGACTAAGGGTTTGTATAATGTGTAGGAACATATCACAATTTAAAGTAAATTGTATTTTTCCTAACTATACAAACCTGAGGTCCTTTACGTTTTATGCCCACCTCATGGCAACCCCCCCCCCACCCCCCCCCCCCTCTCTCACTCTGTTCCTGAGCCTAGAGCAAAGTGGAATGTTTACGTCCAGTCCGGCGGGACTCCCGACTATTGAACAAGCAGTTACTGCCTAACTACCATGTTATTCTTCTACGACCGATTTCCAGCCTACAGTGGAAGTAATTCCTAATAAAGGACCTCAGGTTTGTATAGTTAGGAAAAATACAATTTACTTCTAAAAATTGTGGTCTTTTCTATTGACTCTTCATTTAAGCATCGTTTTCTTTCCAAATAATCATGCTCTCTAATCTGCAGTTCTTTTACCGACCTCTCACTTCATTTTTACACCAAAAGGAGAACAAGGAAAAATATACTTTCTTGCAACTTTGACTAAAACTCCTCGCCCGTTCTTTTACATTAGTACTGTTTCTAACAAAATTTAATGCAATATCCGTAAATCAACTTGGAATTATGCAAAAAACCAACCATATCAATTCTCCACTTAAATGATGATATTGTGGAGATAACCATTCTTAACTAAAGTCATCTAAGAAAATCAACTAAAAGTACTTTTTCAATAAATATCTGTAACATATATATTTTGAAAAATAAGTCAATATTAAAGGTAAAAATGAGCTTTTATTGAGGTGTGAAAGAAAAATATAATTTTTAAGGCCACAAAACTAGAAGTTCCAAAACATTTATTACCATTACTCATTTGAGTTCTACCTTAGCTGTTTACAGAGTTATCAGTCCAAACATATTGAGTGATATCCTCTTGGCAAACAATAATGATTTAGGTAATTGACGTCTTTCCAGGGTCCTTGTGGAGGGGAACATTTCTATTTTTCGTGCTGCTCGAAACTTATAGTCTGTCTTTTCTTTCTGAGTCAATATTGTTTTCTTTTAATTTGGCACTAATCTATAGCCAGAACTTATAAATCAAATCATGTATTAACAAGATATATATAAATGTGAAAGTTGTTTTTTCCCACATAAATATCCTTCGGCCAGGTTTCCACAAGTGTGAGCTCCACCGCAATCGATTGACATCCAACGAACATAATTCTCTCTCGAAATTTTGAATACATTAAATTAATGAATAGATATTATGGTTTCATCACATCGCTTGGCCTGAAGAGAGAGAGTCGGTAATTAAATTTCATTTCAGTGAATGCAATTATTCAGTGTGGTCGAATCGCGTCCAAAAAACCCATATTCGTCGCACAGTTCACAACAATCTCGTTAAAGACGAGGGTCACGAAATAATCTGCACATTTTCGTTCTTTTATAATTCTTGATATTAAATGACGGAATAAAATTACAATTAATAATAGAACGTTGCAATGATCTGCGGGAGTAAACTGTAATTTCTCCTCTGTCCAATGGAGCTTTTTGAGAATGGAGTATTGATTTTGGGGAAATCGAATTCAGAAAAACTCTACATTACTCTACATTTCAGCATACAAGTAAAATGCGCAAAATTTTATACAACAATAAACCTGTGTATTTTGAAAGTTATTTCCTTCTACCTTCCACCGCATTAACATAAATTAAAGAATACACATCGACTCGGACCAAGTGCCCAAATATGCAAAATTCAGTCGAGACGGGAAATCCTATGAAAGTCGAGAGGCGAAAGCTGTTCTGGGTTGGATTCTTTAGTGTCAAAACCCAGTTACGTCCAGGAGCTTTCATGTAAGCATAACCTGAAAGTTTCTAAGCGGGCAGGGTAATAAAAGTGAGCTCCCTTTAAAATGAGGTTTTGGTCAAAATTCTGTGTA
Organism: Macrobrachium nipponense; assembly: GCF_015104395.2. Classification (NCBI taxonomy): domain Eukaryota; kingdom Metazoa; phylum Arthropoda; class Malacostraca; order Decapoda; family Palaemonidae; genus Macrobrachium; species Macrobrachium nipponense. The sequence continues at coordinate 20,244,473 of NC_061105.1, read as the reverse complement.
TATATTATTTTCATCTATCCTGGAACTTTTGGCACTTGTTAAGAGTGGTAATACTGTGATGAATATATATTTGTTTGTTATATATATTTTCTTACTCTTTCAGCTATCAGTTTTCTGTAAAAGAAAACTATGCTGTCTGTCTGTCTGTCTTTCTGTCTGTCTGTCTGTCCTCATATCTAAATGATTACCGAGGCTAGAGGACTGCAAACTGGTATTTCGATCATCCACCCTACAATCATCAAACATACTATATTATAACCCTCTAGCCTCATTATTTGTTTTTTTATTCAAAGGTAAAGTTGTCCATGGATCATGCATCTGGCACCGCTTTCCGGAGCCATTCGAGCGAACCTTCATTCTGCCGCCACTGGAGCGCTGCCAGTCATATTTGATGGTTTTATGCAGCATTGTACATTGTACAGAAAACTAGATTGCGCCGAAGAAACTTCGGTGTATTTTTTAACTGTTTTCCATTACGCCCATTCTATGTTGTGGAGTATTGCAATTCTATGTTGTGGAGTATTGTAACTCCTTAGGTAAAAGCTTTTTACCTAAGGATGTGCTCTCTCACCTCTGGGGATGTGTTTTTCTTATAAATTTAAAGAGTAAGGAAAAAAAAATCAGGGTGATATTTTTGAGGAAAAATCAAATGAATCCATTGCTAACTGCCAATTACCAAGAGATGATCGTTCCCACTTATATATTTGTTAGACATAATCGTAACCTTCTTTTGTCATCCATAAAAAGGAAGATATTTTTATTTAGCTCTAATAAATGGACAAATCAGCTTCAATTACTGTGCTTGTGATAGTTAAATTTGTTACTTTGTTCTTACTTTGTTAATCATATATGAAGAAACATATATCATATATATCATATATGAAGAAACATATACATTACAAATGTGCAGGTCTTGATTTTGTTATTGTTGGGTAACGACAAAACCTAATATCAGTAGACGACAAAACTTAATATCAGTAAACAACAAAACATAAAATCAGTAGACGACGAAACCTAATATCAGTAGACGACAAAACCAAATATTAGTAAACAACAAAACATAAAATCATTAGACGACAAAACCAAATATCAGTAAATAACAAAACATAAAATCAGTAGACGACAAAACCTAATATCAGTAAACGACAAAACATAACATCAGTAAACGACAAAACATAAAATCAATAGACAACAAAACCTAATATCAGTAAACGACAAAACATAAAATCAGTAGACGACAAAACCAAATATCAGTAAACGACAAAACATAAAATCAGTAGACGACAAAACCTAATATCAGTAAACGACAAAACATAAAATCAGTAGACGACAAAACCTAATATCTGTGAACGACAAAACATAATATCAGTAGACGACAAAACATAATATCAATAGATGACAAAACCAAATATCAGTAAACGACAAAACATAAAATCAGTAGACGACAAAACATAATATCATTAAACGACAAAATATAATATCAGTAGACGACAAACCCTAATATCACTAAACGACAAAACCTAGTATCAGAAGGCAACAAAACATGATAAAAGTAAACAACAAAACACATTATCAGTGAACGACAAAACATAATATCAGTAATTGACAAAAAATAATGAACGTTAACGACAAAACCTAATATCAGGACAAAACCCAACATCAGCCAACGACAAAATATATAAAAAACGACCAACCTAAAATCAGTCAACGGCAACACATAAAAAGACAACAAAACCTAATAGTAGACAACAAAACATAATATCATTATATGACAAAACATAATATCAGCAAACGACAAAACCTAATATCTGTAAACGACAAAACCTAATATCAGCAAACGACAAAAGCTAATGTCAGTAAACGACAAAACCTAGTATCAGTAGAAGTACACGACAAAACCCAGTATCAGTAAACATCAAAACCTAATATCAATAAATGACAAAACACATCAGTAGATGACAAAACCTAATACGTATCAGTAAACAACAAAACCTATACCATTAATATCAAGACGAACTTTACCTTTCGAATCAACTCAGAAGTTTTTTCAATGATTGTTGTCACGTTTGTCATAATATCATCATCATCTATCACACACACAGAATTTTTTCTTTCTTAGCGGATACTCTTTAATAACATTTTGTAAGAAATATGATGAGGCCATAACGAATTACACTGTATATTCTATCCTGTCGGCCGCGGTTTTATCACTGCACAACATATTAAGGAAGTGAGCTTTTCCTGAAGTAGTTTTTTCTTCATTTGTGAAACGCGAGATATTTCTGACTTCCAGGTAAAGTCATTCTCAGATTTTCAAGAGTTTATTGTCAGTTTTTATCAATCTAGAGAAGTGTACAGTGAATATCAGTGATGATAATTTTATTATTATTATTATTATTATTGTATATTACATTATTATTGATTATTTATTATTATTATTATTATTATTATTATTATTGCTCTATCACAGCCTCCAATTCGACTGGGTGGTATTTATAGTGTGGGGTTCCGGGTTGCATCCTGCCCTCCTTAGGAGTCCATCACTTTTCTTACTGTGTGCCGTTTCTAGGATCACACTCTTCTGCATGAGTCCTGGAGCTACTTCAGCCTCTAGTTTCTTTCTAGATTCCTTTTCAGGGTGATCTTGGGATCTTGCCTAGTGCTCCTATGATTATGGGTACGATTTCCACTGGCATATCCCATATCCTTCTTATTTCATATTTCAGATCTTGATACTTATCCATTTTTTCCATCTCTTTCTCTTCAACTCTGGTGTCCCATGGTATTGCGATATCAATGAGTGATACTTTCTTCTGACTTTGTCAATCAACGTCACGTTCTGGGTCTGTTGCAGTATCAACCGTATCAGTTCTGATACCATAGTCCCAGAGGACCTTTGGCGTGATCGTTTTTCTATCACTCCCATCAGGTTGGTGCTCGTACACTTATTACTGCAAAGGTAACTGATGTTTCTTGCACAGGCTCCAGTGGAGGGCTTTTGCCACTGAATCATGCCTCTTTTTGTACTGGTTCTGTGCAAGTGCCGGGCATTCGCTTTCTATGTGGTTTATGGTTTCATTTTTCGTATTGCACTTCCTACATATGGGAGAGATGTTATTTCCGTCTATCGTTCTTTGAACATATCTGGTTCTTAGGGCCTGATCTTGTGCCGCTGTTATCATTCCTTCAGTTTCCTTCTTCATTATTATTATTATTATTATTATTATTAGTATTATTATTATTTTGTTAAAATGACTGCTTCTTTAGCACTATTAATCATATAGAAAGTCTTCTCTATCTTTCTGATGACGGCTTTATCGTTGTTGCTTAGACTGGCGAGCAACGCACCAAAGGGCATTTTAAAATTCGGTTGAGTCATTTGGTTTATTATTGCTTATACAATTTTTACCATGCCCTTTGGTGCGTTGCTCGCCAGTCTCAAGCAACAACGAGAAAGCCGTCATCAGAAAGGTAGAGAAGACTCTCTATAATGACCCCCCCCCCCCCCCCTAATTATGTTTTTTTTACTTCCCCCCCATTTATATTCAGAAGATGATCCCTACTCATATGGAACAATTCTTCGCAGAGGCCACTGACTTGAAATTCAACGCTTTTAAAAAAGCATGGTGTCATTTGAAAGAGGAAACAGGAGGTAATGGGAAATACAGAAAGTGGAGAGCAGTAAATTAGAAAAACAGACATGCAGGGTCGTTAGTGTTATTTTTTTTATTAATGTTACCCTAATCAACAATAATATAGATAGCGGTCCTCGTGCGAAAAGGAATTTGTGGAATTACCAAAAGCCAAATGTTTAGGAAATCCGAAACCGATGCTCACTTGAAGGACTCACCAGCTCCGTAAAAATTCCATCAGTGAAAACCAAATCTCTGTCTTCGACATGTGGGACGTCCACTCGGATTAATTTAGGCGAGCTTGATCCGCGAGAGAGAGAGAGAGAGAGAGAGAGAGAGAGAGAGAGAGAGAGAGAAACTTTCGTAGATTTGCTTCTCAGTCCAGGATTTCGGAAATCGGCAAAGTTCTGGTATCTGTCGTTGACATTCCCTTAATTAGCTCTCTCTCTCTCTCTCTCTCTCTCTCTCTCTCTCTCTCTCTCATTGATGGGGTGTCCTTTAATAGGGTGACGGGAGAGACAGTTTGTGAATCTATGACAGTCATTGATTTACTAGTTTCTCTCTCTCCAAATATTCCGTTTAACATTTCCTTTTATTTTTCCAATCTTTTTATTTATGATCATTATTTTTAGATGCCGTATCATGACTCCTCTCCGCTGGGTGAAATTCCGTGGCTTATACAATTTATTGAGAGAGAGAGAGAGAGAGAGAGAGAGAGAGAGAGAGAGAGAGAGAGAGAGATATCACAGCATAACGTGAAAGGCCATTCAGAGACAGCAGACCCTCACCAATCTAATTAGCGCCGTTACCCAAGTACTTAGCGTCATTAAATATTTCTTCCATGAATACTAGGACGTGATGGGGTTCGCTACACAAATACTTCATCTACGAATTGGAGGATCTTTCCTAAATAAACCCCAAAGGGCTTTATCCGGGTATTTATCATCTTTGCGGCGTGTTTAGTACAAGCCCGTTGTGGATGACCGTAAAAACATAAACAAGACACTGTAAATATCATACAGCTAATGACCCCCAAGAAATATTAGTCCTATATAATGACCCCAGAAACCCTTGGGGGGGTTAATATGTAGGAAAGATCCGAATTGGGTTTCACAGCTCAAGGCTTCTATAAATCACTGACTTTCAGTATCTTGCAGTTTGTACAACAGTAGTCATTAATGATTAATTTACAATGTTAGCAATCTTCTTATTCATTTATATTACACATTACTAGAATTTAATCGAACAGAACACAAGAATATGTTACAATTTTAATTTTTACCAAACCATTATAAGTACTGCATTCAATGATGCCATGAGCGTATGTTATGTTATTCGCAAGCGTTCGAGAAAAATATTTTCATTAAAATAATGAAACAGGAATTATTTCTCCCCACAACCCCTCGTTAATAGCACCACTTATTTAAGAACTAATCTATGCTTCAAATGCGACGGGCAATAGTAATTACACCACTAATTATGATATTAACATTCGATATTTTGACAACCAATTCAGATATCGTTATGGATTGCAATATCCATCGTATTACTCACGAACGTAATAATAATAATAATAATAATAATAATAATAATAATATGATAAATAATAATAATCATAATAAAAACAACAACAACAACAACAATAATAATAATAATAATAATAATAATGATATAATAATAATAATAATAATAATAATAACACACGGTAACGAATTACAAGAAGACGAACTGAGAAACGATGCCACAGAAGACGACAGGGATGATGAGGTATCAAACAACGACACACAAAGAAAACACCGATGTTGAAGTAACAGAGAGGACGGAATGGGTAGAAAAGATTAGACAATGGGTGGAGTCAGATACAGAGAGAACAACGATCCCCTCCATGAAAGCCTGCAACAGCAAGAATTAAGGGAGAAAACAAGTGAGGTCAATGAAATAATGAGACTAATACACATCCAATATAACAGAAACAAATACTTGACATATGCAGGAGCAAGATTAGTAGCAGAATTGATGGGGATACAAACACCAACACCACCAGCACAACCAACCCAACAGGAACCAAAACAGCAACCGCCTTGGAAAAAGCGCCTGGAAAAGCAAATCATGGTGATGAGATCTGACTTGAGTAAACTGAAAGAGCGAGGCAGAAAAAAGGCTAAGAAGAAAGAAAACAAAGGAAAGGAGGAACTGAACGAGAAATACAAAGTACAGGAGAGGGGACTAAACAACAACAATAGAAGATGTAAAACAGAGGCTTAAGGCCAAAGCACATAAAATCCAATGATACATGAACAGGAATAAGGAATACCAACAGAACAAACTATTCGAAATCAACCAGAATAGACTATACAGCCAACTAAGAGGGGAAGACAACCACCAAGAAATTCCTGAAGCCGAACCAAGTAAGAGACTTTGGGAAAACATCTGGATCAATCCGATATCACACAACAAACATGCAACATGGCTCTAGGAAGTCAAGGCTGAAGAAACAGGGAGAATAAAACAAGATTCACTGACATCACGACAGACACAGTCAGACACCAACTAAAGAAAATGCCGACTGGAAAGCCCCAGGTCCCGATGAAGTCAATGGATACTGGCTCAAAAACGTCAAGGCCCTAACCAACCCGAATAGCAGAACAACTCCAGCATTGTATCACAAATCACCATGCGCCCAAATGGATGACCATAGGAAGAACATCCTTAGTCCAGAAAAACAAGAGTAAGGGAAATATAGCCAGTAACTACAGGCCTATCACCTGCCTACCAATAATGTGGAAGTTACTAACAGGTATCATCATTGAAAGGCTATACAACTACCTAGAGGATACAAACACCATCCCCCACCAACAGAAAGGCTGCAGAAGGAAGTGTAGGGGCACAAAAGACCAGCTCCTGATAGACAAAATGGTAATGAAGAACACTAAGAGAAGGAAAACCAACCAAGCATGGCATGGATAGACTATAACAAAGCCTTCGACATGGTACTACACACATGACTAATAGAATGCCTGAAAATATATGGGGCAGAGGGAAACACCATCAGCTTCCTCAAAAATACAATGCGCAACTGGAATACAATACTTACAAGCTCTGGAATAAGACTAGCAGAGGTTAATATCAGGAGAGGAATCTTCCAGGGAGACTCACTGTTCCACTACTCTTCGTAATGGCCATGATTCCAATGCCAAAAGTACTATGGAAGAAGGATGCTGGGTACCAACTCAAGAAAAGAGGCAACAGAATTTACCAGCTGATGTTCATGGACGACATCAGGCTATATGGTAAGAGCATCAAGGAAATAGATACCCTAATCCAGACTGTAAGGATTGCATCTGGGGACATCAGGATGGAGTTTGGAATAGAAAAATGTGCCTTAGTCAACATACAAAAGGGCAAAGTATCAAGGACTGAAGGGATAAAGCTACCAGATGGGAACTACATCAAACACATAGATGAGACGGGATACAGATACCTGGGAATAATGGAAGGAGGGGATATAAAACATCAAGAGATGAAGGACACGATCAGGAAAGAATATATGCAGAACTTCGCAGCATAGACCAGAAAACGAGGAAACATATGACAATACACAAACCACTACACTCAAGAGCAAGTACGGAGAGACTATAGGTAAATAACACGAAAGGAGGGAGGGAGGGGACTACTAAGCATAGAGGACTGCGTCAACATCGAGAACAGAGCACTGGGGCAATATATGAAGACCAGTGAAGAAGAGTGGCTCAAGAGTGCATGGGAAGAAGG
>NC_061105.1:20199570-20229570 GCF_015104395.2 Macrobrachium nipponense | reverse complement strand
ACAATCCTTCAAGATACTACTGATGTTTCACACACATTAAGGTCAGGGGAGCTACCTGGAAAATCACTTGATGAGAAGAAATCGATACCACTGTTTTGAAGCACCTCCTGTGTCTGATGAGTCTTGAAACATGGTGCCTTATCATGCAAAAATGTGACTTCTTCTACAGATAACACATTTTCAGGATCTTTTAGGAAAGGAAATATTCCACCAGTAAGCAGAGTTTCTCTGTACTATTCGCCATTCAATGACTCCTTTTTCTTTGATGATCCACATTAACTGTTTGGCTGTGGAAGAGAAAAATTCCCAAACATTAAAGCCCAAATGATATCATTTTTATGATTTGGCTACCTGACTGTAAATGAAGAATTCATCTGATGCGTCAACATGGAGAAAGTCAGCTTCATCCCAGTCTTTAAGAAATGAATCACAAAACCAAGCTCGGTCTTCTCTCTGTTGCTGAGTGAAGTTGGGCTTGCTGATAACAGGAAATGGCTTGATACCAGATTTCGTCAACTCATGATATACAGCACTATAACTTGTCTTCTTTCCCCTTTTTGTTTCTAGTTCAAGTGCCAATTTACATAAAGACCTTCTTGGTCTACCCACTGCCTCAGCTATGATGTCTTTTGACTCCTAAGAAAGGACTTCAGGCTTTCCAAGATTCTCACTCTTTTCGCGGTGCATTTATTTAGCTATCCAGGAATGTGAAATGAAGGATGCACCCGCATCCCTGGCCTCTCTGAAGGCTATAGCCTGGATTCGATCAATCCATCTGATTTCCTTCGAGTTGTTAGCCATGGCTGTATCTAACTCCGTCGCTCAATCTGAAAAGACATGAAATTAAAATGAAAAATAGCTTAATAGAAACTTTAATGTACTTGGAGATAAGGTATAGCAGATAACTTCATAATTATCCATTTGTTCTGAGGAGGGGGGCGCTTTAATTTCGAAACACCCGGTATATATATATATATATATATATATATATATATATATATATATATATATAATAGTACTATATATATATATATATATATATATATATATATATATCATATACACATATTACATATATATATAGATATATATATATATATATATATAGCATATACATATATATATATATATATATATATATATAGTATATATATATATATATATACTAATAATATGTATATATATATATATATATATATATATTAGTAAAGAAATAATTGCCTCAGTAAAACGAGTGAAAGCCAGAAAACAATAAAAAGAAATGACCTCAAAACCGATACAATACTAGAGAGAGGAGAGGAGAGACGAGAGAGAGAGAGAGAGAGAGAGAGAGAGGATCCACTTTACCAAGCTTGGATAACCAAAGAAATGATGAAAGCCGATGGTAACAAGAGGCGGCCGGTGGCCAGTTACAGTTTTTTTTCTTTTTTTTTAAGATATTAATGTTTGCACACTGATAACAGGGAAGTGTTACCTGACTTGCAGTGAAAATGAATGTATTTTTGGTGTTATTCAAGTCTTTATTGTCAAGATCTATTAAAAAATTTCAAATAATAAATATTCAATACCGTTTTTCTAAGTATGAGGAAAGTTATTTTTTTTTTTTTTGAAGAACAATTTACAAAATATTAAAAATTTCTAGTCGGGTATTGTGAAACCCTTACAAAAAATTGTTTTGAACTCATCTGTGTATATTGGTCATTCATGCATACATAATATACTCACACACATTACATGTTTATGCTTTCAAATACTAACCCACAAATAAACCATCAATATCGAATTCGCTTTGCCTTGAAAACAATTTACACCCGCATTGGAACTATATCTGATAAGACCAAACATAGCTACATACTAAAATACATATACATACATAACATACATAAAAATATATATATATATATATATATATATATATATATATATATATATTATATATATATACTACTATATATATATATATATATATATAATATATATATATATATATATATATATATATATTATAATGATCACTTCTTACGAAATAACTTTGTAATTTTATTAATCGCAAAGCGCTCTTGCCTTCACAGTTTGGACACACATCTCACTACTCAGCAAAGTTCCAAATCAAGAAAGAAATGGAGTCGGTTATAACTTTATCTCTTGATTTGGAATTAGGATTAGACACAAGAGTTTACAAAATATGAAGGAATCGAGAAGTTGAGAGGGAACTTGTTAACAAAATTACTTTTGTATATACATTATAATATCCTTCCTTATAATTTCTCTTCCAGCTTGGACCCCCAACAGGCGACAACGATCCCATTAAAATCAAGCGTGGAAACTACCTCGAGGAGGAAGGCGAGTCAAGGGCGGGAAATGCGCCGCACAGAAGGAAGAGGTCAGAGCAACTCGCCCTATTCTAGATGTCATGACCCAGCAAGCATCTTAGACAGACCTTGTCGGATGGTCATATGCCAGTCGCTCCCCTTCCCCCTTCCCTCTACTAAGTTACTTTTGTGGTGCCCACGATTCATATTCCACCCAGAGTCTAGCTTCTCTATTCAAGACATCACCGTCCTACAGACTAAGGTACAGTTGGATTCGAAATTGTCTCGGCGCACATCCTCTTACTTTATTTCACTGTTGTTCTCTTTATATTCCCTCCCCCTTGCTACTCCTTCAGAGCCTAATTGAAGTGGTGTAAACTCATACGAACATGAACCCAATGATTAATTCATTGTGTATACCAGAGTCTACTTCAGTGATTTACTCTCTCTGCCTTCAGCACTTCCCATTTAATGTTATTTGCTTTAGCAATCGAAGTTATAGTGCGTTCCTGCATTGCAGATAAGGTAACCGAAATTGCTGTGTACTTGTCTATGTTTTTCACAGAGCCATTCTTCCCTCAACTGCAATTTTAGTGTAGTTTAACTGAATGGAAGACTGAAGATTGATCTCATGCTCTGTGTACAGAATTTGCGATCTCCTATTCCCCTTAATATATTCTAAAGGTTCTCTCAATAGCATACTTGCCTTGGCAGTGGCACTTCTTGCTTTGTTACGTAATGTAATTACAATGACAAGGAGTTAATGATTTGGCTCTTGCATAGATAACTTCTGATTTGATTAACGATAATAATTCATTAAGTTAACATTCCCTTTCCCGAAATTTCCACTTTGTTTGAGCTATAACGTACTTTATCCTATTCGTCTCATGGATTCAAAACAGCGGACTTAGGAGAAATCAGGACCTCAGTGACATTACCGACTCGGCCAACAAGTGAGTTGTTGGCCGAGTCGGCAATGTCACTGAAGTCCTGATTTCTCCTCTGTCCGCTGGTTCGAGTACATGAGAGGACAAAATTATTATCAACTATAAAATTCCCCTTCGGTTAACATATATGAAAAATCCGAGGGAGAGCGAATTGGATATTTAAGGCTATTTGTATCTTAATGCATATTTATATATACATATACACTACATGTATGTATGTATGTATGTATGTATGTATGTATGTGTGAGTGTGTGACGTTTTGTTTCGTGCTAAGCCTCAGCCACAGTAACGAATACAGATAATTTGAACAAAAACGGACTAACAATTATAAAATTGTAAAAACTTACAAATTCAGAATCGTAACTAAATTAACACAGTCGATACATTTGTGTTTTCACACGAAACTGAAAATAAATTACCGGCTTTTACTTCCTTTTTCACTAGTTGTAGATGAGACAGGTCAAAGATGACCAAATATCCATTAGCCGCTCGTTTTTTTTTCCGATCTCTCTTTTTCCGGGCAAAAATCCAATAAGGCCGCCATTTTTATGTTTTACTACCCTACATTATCAAAGGTTTCAACGTATACCTATCAGGAATTCATGTATCATACTTTTAACGTATTCTGGTTACATAATCTTAAATATACAGGTAGTAAAGTTTCATCCAAACGGTAGTGATCTAACCTTCCTACAAAGTCTATCTTCAAAATAATAATAATAATAATAATAATAATAATAATAATAATAATAATAATAATAATAATAATAATAATAATAATAATAATAATAATAATAATAATAATAATAATAATAATAACTGCAATACAAAATAATGATGAAAACAATAATAATAATAATAATAATACCACCAAAAACTACAACACCAAAAATTACAACACAACTTCTACAAGTTCTATTTCTTCATCTTGTTTTTTTTTGTTTTTTTTTTTTTTATTAACCAGGAAATTCACGTAAAAAAAGAGTAGAAAGTAAATTCAGACCTCCTGCTCCTTCGCCTTGACCTCTTTCTGTTGAGTTCCAATTGGTGTGAGGGACGTAATTAGGTTTGTTCTGGACCAAAAAAAAAGAAAGAACCATGTTGCCACTCATTCCAGGAATTCTCTGTTACTGAGGACTGTAATGCTAGGAAAACGGGCAATTTTATATATATATATATATATATATATATATATATATATATATATATATATTATGCATTACACACACACATATATATATATATATATATATATATATATATATATATATATATATATATAATTTATTCATTTATCCATCTATTTACATTTTCGTAGTAAGTTAGAAGAGATCTTAAGAAGATTAGAATGATCTTAACTGTCATCATTACATATATCTCTCACACACTCTTATACGAGTAAAGACATTATTTATATATATATATATATATATATATATATAATATATATATATATATATATATATATATATTTTATGAGGATTTAATTAGAGGAGAATTATCTTGACAGTGATGATCACACGCACACACCCATACATGTAGTGTACAAATACCATCCCAACTCAGTTTGTTCACCCTTTAAACCGCTACTGTAATCCACTTAGTATAAAAATAATTAAATTCGAAACCCGTTCAGACAGTAAACATAAAAGAAAAGATCATGAAATCCCCGTAAACTGGAAATAACAAAAAAAATGAACACTTCTATCTTCTCTTTCCCCCGTCCCAGCTAAATTACGAGGCCTAATTACCTATTATTTACAATAAGAATTAGCACATCACTGTACATATTATATATTCCAATGTGAATATAAAGTGCATATATAAATACTGATGTGAACCCCCCAACACACCTAAGCACTACCATTGTCAAAAGATACAGAGTTCAAAGTACGTCACATCACCCGTCTCTGTTTGTTTTGCGTCATAAGTCATGGATGCCATTCCACCCGACAACTCTACTACCCACTGAAACCTGTTTCAATTACCCAGACCCGTCTCTCTGAAGCCGTGTTTACCTGTTTATGCTGCCACCACAATTATCCTTCTCTTGATATCTTCTAACATCAAAATTCTAACCTCACAGCGCAAGAAACAACCTACCTTTAAAGCTATATACCATCACCACCTTTGACCATTGAAGTCTTCCCGTGAATCGTTGTTCCCAATCTCTTATTCTCATGCCATAGTTTATATTAAATTATGACTAGACGAAACCCACTATCAAAATGCAAGTTTATTCCCAAATTTGAAAAAAAAATCAAAGAAGAGAAGACCAAAGACCTTCCTTGACTTCTAGTAAATAAGTAAAAGAAAAATCAATCTCTCAGACTGGCACATACATTCTGACACTAATCATTTTACGTACTCCCAAAAATAACGTCAAAGTCTGTCATGACCAAAGGAACACGTAAGTGCTTTGAGTGTATATATATATATGATATATATCTATATAATATATATATATATATATATATATATATTATATATATATATATATATATATATATTATATATATATATATATGTATATACCTACATATATACATGTCAAAAAATCCCTTATCGTGACCTATATCAAAGCCATTTGAGAAAAAACAAAGGTCACTTTTTAGAAAAAAATATAGCATAAAGACAAAGGCATAAATGCATAAATGGAAGAACTCATCACCCAGCACATCACAAACGTGATAAAACCAAGACAGCGCATAGGGAAAAAATATTCAATAATACAATGTCAAATAAAACCAAGAGATTATACAATTCCCTCAGTGTCCAATCGGGTACTTTAAAATCAAAAGAGGACTCGCTTACCTTGCTAGCAAAGACTAGCGCCTTCCCAAGGCAGAATGTTTCACCAATTGAAGTGACTGCCAGAATAATCTATCCGTACTTGCGATTCCATTATATGACCCCCTAATGTCCGCGTTTAGAGACCCACTCATGAACATGCTCATTGTTCTAGAACAATGTTTAGCCACTCCCTGAGACGTACTAGAAGTCCCATGATATGATCCAGGTCAATAGGGTCAATAATCGCGGCTATGTGAGCTACCCAGATTTCCCAAGACCCAATACCTTTTCGTTTTCCATTAGAGCTAACATTTATAAAATAACCTGATATGCACTGACAAGTACTCATTTCACCCAAGGATTTCTTAAACACACCAACACTGTTCGACATTCATGTATTATTTACTAAATGTTTTATAGATGTCAACATACATACATACATACATATATATATATATATATATATATATCTATATATATATATATATATATATATATATATATATATATAAATATATATACACATCCATACATACATACATACATTTATATACAAAAAATACCCTATATATATATATATATATATATATATATATATATATATATATATATATATATATATATATATGTGTGTGTGTGTGTGTGTGTGTGTGTGTGTGTGTATAAACAGGGTACAGAGGAGTGCTAGATCTTTTGTCTTTCACTTTGGTGTATTTAAAAAAAATACATGGAATGGAGCAAAAGTTCAGAAAGAAGACTCGGTTTTACATACGGCCAATGAGATTACATGTGTTTATAACCCTTTTTAATTCTTGCCAAGGTTATTACATTTGGATTATCTCTTTCAGGTGAGGGACACCTGTCTAGGATTAACTCAGTACGTACCTGGATAAACCAAGGCACGACAAATGGCATTAACCAGGATTACTGACATTTTCTTTATTTTTCCCTCAAATCTCTTTCGAACATCTCTCTTCACAATAGGATCAAGTGTATATCCCTACGCTTAAATAAACATTATTTTCCTTTGTTGGACATATTAATACAGAATCAAGGACACTAGACGATATTTCTACATCTACAAAGGGAAAAGGCAGTCATGTATGTGCAGCAGAGAGCTCATCATTCCTTCGGGCTGTACTAATTGAATCTTTGTATTGATATTCATAATCATAGGAGGTTGACATTTACACTAAATATTTTCAACGAGATCACAAAAATGATTCAAACAAGGAAGACAAAAGAGTCATCTTGGGTAATGATTCCCGACTGTCACTTATACAACATAACGGCTCAATTAAGTGGATTACTGTACAAAATATCACATATATGAGCTGGACAACACAAGTCCTTACTTAATTTCCAATGATTGTGGTTCGTCATCCAGGAATTCAGAAATAAATGACAATGACAAAAAAAAAAAATGAAAAATAAAACTACTTTTAATATGAACATTCATAAAGCAGGACAGAAGGAGAGAGAACACCAAAAGGGAAATTATGAAAGTCACATAATATTACGTAGATGAGATACTAATGAAAGGGAGGTGAAGTTGGCCTGTACGTGTCCTTTGCAACGGGGTCTCCTGGGCACCGAAATGGAAGAGCCAAACTTATTTGGAACTATGAGGCTGGAGGCTGGAGATGAATGGAGATTGGCAGAAGTGAAAGCACAGGGAAGACACGAGTGGAAGAATTTCACAGAGGGGTCTCTGTGTCACGTTATGATGGAGGTTAAGATTTTGCTCAAGAAGATGAATGTTACCAAGAAACTCAACAAATACATTGATCCACACTTACAAATAAAATACAATTAAAACCTGGCAGAAAAAAAGGTTCCTATAACCTGGCAAAAAAAATTATTTAGTGAGATAAAATCACATAAAAAGATAAAAACTAAACTCGGTCGTGAAATTCCATCTCGATCATCAATAAAACTGAAAATTGAAAAACGAACAAAAATTCCCCGTTGATCGTCTTTTTTTTTCCCTGTTGTACAATTTGGAGCCGATGACGCCATTTCCACAGTCTATTACCGGAGTTAAGTGCTGAGTAACCAGGGCCAAATTGGACATTTTCTCCTTGGGACCGAAGCATTAAGAATGGGATCAATGTCGAACGTTGGGAGTGACGTCACATCATAAGGTAAGTTACTGGTGTGAAGGAAGAAGACTACCGAGAGAAAGTATTGTTACAAGAAAAGTGTAGCACAACGAGAGAAAAGTTGCGTCATGATCGAAAGTCACATCTTTGTGGAGAGAGCCTCATTAAAGGATAACAGCAGTTTCATGAAGCAACGAGCAAGTGACTAGTGCTACACTTGAAAACTAAGAAAACAGTATATAATAAATGCGAAGAAATTTGGAAATACAAGTTCACTATGGCAATTAAATTCCTTTAAGTTGCACCATGACATCAGATAGGAAACGGTTGCCCATATGTTATTTATGAACATTTGTGTATCTCTTCACAACAAATAAAGATACATATTCAAACCGAATGGAGCAAGTAAAAAAGAATGGGATTTGGAACTAACCTAACTCGCCACTCGAGTCTAAACTCGTTATTCTCCGAAATCAGTCTGTCTCTTGGAACCTAAATGTACAAAGTATTCTTTAACGAACTACTTCGAGGCCTACTTAAGTGTTTATATGTATATGTTATATCTAATATTATATATAATTATATATCTATATATATAGATAGATATATTTATATATATATATATATATCTAAAATGCCCACAACACGACCTTCAAGGTTTGTGATAATTCTTTAGATTAAGTGCCCATAAATCACCCAATAATGCGATCTGACTTCTCTCTCATAACGGGAATTTTTTCATTTATTTATTTATTCCACTGTTCATCTACTTAACTAGATTTTATTTTCCTCCCCGTGTCAGTCTTATCTATTAAATTTGAGGTTCTTTTTCTCACCTACTTTCACATTCTAACTTTTAAAAGATTCCATAGTAAACCGGTGTTTTTTTTAAATCTTTCTCCTTATGAATGAAAAATACATATAAACATACATGATGTTCCGTATTAAATGGCTAAACGTTAAACGCTCTTTATCTTTTCCTTCTCCCTATTTACGACCCTTCAAACATTTTTCTCACAAAAGGAAGCCCGCAGTTTAATAAATATTAAGCCCAAAAATAAAGTTTAATGTCGAATTCATTATACCTTGGTAATAACTTATAACTGATAAGCGTGACCACGCCCTACAGGATTCGATCTTTCGACCGGTTTAAAACCAACAATAGACAGCGACTTTGACAAAATTTCATATCGTAACAAAACCCATAAATACCAATTTCCAACCAAAAAGCAACACGACTGAAAGCAGGGTCTCTTTGTGAGGCTTCTTCTTGCATTATAAATGGAGAACAAATCCTGAAGAAACTCGACAGAAACCTCCATCATTATCCCCAGAGTCCTTTTTCGGCGGCCTTTCCGTTACGACGAAAGGAAATAATGTCAATAAATCGATATCCGAGTTCAATTACGATCTCTGATATATCGTCAGTATTTCGATTGTTAATTCTTTGATAGGAAATCTGTGTAGGATATTGTTCGCCGTTTTCTTCTTCTTTATAGAATATTATACAATTCTGATCACGGCTGGTAAAACAAGGCATCTTTAGATTCATACGTGTTATGTGTGTGTGCATACATAGCCAGATAAAAGATACGTACATGTGTGTACATGTATATGGGCATACCAGTAAATTGTTTTACATGTTATAATGGCGTCTCAAGAGACGTAACCAAAATCTTCGAGAAAAGTTACCCATTAAAATGAGACAGGTAATCCGGATCCCTAAAATAGAAAAATTCAGTACCTCAACAAAGAGCTCTATGAAACGGTTATATATGTATATATGTGTATACTATATCTATATACATATATATATATATATAGTATATATATATATATATATATACATATATATACATTATATAACCGTTTCATAGAGCTCTTTGTTGAGATACTGAATTTTTCTATTTAGGAATCCGGATTACCTGTCTCATTTTAATGGGTAAATTTTATCGAAATTTTGGTTACGTCTCTTGAGACACCATTATAACATGTAAAACAATTTACTGGTATGCGCATATACTACATGTACACACATGTGCGTATCTTTTATCTGGCTATGTATATATATATATATATATATATATATATATATATATATATATATATATCTATATATATATATAGATATATATATATATATATATATATATATATATATATATATAGATATAATATATATATATATATATTATATATATATATATATATATATATATATATATATATAGATAGATAGATATACGTATATATATAGTATATAATATATATATATATATATATATATATATATATATATATACATATATTATATATATATATATATATATATATAATATTATATATATTATTATATCTATATATATCTTCCCTTCTGGAGTCTGCTACTCTTGTTGTGTGCATACCATTTTTGAAGTGCTCTAGAACTCTCCCGTGCGTCATTACAAGTGATATTCTGAAACACTGCATGCTGTAATTCATAAACAAATGAAAGAAAAGCAGGAAAGTGAAACCGATCGAAGAAAAACACTTTCATGTTCAAAAGACACAGTAAGGATGAAAGATAATTTTATTGAAGTGTTTGCATGACTGAATTTGCATATTCTATTTTCTGAGAGAGAGAGAGAAGAGAGAGAGAGAGAGAGAGACAGAGAGAGAGAGAGAGTAGAACTACGCGCTATGACGTCTAAAATCTACAAACCCCAGGGCGCTAATAAAAAAGAAATAAAAAATAAAGAAAAAACCCTAGACCTGTTCAGAGGCCAACCGTGTTTTGCGGAGGAGCAGACACAAGGGCCTCATCTAATCCAATCATAAACTATCCTCAACTTCGCCTGACGTTCCTCGGCTCCGGCTCCGAGGCAGTCTGGGGATTAGTAAATCCAACGACGACAAATTGGATTAATCCTCACGCCCACGTTTGGTGATATTATGCAAAAGGGACGATGCACAGTTACTGAGAGAGATTGATTTTAGGCAGAGAGAGAGAGAGAGAGAGAGAGAGAGAGAGAGAGAGAGAGAGAGAGATTGTATTTTAACTATGTTAGAATGAGTATATTCAATATGAACTGAATGCCTATGTATGACGATGCACTTTTACCATTTCATATTCTCCCCATCTCTCTCTCTCTCTCTCTCTCTCTGTGTGTGTGTGTGTGTGTGAAGACTACCAGAGAGAGAGAGAGAGAGAGAGAGAGAGAGAGAGAGAGGGACTCGAATATAATGTTTGATGCAAGAGCCCTGGCATGGAATAGGAATTTCTCTTTCAAGACCATTATGATGAAGGTAACTATCGTTTTCCAAAGGTCTTTTTCAACGGTTTGATTATATCTACTAATGATAACTAACGTCTTACTATCATCTTAAGCTATACAGTTTAAAATTTGCTCAAATTTCGAATGATCTTTTAAACTGACAAAGTCTTTTGTTTATCGATTCTAAACAATTACCTCGATATTATTGTTATGCTAGAAGTTTTGTTTGATTGTGGCTTTTGTTTTGCTAATATATTTTAATTGTTAATTTGCATGCGAAAACATTCGCCTTTGTAATTTGTCCGTGAGCATAATTTGAACACAAATCTCTCTCCGTTTTTGTAGAAATAACTCTCTATCATTCCAGAGTGAAGTCTTTTCTAAATTCTATTGATATTCAGCGAATATTGTACTTTTTGTTGAAAATATAAATATGATAGAGCGAATTTTACGAATGCGTCACATCACTTGGGCAGGAAAGAGATATTAATTAAGTTTCATTTCAATGGCTGCAATTATTCAGCTGATGATGAACGTTCAAAAAAGCGTATTTATTACACTTTGCAACAATGTCCAACGAGATGAATAAGGAAACAATTCACGTATTTTCTCCTCCGGTTTATCTAATTATATTATATATATACACGCGAGTGTTTCTCAAAGTTTTAACTTACTAAATGAACACCACAGTGAGTCAGTGTCTGGAAAATGGTGACATGTTTCTTTGTGTGTGTATCATCTATTTATCAATCTATCTATATCTATCTATCATATACGCACACCACACACACACACACACATATATATATATATATATATATATATATATATATATATATATATATATAGATACATACATACATATATATATATAGATATATATATATATATATATATATATATATATATAATATATATATAATGAAAATTAACATATGAAAAGGGGTTTTACACAGAAAGAAATGTCTGACTCAGAACGGGGGTTGTTAATATATATATATATATATATATATATATATATATATATATATATATATATATATATATATATATATATATAGGCAAAATTCGTAACCTTTAAGTAACCAGGCTTGACAGTATCAATTTATATATATATATATATATATATATATATATATATATATATATATATATATATATATATATATATATATATATATATATATATATGTATATATATATATATATATATATATATATATATATATATATATATATATATATATATATATATTTATATATAATATATATATATTATATAAACTGATACTGTCAAGCCTGGTTACTTAAAGGTAACGAATTTTACCTGCTCTGGACTCACATTTTCTAAATAAGAAGAATAATAAGTACACCAATAATAAAAGACAAAAACACAATGTATTTTGAAAGATAGTGTAGACAATAACATTTTGAAATATTAAAAACCCTCCAAAAAATACTCCTATCAAAACAACAGTCCCCGGCACTTCAACAGATGCATCACTTGCTAAATTTAAAGTGGAAGAGCAAAAAAAAACAAAAAAAAAAAAAAAAAAATCTGAATCTCCTAAAAAAAAAAAAGAAAAAAAAGTTGTGGGTGGGGTGTGCGTACTGGGAGGTCCGCTACAAGAACAGAATTAAAGATTCATTTCTCTAACAGCCCATCAGCAAAAGCTGACTAGCGTCATTTGGTACATGTTCTTTGTTATTCTCTCTTTTCACGAGTTATTTCCTGCTTATTTTGAGGTGCAAGATTTTTTCATTTGCACCAATAAATGGAGAAATACATAAACACATTCTTGGAGATTGTAAGATTATTTTTAATGGCTCACTCATTTCGTCTGCAAATATTCTTACACACACACACACACACACACACACTAATATGTATAACTGAATCGCGAAAATTTGAAACGTGGTGGATATATAAACAAAGGGAAAAGCCACGAAGGAAGGTGAACCAATGGCGTACCACTGCAAGGCGTTTCGACTCTCATCCTTTGTTACTAAGTAGACTGAAAGGACGAGAGTCGAAAGTCCTAGTAACGGTACTCCGTTGTTTCACTTTACTTCGTGGGTTTTGCCTTTATTTCAGCACTAATACATATATCCTTATATACTCTCATCAGGAATGAAATTCTATTTCTCTCTTAGAGATCAGTAGTAAAATACGCAACATACTCTACCACTACAACTAACAAAGAGTTTTCATTGACAACCACCAAACTACATTTGCCCTTGCGATGAGTGATTAGTTTCCGGACTCATAAAAATTTCTAAGCAGATTATTTTCATTTCATTCGCCCCTTCCTTTTTTTTTTTTTTTTTTTTTTTTTTTTAATGAGGGGAGAAACATGATCATGAAAATTCCTTTTCCATAGCTCTATCTTCTCGTTCTCGTTATTTCCCTTTTCTTTGTTCACGCTTTTTTAATTAACAACGGATGAAATATGATCATTGCAAAATGAAGATATATTTTGTGGTGTTTCCCTATACGTTATCAGGTCGTTTTCTATTCCTCTGGTATAGGGGCAGCATGTTTCGATTATAATTTATTTTTTTTTGAATGATGAGGATACCCAAAGCTCAATTTGCAGCCTTTCAACCCATTTGCAGTAAGGACGAGAATTTCTCTGCTATTTTCTGTGTATTCTGATTAATGGAGTAGATTACCATAGCCTTACCGAGCAGAGACCGTCACCAATGTGGGTAGCTAAGTCCGTCTTGGTCTCCTCCCCGTGATAAATGTGTCGAATTTGTTGCCGATTCATTCTCATTACCTTAATTTGTGGACGTCCCAAAAAAGAATCTGAGGGCCAGAGACCTCTGGCTATAAACAGTGTCTGCGATCCGAAGAAAAGTCCTAAAACTCTTCAACTAATCTGTGATCTTGAAAAATAGGTAAAAATACAAAATATATATTTGAAGAATAATCACCAATCCTCGCCAACCTACCAATTTTCCTCCAAATCAAACCACTATAAAAAGATACTTGAAATAGGTCCAGAAAAAATATGTGGTGAAAGTTACTGCTGACCTTCCGAGTAAAATGAAGTCATTTAAGAGGTCAAGATAAATTTTAAGTATTTATAGAATATAATACCCGACTCTCACAAGGATTACCTACCAAGTTTCACTCAAGTTAGATAAAAAACGAAAAGTGGAACATTAAACTTTACTGTCAATAATATTTTTAGAAATAGAGCCACTTATCCAAACTTTCACAAGAGAAAAAATCAACTGCTAATGTTTAAAATTAAATTTGACCTTGAATATGTATATATAGATACATATCAGTATATATATTTATATATATATATATGTATATATATATATATATATATATAATATATATTTGTATATATATATATATATATATATCAGTATATAGTATAATATATATATAGTGTCTATATATAAAATATATATAATTCATATATATATATTGTATATATTATATATTATATATACTTTTAATACTTCTAGGGCCAACAATTTTTCACGGATACAACATTCATTGAATAGAATGGCTTCACTGTTTACCAGCTTTTTTGAAATTGATTCATATTTTCTAATTATTTCTTCACTCATTGTTCAGGTTACTAATGGACACATAATGGGGTTCTTCCATTTACTCCAGTATTTTTACAAAAACGCGACAGCTGTTTCGTCAAACCTATACGTATTGACGTTATCAAGCGTACTGATACAAATATGAGCCTACATGCGTTTTTTGTGACGTCATGAGGACGGAAAGGTAGTACAATTGCCAGATACCTAGTTTTAAATAGTTTACAAAAGACTATAGTGAAACATAAAATAAGACAAATAAATAAATATGTTAACAGAAAATTATATCAAAAGTTGAAAGTAAGTTAGTTATTATACAAATTTTACATAAATATATATTAATTACATATATGTTTAATTAACAAAATGTCAGTGTGCGCTCGTGTCCGCGTGTCTTGTCCCACGCGGTTGAAGGGCTGCCCTCCTACACGAGGGCAAAGATCGTCTGGCCTCGCGTTGGATGTTAAGGTTTGGGCGTTGCGTGGCGATGCTGACGGCTTCTGATATCAATAAACGAGTTGTAGTTGCCTTCCTTGTGGATTATTTTGGTGTTTGTGAGAAGTTCTTGCAAGGATGGTTTTTTATTGTGGGTATCCACAAAGTGCTGGTGAATAGCACCTTGGTTTCTGTGGGCCTGCATGCGACGTTTGAGTGTAGTTGTTGTGTGTCCGATATAGCATTTTTGGGGGACTGACATTGCTCGTCAGCACAGACAAACTTGTAAACTATATCAGATTCAACCTCTTTCTCCTTTCTCCGTCGATGGAGCCGTACTATTTTTCATTACCAGTGAGGCCGTAAGGTTTGGCTTGCAGTAAATTCTTGCTGTTATTTTGTTATATGGTGCTAGGGGGGTGGTTCCTCTTCGCAGTATACCAAGGAGGGCTTTCCTTTCGTCTTCGTGGTGTTTGTTGTATGATATTCTGGGGTGGTATATCACTATTTTCTTTGTGTCTTGTGTTGTGTTGTCCCTCGGGGTCGGGTTTTGGAAAGCCTCAATCTCTTTTTGACAACTTGCTGGATCATGTCATCTGGGTAGCCGTATTTGTGAGTAGCTGTTGAACTCTGTTAATTTCTTCGTTCGTCGCTTTCCACGTCGAACAGTGTGTTAAGGCACGTTTTATGTATGCATTTACCACAGACCGTTTATATGCATCAGGGCATTCTCCTCTAGCATTTAAGCATCTCCCACATCTGTCTTTTTAGTGTATACGGTGGTATTGTATTTGTTGTTTTTGGGGTCGGGTCATCAAGTACGTACCAAGAAGGGGAGCATTTTCTCATTACTTTTTTCTACCGTAAAATTCAAATGTAGATTTGCTCGGAGTTTATTCACTAATTCATCTATGTCATTTTTCGCCCCTTTGTTGTGATAAAGATATCATCAAATATATCTCCCATAGATTCTGGGTTTTGGGTGTTCTTCAAAAGTGACCTCTGCTGTGTGTGCCATGTATGCGTTTGCAAAAAGAACCCCAAGGGGGGGTGGAACCCATTGCTACGTCCGTCCTTTGCCGATATATTTCGCCCCACTATGTGAGAGAATGGGGCTTCCTTTGTACATGCTTCTAGCATCTCTTTTAAGATCTTTTCGGGTATCGGTAATGGTGGTTTTTCAGACCGGTATATCTTGTTCATGATGATTTGTATTGTTTCATCCACTGGTACGTTAGTAAATAAACTTTCGACGTCCAGAGATGCTATGTCTTCGTCGGGTGTGGTGTCTTGCAGTAGATCGATGAATTCTGTCGATGATTTTAGCGAGAACGTTGAAGGAATGTACGGCGTTATAATTTCGTTCAATTTCTTAGCCACTTATACATGGGGGATGTCATTTGGGATATATGGGCCGTAATGGGTTTCCTGTTTATGGATCTTGACTGTGCCGTAGCAGTATCCGGGTGCAAAGTCTCCGATGATTTTTGGAAAGTTTACTGTTCTCTGTTCTTTGTTCGCTTTTTCTGTTAGTATCATCATCTTCTTTGAGGTCATTTGTCGGGTCTTTTTAAGTGGCTGAAACTTATTCGTATCACTTAGTATATTATCCATTTTGGTGTCTGTATTCATCTCTGTTCATTATGACGTACACTGCGGTTTTATCTCCTTTGCGTATTATTATGGTTTCGTTTTCCCTCAATTCTTTTGCCGCTTTCTTTAGCTGTGGACTGACTATGCGACTAAAGTAGTTACCACGTGTTCTATTGGCCTCAACCCAGTAATTCAGCGATGCACTCTTGTTTAAGTTCGATTTGCGTTCTTCTTTCAGTCGCAGTAGTTTATCGATTAACACTTCTGTATTAATCCTCTTGGATTCAGGGTGGTCGGTTTTTCGTATGTAATGGCAGTTCAAGCCTAGATTTAGTAACTGCTTTTGGTGTTCATTTAACTCTATTTAACTTCTCACAAACACCAAAATAATCCACAAGGAAGGCAACTACAATCGTTTATTGATATCAGAAGCCGTCAGCATCGCCACGCAACGCCCAAACCTTAACATCCAACGCGAGGCAGACCGATCTTTGCTCGTGTAGGAGGGCAGCCCTTCACCGCGTGGGACAAGACACGCGGACCACGAGCGCACACTGACATTTTGTTAATTAAACATATATAATTAATATCTATTTATGTAAAATTTTGTATATAATAACTTACTTTTCAACTTTTGATATAATTTCTGTTAACATATTTATTTATTTGTCTTATTTTATGTTTCACTATAGTCTTTTGTAAATATTTAAAACTAGGTATCGGCAATTGTACTACCTTTCCGTCTCATGACGTCACAAAACGCATGTAGGCTCATATTTGTATCAGTACGCTTGATAAGGTCAATACGTATAGGATGACGAAACAGCTGTCGCGTTTTTGTAAAAATACTGGAGTAAATGGAAGAACCCCATTATGTGTCCATTAGTAACCTGAACAATGAAGTGAAGAAAATAATAGAAAATATGAATCATTTCAAAAAAGCTGGTAAACAGTGAAAAAGCCATTCTATTCAATGAATGTTGTATCCGTGAAAAATTGTGCCCTAGAAGTATTAATATAATGGCCGGGCACGGTCGAGTTGGAACGAGGTGAAAATGCCTCCGACGACGAATGGAAGAATCGCAGAAAAGATCACCAAACTGCAAGAAGAAAGAGCAACAAAGTGGAGTGAATTCTGTAATACTACTACCACAGAGACCCAATGTGCTGTGCAACAACAAGTGGAAAGAGAAATAGAAAAGCATTCGAAAATAGTCAGTGCAAGGCATAGCAAAAAGCTTCTGATATTAAACGGTGGACCAGTGAGAAACGAAGAGAAAAAAGCCGGGGTATATTAACCTCATCAGGAATAGAGTTAAATGAACACCAAAAGCAGTTACTAAATCTAGCTTGAACTGCCATTACATACGAAAACCACACCCTGAATCCAAGAGGATTAATACAGAAGTATTAATCGATAAACTACTGCGACTGAAAGAAGAACGCAAAATCGAACTTAAACAAGAGTGCATCGCTGAATTACTGGATGAGGCCAATAGAACACGTGTAACTACTTTAGTCGCATAGTCAGTCCACAGCTAAGAAAGCGGCAAAAGAATTGAGGGAAAACGAAACCATAATAATACGCAAAGGAGATAAAACCGCAGTGTACGTCATAATGAACAGAGATGAATACGACACCAAAATGGATAATATACTAAGTGATACGAATAAGTTTCAGCCACTTAAAAAAGACCCGACAAATGACCTCAAGAAGAAGATGATGAGACTAACAGAAAAAGCGAACAAAGAACAGAGAACAGTAAACTTTCCAAAAATCATCGGAGACCCTGCACCCGGATACTGCTACGGCACAGTCAAGATCCATAAACAGGGAACCCATTACGGCCCACCCATTATATCCCAAATGACATCCCCCATGTATAAAGTGGCTAAGAAATTGAATAAAAACGAAATTATAACGCCGTACATTCCTTCAACGTTTCTCGCTAAAATCATCGACAGAATTCATCGATCTACTGCAAGACACCACACCCGACGAAGACATAGCATCTCTGACGTCGAAAGTTTATTTACTAACGTACCAGTGGATGAAACAATACAAATCATCATGAACAAGATATACCGGTCTGAAAAACCACCATTACCGATACCCGAAAAGATCTTAAAAGAGATGCTAGAAGCATGTACAAAGGAAGCCCCATTCCTCTCACATAGGGGCGAAATATATCGGCAAAAGGACGGCGTAGCAATGGGTTCCCCCTTGGGGTTCTTTTTGCAAACGCATACATGGCACACACAGAAGAGGTCACTTTTGAAGAACACCAAACCCACCCCGAATCTATGGGAGATATATTGATGATATCTTTATCACAACAAACAAAAGGGACGAAAATGACATAGAGAATTAGTGAATAAACTCCGAGCAAAATTCTACATTGAATTTTACGGTAGAAAAAAGTAATGAGAAAATGCTCCCCTTCTTGGACGTACTTGTGATCCCAGAAAAACAACAAATACAATACCACCGTATACACTAAAAAGACAGATGCTGGGAGATGCTTAAAATGCTAGAGGAGAATGCCCTGATGCATATAAACGGTCTGTGGTAAATGCATACATAAAACGTGCCTTAACACACTGTTCGACGTGGAAAGCGACGAACGAAGAAATTAACAGAGTTCAACAGCTACTCACAAATAACGGCTACCCAGATGACATGATCCAGCAAGTTGTCAAAAAGAGATTAGAGGCTTTCCAAAACCCGACCCCGACCCGAGGGCAACACACAAGACAAAGACAAAGAAATAGTGATATACCACCAGATATCATACAACAACACCGACGAGCGAAAAGGAAAGCCCTCCTTGGTATACTGCGAAGAGGAACCACCCCCCACCTAGCACCATATAACAAAATAACAGCAAGAATTTACTGCAAGCCAAACCTTACGGCCTCTACTGGTAATGAAAAATAGTACGGCTCCATCGACGGAGAAAGAGGTTGAATCTGATATAGTTTACAAGTTTTGTCTGTGCTGACGAGCAATGTCAGTCCCCAAAAATGCTATATCGGACACACAACAACTACACTCAAAACGTCGCATGCAGGCCCACAGAAACCAAGGTGCTATTCACCAGCACTTTGTGGATACCCACAATACCATCCTTGCAAGAACTTCTCACAAACACCAAAATAATCCACAAGGAAGGCAACTACAATCGTTTATTGATATCAGAAGCCGTCAGCATCGCCACGCAAACGCCCAAACTTAACATCCAACGCGAGGCAGACCGATCTTTGCCCTCGTGTAGGAGGGCAGCCCTTCAAACCGCGTGGGACAAGACACGCGGACACGGAGCGCACACTGACATTTTGTTAATTAAACATATATTGTAATTAATATATATTTATGTAAAATTTGTATATAATAACTTACTTTCAACTTTGATATAATTTCTGTTAACATATTTATTTATTTGTGGTCTTATTTTATGTTTCACTATAGTCTTTTTGTAAATATTTAAAACTAGGTATCTGGCAATTGTACTACCTTTCCGTCCTCATGACGTCACAAAACGCATGTAGGCTCATATTTGTATCAGTACGCTTGATAACGTCAATACGTATAGGTTGACGAAACAGCTGTCGCGTTTTTGTAAAAATACTGGAGTAAATGGAAGAACAACCCCATTATGTGTCCATTAGTAACCTGAACAATGAAGTGAAGAAAATAATTAGAAAAATATGAATCAATTTCAAAAAAAGCTGGTAAACAGTGAAAAAGCCGCCATTTCTATTCAATGAATGATATATATGTATATATATATATATATATATATATATATATATATATATATATATATATGTGTGTGTGTGTCCGTGTGTGTGTGTGTGTGTGTGTGTGGGGAGATAAAAACCCTGATTTCAACCCTCACCCCGATTCCCTCCACAAGCCCCCCCCCCCCCACCCCACCCCCCATGATGTTTTAAAACTTCAAATCACAAGTTCCCATATGTCCCCCGAATTCTCTCCCAAATTAGCTTAACAAAACCCATTTCAGTATTAATCATTCATGGTATGTGCCTATAGATGCATAATATTCCATACATAAAGAGGTTAAATGGAAAATCAGGTTACATACAGAATTGTTATTATTTTTGTAACGAAAGTCATACAGAAATACATGAATTAATATTCCATACAAAGTTATACAAGAATACACTGGAAAAGGTGTACAAAGAATACACGACATGATATACATTCGTTTTACGAAAATAATACATCATCGAGACACATTGCTAGTATATACCACACACATCTTCCCCAGTTTCCCGATCGTGTGTGAAAGATAATTCATCTAATGCATCTAAGCTTTTAAATCTTGAGAACAAGTTCTTCATATATAAATCTTCCACACATCTTTCCTCTAGCAGGGGATACATTCTTTTTCATAATGACTACGCAAGTGATTTTACCAATTTTTTTTCATTTCATCACTGAATGTAGATAACACAGGTAAATACAGATTCAACCATGTCATTCTAACTCGTCCACTTTGTCCGATACGGCGGGGAAGATAACATATTTGCTTTTTTACTCAGTATAGGGACTCACAGTCAAGTGGTTTGTAGTACATACCCATGCCTTTGATAACATTTCTTTTCGGTTTCGAGTAGGATACTACCCGTCCCCAGTATATATTTCCCTCCTTTTTCCCCGAAATGGCCCTAATGTGTCTTTAAAAGACATTTCTAATTCTCTAGTATCCATCCATTTCACCCTCTAACGTCGCACTGAAATATCCTCCGTATCCCAAAAAGCTTACTATGCGAGGCTTTGCCACTGGCCCTGGCAATCTAATTGTTATCCTTCGAAATGTCGACCGGTAGCGAATCTTCACATTCATCTCGGTCTGAAACTAAAAGAAAATATATCTCCTCCCTCCTTTAAATTCGTTGTAAGCGATCATGGTTTTTCACACGCCCGGCCCCGATTGCTTTCTGCGTTTCGTAAGATAATTACGCTATTCTCCTGGGGAATGTACTCTTGAATATTATATGTAGTGTCCCTGTGAATAGTGATACGTATATTTACATAACTCGCAGTGTTCGAAATATAACCCGTTCCTGGCATATTCTCCTGAAAAATTCTTTATATCAACCAAGGCGATTGTTAACTTCTTGGGAATACACGCTCCAAATGCCTGATCGATTAATATAGATGATTCATCGTTCCGATGATATACGTTTTTATACTGATAAAGCCTATTCATAGCGGACATGGCGTTACAGTGTTGGGTAACCCTATTAATCCATAATTTTGCCTTCTCCACGTTCAGCTGGTTCAACTCACCATTTACATCTATACCCAAAATCCAACTGCTAGCCATTTCTGACCTAATTCTCAAATCCACCGAATCTAGTAAATATACATGTCAATCAATACTCGCTAGATCAAGGAGCAAGGGGGAGTGGGATTGTGTGCCAACCAGATTTAGGGATTCGTTATGACACTCGTTTCCCACCTGGCAGCGTCCTGGAAGGTATTAGCCGTGAATGCTCTAATTTACCAAACGTCCCATTATCATCGTCATTAAAACAATCCATTCCGTCCTAACATAGTCATCGCAATGGGGTTTTTATATTTTTCAACAGTTTAATATACGATTGATAGTGAAATATCGGACAAGATTCCACCAACATCTCATTCAAAAATATGGATACGGATTTGAAAGTGTTACTTACTCCGTTGACAAACGCTTCCCTACCATCATCCGTATTTGTTAAACATGATATAATATACCCTGAAAAAAGCTTCTGATTCGGGAACCTTCTTTAACGTCCATTGCATAGTATTCCCCATCCTTTTTCTTAGAGGAATAACCTGTAAATCCTCGAAAACTGATCGATGACTATTAAAGATATTTATAACCTTCGTTACAAGGGGCGGAGTTTAGACATGTCAGCCAGATCACTGCTAACGGTGACCCGAGGTTTCGGGGATATCACCTTTCTTCGAATGAATTTCTTCAGTGTAACTTTATAGTAACAGCCAATAAGAGGGTTGACTCTTTAGGTCATTTTTGATACCATCTCTAAAATAATATATATATATATATATATATATATATATATATATATATTATATATATATATATCGCTAAAACTGTCGGGGTATTCAAAATTTTCGTATATCTTCTTCAATACCTGCAGCTGCTTCTTAGTCACCACTGTTGATAAGTAATTTGATATTCAGTTTCACCCGTCATATTAGTCCTGGGCTGTAAGCTATCAGGTGCGAGGTCAACCAGTAAATAACCGTACTACTGGATACGAGATAATGCCTTCATATCTCGGAGAACTCGCCACCCTTCTGATGTCCGATTAACTGTTGGACCAAAGTTTCAATTTGAACTATGTCTCTATTCTTCATTAGAATGTGATAGGAGCAGTTGAGACTGATATTTCTACTGATTTACCCACCCAAATGGAATGCATTCTGCGTTATGAAAACGACGGAGATTGACGAATGCCGTCCAGCAGTAAACGCCTCTGTCATCGAGAGTGTAGAACAGTCCCATGTCAGTACTTCTATAATGGATGTTCATTCACCCCCCAATATAGTACTATATTATAGAATTTCTTTTTATACTCTTCAATTATTTTCCGGCAAATCACACTCTTTCCCGAGTTGCTGCTATGATAATTCGGGACGGATATGCAAATAGATCTATCGCTTCTGCGGAGAAACGAGTTGCTTGCATCCCAAAGGTTCCGATGATGACACTATTCGTACGAAGAGAAAAAATGTGTAAAATAAAGGTACCAAATATTTTATTCACTGAGAATAGACATTATAAAAGAAAATATTTTATATACAATAAATAGTCATATCTTAATAAATTTCTTATTTACATAGAACACACAGGTGCGGAGATAAAGGGTGTAAAAAGTAGTTAGCAAATATTGTATTTCAAAGAAGGTTCTCGAATCAGGAACTTTTTTCGGGGGTATCACGTTTGAATACGGATGGAGGTAGGGAATTCTATAACAAGCAGGTGAGGGAATACCTAAACGACAGAAATGTAAAATTATATGGTTTACATCCGTGAGAAATTACAGCAGCAATAGCTGAAAGAGTTATGAGGACACTTACAAGTAAAACATATTGTTACTTAACTCACAACAATAAAAATAAATATGTTAATGTGCTGCAGGACATCGCTACCGGCTATAATAATAATAGCCACACAGAGGATTAGGAGGTTGGCAGACCTAGAATCGCATTCACGCGTTAGTAGACAGAGGATATAAGCAACAGTTTTTTCATGATATATACAATAAAAAAAACGGATCACCATGAAAATAACCCATCAGTTCCCTTATTGAAGGTTGGTAGTATAGTCCATATAGCAGATGAGGACAGGACTGTACTCTTCAGGAAAAGATCTACCGCGCAGAACACTTGCACTTACGATTGATTTAAAAATATGGAAAGTTGACGGGAAACAGATTCCTACAGTATATTATTTAGAGGACTTGCAAGGGAGGAGACTATTAAAGGACTGTTTTATAAATAAGGATTAATCCCCGCTAACCTAGCGGAGCTCTACATCAATATTTTGAAAAGGAAGAAGAGAGGTAATAGGACGAAGTACTCCGTCAAGTGGAGCGGGTTACCTGAAACAATTTAATTCCTGGTTGGATGAATCTCGGCTTGTTGGGTATGAGTCATCATAGTAAAAGAGCATCAAAATATAAAAATGAGGAGTTCATCCTATTTAAATCGCGTCTTTCAGCTCCAAATGGGAAAAGAGAAATACCTATATATTAGGAAAAGAATTTATTAGTACTATTTCAGAGACTTTAGAAACTCTCTTCTGGGGAAATCTAACGCTGGATAAAATTCACGTGAAAAGGCTCAGAAGGTTTAGGAAGGAGATGCGCGAAGTCTCCTTGAAGAAGTCTGCGTTACTGAAGAAGAAGGAAATATTTAAGAGTAGGGAAGGTGGTAGCACGATTTTATTTGTATTACTCCCCATAGTTGCGGAATTAATAGCAAGTCTCTTAAAATAATAATAACAACTTATCACTGATAGGAACTGTCTTTGAAGGTAGGTAGTATAGTACGTATAGCTTATGAGAATAGGACTGTATTCTCAAGGAAGGGATATACCGTGCAGGACACTTACGAATTATTCTAGAAAAAAAAAAAATAGGAAAGTTGACAGGAAACAGAAAGCTACAGTATATTTATTTATAGGACTTGCAAGGGGGAGACTATTAAAGGACTTTTATAAAGAAGGGTTAATCCTCGCCGACCTCCCGCAGCTCCACGACATCAATATTTAAAAAAAAGAGGAAGAGATGAAATAGGACGCAGTACTACATCAAGCGGAGGGAGTACCCGAAACGGTTAAATTCCTGGTTGGATGAATCTCAGCTTGTTCGGGTATGAGGCATCCTATTAAAAAAGCGTTAATATTTCCATCTACTCCCGAGAATAATTTACGAAAGGTTGATGAAAGAAAGAAAGAGGGGCAGGAGAAGGGAGATTGGAAGTGATCGGAAATAACATTAGTAATAGTAACAAAGGTAATATGAGTGTAAGGATTTATACCTCCTCCTCCTCCTCCTCCTCCTCCTCCTCCTCCTCCTCCTCCTTCAGCTGGTAAAACGAAGAGAGCTGTTATACCGTTAAACAGGATTAAGCAACGTATCACTCAGGAACGTGGAAATCCTCCCTTAAGTAATATCATTCCCATACCGTTTAATGAGAGCCAAATCCATCTTGTCCGACATTTCACTATCAATCGTATATTAAATTGTTAAAAAATATAAAACCCATTGCGATGACTATGTTAGGACAGAGTGGATTGTTTAATGACGATGATAATGGGACGTTTGGTAAATTAGAGCATTCACAGCTAATACCTTCCAGGACGCTGCCAGGTGGGAAACGAGTGTCATAATGACTCCTAAATCGGTTGGTATACAATCCCACTCCCCCTTGTTCCTTGATCTAGCGAGTATTGACATGTATATTTACTAGATTCGGTGGATTTGAGAATTAGGTTAGAAATGGCTAATAACAGCTGGATTTTGGGTATAGATGTAAATGGTGAGTTGAACCAGCTGAACGTGGAGAAGGCAAAATTATGGATTAACAGGGTTACCCCGCACTATAAACGCCATGTCGATTTGAATGAGGGCTTTTATCGGTATAAAAAACGTTATTATCATCGGAACGAATGAATCATCTATATTAATCGATCAGGCATTTGGAGCGTGTATTCCCAAGAAGTTAACAATCGCCTTGGTTGATATGAAGAATTTTTCGGGAGAATATGCCAGGAACGGGTTATAATTCGAACACTGTGAGTTGAAGTAAATATACGTATCACTATTAACAGGGATACTACATATAATATTCAAGAGTACATTCCCGGAAGAATAACGCAATTATCTTACGAAACGCAGAAAGCAATCGCGGCCGGGCATAAAAACATGATCACTCCGCAGAGTTTTGCGTGGCGCCAATACGACCGTGGGTAACTTGTGAAATTTCACACCTATTTGATTTTTCGGGAGAAAACTCCAGGAACGGGCTATATTTTGAACACTGCGAGTTAAGTAAATATACGTACCACTATTAACGGGGACACTATATATAATATTCAAGAGTTCATTCCCCAGGAGAATAACATAATTATCTTACATGATCACTTAAAAAACGCATTTTAAAGGGGGTGGATATTATTTTTGTTTTTAGTTTCACGGACCGAGGGGGATGTAATTTAAAGGATTCGCTACCGGTTGAAATTTCCAAGGATAACAATTAGATTGCCAGGGCCAGTGGCAAAGCCTCGCATACTAAGCTTTTTGGGGATACGGTGGATATTTCAGTGCGACGTTAGAGGGTGAAATGGATGGATACTAGAGAATTAGAAATATCTTTTAAAGACACATTAGGGCCATTAATTAGATATTTTAGGAATATTCGCCTTAGATGATGTATATAAGTAGAAATTAACCTTTATTCTTTAAATATAATACTTTAGAGTCATCTTCGGGTATTAATAATACAGGTCTCTGGGTATATTTGTACGTGGAAAGGTAACCCAGAAATTTGATTATCTTCTTTGACAGTTACGCTATCGAGCCTGAATTTTAATCACAAGGATTTTTCAGATTTCAGCGTAATCATTCTGAATATACCGTTTACAAAGTTAAAAGACAGATACAACAGGATATTTCGTATAAGTGCGGACTTTGCGTTCCGTTTTTTCGTACACTGCACCAGTCTCCGTGAAATAATAAGGAAAATACTATCGGGAATGAAAGAGGTTTCATCAGTACACCATTTACACAGGAGTGATCAGTGGGTAACGGGATAATATTTATAATATTTCAAAAGACGAAATGTTCAGATTGGAAGTCGCGTAGTAAGAAGAGTCATAACTTATAACGAATGTTTAAAGTGGAGGGGTTTGCTAGTATTCTTCTAATGCAATAAGTTCGGAAGCGACTTTCGGGAAAAAAGGAGGGAGATATATACTGGTGACAGGTAGTATCCTACTCGAAACCGAAAACAAATGTTATCAAAGGCATGGGTATGTAACTACAAACCACTTGACTGTGAGTCCCTATACTGAGTAAAAAGCAAATATGTTATCTTCCCTGCCGGTATCGGACCAAGTGGACAAGTTAACATGACATGGTTGAATCAGTATTTACCTGTGTTATCTACATTCAGTGATGAAATGAAAAAAAATTGGTAAAATCACTTGCATAGTCATTATGAAAAAGAATTTATCCCTGCTAGAGGAAAGATGTGTGGAAGATTTATATATGAAGAACTTGTTGTCAAGATTGAAAAGCTTAGATGTATTAGATGAATTATCTTTCACGCACGATCGGGAAACTTGGGAAGATGTGAGTGGTATATACTAGCAATGTGTCTCGATGATGTATTATTTTCGTAAAGCGAATGTGTATCACGTCTGTGTATTCTTTTGTACACCTTTTCCAGTGTATTCCTGTATAACTTTGTATGGAATATTAATTCATGTATTTCTGTATGACTTTTGTTACAAAAATAATAACACTTCTGTATGTAACATGATTTTCCATTTAACTTCTTTTCGCATGGAATATTATGCATCTATATGCACATATAATAAATGATTAAGACTGAAATGAGTTTTGTTAAGTTAATTTTCAGAGTTCCCTATTGACTTAAAAAAATTTGCGTTTGGGAGTGATTTCGGGGGACATGTTGGAACTTGTAATTTCAAGTTTTAAAACATCATTGGGGGCGGGGGGGGGGGGGGGGGCGGGGGGGGGGGGGGGGGTCTAGTGGAGGGAATTCGGGGTTAGGGTTGAAATCAGGGTATTTACCTCCCATAGCGTATGAGGAGTTTTGGGGTAAGTGTTAGGTTAGGTTGGGTTGGGTTAGGTTAGGTTTGGCAACCTGGGGATCTGATTTTCCATTTAACCTCCCACAGAGTATGAGGTACTTTGGGGTTAGGGCTGAAATCAGGGTTTTTACCTCCCATAGAGTATGAGGAGTTTTGGGGTTAGGGTTGGGTTAGGTTAGGTTAGGTTACCTGGGGATTAACACCTACTATGAGATTCAGGGCCTCTGTAACACGGTTTTTTTGGACTTTGCTTCTTATCAAAGCATCGGATGTAGCTGAAAGTTGACATATGTATATTTTACAACCACACACAAATTTTTTCAGCATTATCATTAACCTCAACCCGATAGTTTTAATTTTTATAGAGTAAAAATTATCTAGCCGACGCCATGGCCAATGATTGCGAGCCAAGAGTCGAAAAACATTTATTACGTAAGCAAAGTAAACACCTTTTGACGGAATGTTGCGCCGCCCATCCACTAGACAGAAACCCATTCACCTTGTTCCATCGGCTCTGAAACCCAAAGACTTTATGAATGGCGGAACGATACATAGATGTGGGTGGGGTATCTGTGCTAGCGTAGTAATACTACTGTAGCAGTAGTGCCGCAACAGTATAGCAGTAATATACATGAATTAAACGTTTAGGCCAACTGCTGGGATCCTTGAGGATCATTTAGCGCTTCTTACAACTACTCGAGAAATAAGTTTTTATAGCCAGAAGTTAAATTTTCTAATCCAACAATGCCCATGATAGGCTTCAGTGTTATCCTAAAGTATAACGAGGCCAAAGTGGGTGGAGCCTCATGAAGTTATCATTCTGACGATAATTATTGGTGAAGGTTTAAAGCCAAAATATGGTACCAGCTATTTTTTTTTTCAGTAAATAGGTAGCTAGCCAATAAGTAAAAATTGCATGACATTGGATATAGCAGTTATCAAATCAAGCTTGTCTACTATGTTTTTTGAAAATTACCATCTATTCCCTTAGGAAACTTATTTTGGGAGTTAGACTAATAATCGAAGTGTTTTTGTATTTATTAACATATTTTGTTGGCTTGTTCATTATGACAATTATCAGTGGAGAGGTTCCGAGTTCATAAAGGTGTGCTGCTTTGCTTGTA
Organism: Macrobrachium nipponense; assembly: GCF_015104395.2. Classification (NCBI taxonomy): domain Eukaryota; kingdom Metazoa; phylum Arthropoda; class Malacostraca; order Decapoda; family Palaemonidae; genus Macrobrachium; species Macrobrachium nipponense. The sequence continues at coordinate 20,200,055 of NC_061105.1, read as the reverse complement.
TTTAAATTTGTTTGTCATTGTTGCCAGAGGTATAGCCTTCGTTAGGTATATATAGCCAATCATCCAACGAGAAAGAGGGAAGAAATGCTGTCATAAGTTACGTAACGAGTGCGTTCGAAACCTTTTCTCTGAGTATGTTGGCCCGTCTTCAAAAAAAGTCACTTTTACATTGTAAGTACCAAATTTATTCAACCTACGTAATGCAAAATACAGTCAAAATTTATGTGTAGATATAATGTGTATTCTGAATAAGCGTTATATTTATGAAATGCATTGATAAAAAGTTATTGCGAAAAAACCGTGTTACAGAAGCCCTGAATCTCATAGTAGGAGTTGAGGGACAATGGGGTTAGGTCAGGTTTTACCTGGGGATTAGCACCGTGGGGTTGAGGGATAATGGGGCTAGGTTAGTTTGAGGGAGAATGGGAATTAGGTTAGGTTAGGTTACCTGGGGATTAGCACCGTGGGGTTGAGGTATAATGGGG